>NC_064875.1:47744541-47764541 GCF_943734745.1 Anopheles darlingi
TGTACCAACTCTTGCACCTCTTGCACTGCTCATTGCCAAGGCCATACTTATGCCATCGTGCTCCGTTCACGTGAATTTGGGTCCAATAAATTGAGTCACAAAAGGGTATAAATGGTATGGCAATGACTGGATGCCATTGTTTTGTTTGTGCCTGCAGCTTACTAGCTTACTATCTGCATGATAGTCGATTAAATATGTATGTGACCTTCACCAGCCAGGTTGGTTTTACACGGGTTAGTTCGCCATCAACAGTTGTACAAACCGATTATTGCATTACACAGTTCTCGATCACATTCGTTTGTTTGGTTTTTTTGCATGGTTTTGTCTACCATCAAGAATATATTTTTTCCATTTTGCCGTCTCTAGGACCGAAGAGCCCTTTGTTGTATCTATCGCTCTCACCGGCTTGCTGTGTTCGATCTGTCTTGTTCTGTTTGTAGCTTACATGGTTTTTAGTTAATTCATACAATATTTATCATATATCAACAGTTGCTGTTTACCGGGGAGGTTTTACATGCTACGGAGCAATCTTCTTTTTCGACTGGAACTGGATGTTATTTGTTTAACGCACCGCAAACGCTCAAAGAAAGCACAACGAACGTAATAAAAAGACAGAATCAGGATGAATTGCGTTCGATGAGCTCAATGGTTGCTTCGTTCTCCGCCGGAAAATTAACGCAACGCATTGCATTGCATCTCTTTTGGAAAGCGCGCGAGGGTTGCTGTGTTGAGGGCTCGAGCCAAGACCTGTCCTTATGTAAGGGGCTGGCGGGTTCTACATCTCATTTATCTAGAAATTATTGCAAACATTACACATAAAATAACGCTTCCCTGCGCCGGTTTTGCTAGAGCCTCTTTCTTAAAAAAAACAAACAAACATCACACGCGTCTTGCGCGGGATGCCACGGCACGCCCCCATGGACGACCCTGCACCTGCATCGCTGCACTACATTCCCGATTTTTAAAACATAACTTGTTCCCCTCTATACAATTAGATGTCTAATACCTTGGAAACTGAAACACAGGGCTCACTAGTGACCGACGATACCATTCGCGATGGGGGCCGGTTGTGCCACCAGCGTGGTAGCACCATCACCACCACATCCTCCACCACCGGCTGCTACGGCTGGTGTCGTTGCCGTTGAACCCGTGCTCGGCAGCAGCTTGAGACTGGTCAGTAGCTTCCCATTAACCGGCATCGGCTGCGACGGCAGGGAGTTCTTCTCCGTTTCCGAGCCTTCGTCCGACGTATCCGACTTGCCGCTGCTTTCATTCTCACACGATCCGGACGAAAAGCCGGCATCACTAGAGGACAGCACAACACAGGCCGTGGTCGTCCGGCCGTTCGAATCATCACAACCTCCAGTGGTGGTGGTGGAGGCCCCAGTTGCCGGTGCCGTTAACAACTTCGCACCGCTTGGAGTAGAAGGTGCGGATTTGGATTTTATTTCGCCCGTGGGAAGCATACCACCATTGCAAGTGAATGATGATGGTGGCTTAATGATGCTCGCTGACCGCTTGCCGGTATTATTGGCGTTAGGCAATGGTCCATTGCTGGGCGCTGTTGCAGGACCAGCGGTACCAACGGAGGATTTTATCGGTGAGGCTAGTAGCTTCGGGTGGCCACTGTGCCTTGACGAGACCGGTATCCGATCGCCGGTCGTATGCTGCCGACCGGTAACGGCCAGCGTGCCAATGTGCGTGGTTCGAACAGGTTTGGTACCGTTGGAGCTGAGACCGACCGAGCTTAGGTTGTGGCTGGAACCGACCGATGTTCGTCGAAGGGGGTTAGCTGCTGATCCGGCTCCGCCACTGATCGCCGGTACGCTGGCACCGGCAATGCTATGCCGGACGGAGGATAGCTGCGTGTAGACGGAAGAGATCTGCGTTTTGCTCGGTGCGGAACGGCTCGGTGTCGGGGTGTGGTTGTGGTGTTGCTGAGGAGTGCTGCTAGGAGTGCCGCTGCTGTTGTTGCTGGCCGTTGGCGTACGGAGACCATTTCTTGGCGTTGTTGGATGCTCACTGCGACTGGAATAGAGGAACAGGAGAGAAACGGACATTAGAATTCGATTCAAGAGAACTTTATCTTACACCCAAAAGAAGGGATCCGGATCATTCTTCCTGATAAGTTCACTTAAAGATCACGAGCAGGAAGTATGATCACTGTACTACATCCCGACATATCACTGTATGAATCTGGTGTTGTGGTTTATGTTCTATTGTCTTCAATAATGATTATCTGTTCGTGACACTTGTGTTGTTTCTTCAGCTTAAGCATAATGAGTTAAATGGAATTGTTAATCACTGCTGCGCTGCCTCTAGTGTTTCACGAATGAATGTCGATGAGATGATTGGAAGCACTCTCATAGCACGACCACCTTCCGTTCACTCCTCTTTACCTTGTTTAACTGCACGGGTTAGGCATGAAAGTATAAGGAATATAAATATGTTTGTTCTTTCAATGAAAACAGTTTCATTTGGAGGAGTAAAGAATGCCACAAAACACATGAAACACCAGAGCATCTCTACCACAGATATCAACCACAGCACAATGAATGGGGAAGTCAGGGTCAGGTTTTCCGGAACAGCTAGTTCAGGGAGCGTACGGCTTGAATCGGGACACCGACTCGTAGTGGTTGGCCGTGGTAGGACACGCGTTCCCCTGCGCTCCCCGACCGCCATTCAGGAGGTGCAGTAGACAGATGAGATTAATTGCACACAGCATGCAGAGCGCTAGAACTATATCACAAAGCAGTACCTGTCCCAATTGTGGCAGCCTGGTGTATTCACCGTGTTTCACCGGAGAGAGCAAGGGGTTCGTTCCAAAGCATAACGGAAGTGCCATTCGCCGAAGAGACGGAAGCGGAACAAGCAGTTATGGGTGGTAAGCGTTAGCAGATTAGATTGATGTTAACCACACGTGCGTTCGTTAGGTGATCATGGAGGATGGCGATGGATGTATATTACAGATGAGTCCAGTATCAGGCGCATGTTAGTAGAGTTAATCGTTATTCACAGGAAGGCATGTTACAGGGAGAGAAAAAGAGAGGGAGAAAGAAAAGAGGGAATACATTTGATGAGAAACTCGGTGACTCGATAAGACATTAAACATCCTTAGATAACAGTTTGGAAGATAAAGATTTGATACGAGCGGTTAACGAGGCCAGAGTGGAACCGACCAGGGAACACAACTTCTGGCGGATCGTTTGCACTCGGCAGGTCAACCCTGGCAGATGCCCATCAAGTGAATAAGGACAGCAAGCAAGACAACATCGAGAGCATCGAGTTAGTAGTGTTAGCGATCGTCTCAACAGATGACAAAGGAGCACCGAGGTGTGTTCGGTTAGGCGTAGGGCCTTGCCTGCGGCCACCGCACCGCAGGACATCACCCTGGAGACAAGAGCTAGCTCGAACGCAATCGAACTGTGGCGCACCGGGCAAAAGTCGGCCACAAACACGGTACGCCGAGGTACGCGCCGAAGCAATGCTCTATTTGGTGGATTTTTTTTTAAAGTAGGGCGAGTTCCCGTAAAGAAGAAAGAAGAGAGAGGAAAATTACTAAAATTGCAAGTTGCTTATTGGAGACGGTGACATAACTCGTTTGCCAGTCGAATATAAGTACAAGGAAAGGGAAAGCAAATCTCTGAAAATCAATATGCTCAAGACGGCTCGCATGAACCGTAGTATGGGGCGGACCATCGACCACGGACTGGTACGGCAGCAAATAGGCCAAGCGCACGTAAGGTAAACGACGGAACGATAATTACCTTCCTAATCCTTCCTGTCCACCAAAGGAAACGGGCCTCAGCTGAAAGAGGAAACGCAGAAAGACGTTGTTAAATTAGATTTGCGAACAATTTGTTCTACTATGGCTGGCCTTGTGCCGGTGGGCTGTGGACTGTGGACATAAGCGCTGCGAGCGTTCCTTAACCACAACACCTACCCTTTCAGTCTGCGTCGCGGT
Organism: Anopheles darlingi; assembly: GCF_943734745.1. NCBI lineage: Eukaryota > Metazoa > Arthropoda > Insecta > Diptera > Culicidae > Anopheles > Anopheles darlingi. Next base: position 47,748,506 of record NC_064875.1, read on the forward strand.
GCTGATGGTTTCCGCTGTGTGGTTTATGTCACCGGTGGTGTCGTTGGCGATGGTGGTGCTGGCCGCGGATTGCGTCGCTGAGGCCGCCGCTTGTTGCTGCTGTTGTTTCTCCCGGTCTGCTTCTAACTTTTCGATCATATTCTGCTGCTGCCGGATGATACGATCTTTCGCCGTCATCTCACCCTGGGACGTGACATTGGTTAGACATTTTAGTGGTGAAATCAGAAACCCGGGGGGAGTTCTATAGAGTATAAACTGGACGACGGAACTAGAAAGCTATCTTTGGTTCTACTTGAGCAACGCTCGCACTGGATCATGTGCAAAATGATATCCTTTTTTGCTATTCTAAAGATTAGAATATATTAAAGTTGATCGAAAAAAGGCCCTCCAAAAAAGGACAACTGTACAGTCGCTGTGCGTTTGCCGCAGAAGTGACAACATCGAATTGAGAGAAGAAAAAAACAATTACAACAACGAAAGCGCTGAGTATGGACAGCAGAGGATATTTAAAGAAAATCATAAAAAAAGAGAAATAAGCAGACAGTATTGCGGAGCAGAAGAGCAAAAGGTAGAGAGAAGGAGTTGATAAGAGTATGATTTGGAACACTCCGATTTGTTTGAGGTTAGAATCCAATTGCTCCTTTGACGTCACGCTTGCTTGCCGTGATCGTGAGTTCATCGTTAGCAATCGCAGTGCCTTTTTATTGATTGCAGGATGCCTTGCTCTGCCGTTGCTTCGCTCGCCCCTTTACTAGCTGTCATGCTGATTGGACTACTACGATATGGAGGACCTTCTAGGAAGGAGCAGTAAAGACTATAAGGAGTGTAACAATTCGCCAAAAAGAAACTGTAACGTAGTCAAGAACTATGTAGCTATATATTAGATTTAAGAAACGAGCGCTATACAGGACAGATAGAGGGAAGAAAGAGGAAGATAGAGAAATAAACGGGAATTGAACGTGCAAATACCTGAAGGTAAACCACCTGTCTTCTGAGATCCGCCAGCTCCTGCCGTTGATCCTCGAGCAGCGCAAGGGCGGCCACGCTGGACTCGCGGATCAGCACGTTCTCCTGCTGCTGCCGGTTCATTTCCACCATGCCGGTGGTACCGTTTTCCTGCCCATCGGTGGCTCCCGAACTGAGGCTGCTACTGTTGTTGTTGTTGTTATTGTTGCAAGCCGCTACGGCGGCCGCTGCTGCCGTTGTGAAGAATTGCCCATTGTTATTTTCAAATGGGTTGAGAGTATCGGTCTGGATTGGCGAGAGGAACAGCAGAAGGAACGAACGAGATATGAGATATGGTAATGAAGCGGAGTGATTGCCGATTAGCATCTCCCTTTCTTTAGATCCATCAGTTGGATACTACTCTTCATGCGATTGGTACTTGTGTGCGTTAACACAATGCAACTATACGAGCAATAGGGCCTTGCCTTACTTTACCGTGAACCAACTTAAGAAGCTAGTGAGTTTCAACCTACCATCATCAAATTTTCTTCATCCTGCGTGTGGTGCGCCATCATGGTTCATGGGGGGGTTGGACAAGGAACAATCGTTGTTTGGTCGATGTTTGTGGGATACATCGTGCGCAAGGTGTGGTGACGAAAAACGTCGTTTTTATATTGTCGGTGCGTAGCACATAAGACGGGGGGAAGCACGGGTTTTTCAGGAATAGGACACAGGACACCGGAGGATACCGCCACCGCAATCGTCGCACCACGAGACATCATCATCACGACGAGGCACGATGTTGTCGCAGGTTGTTGGTTGGATGAAGAAAACATGTGGACCACATGGACACACATACGCACAGAGACACATAGACAACACACACACAGATACAACGAATTGAACGAAGGTACATAAAATGTGGAGAAAAAGAAAGAAAGAAAAAGAACAAGAGGAAACAAAGAACATAAGAGACTAGAAAAACCGAAACGGAATATTGTACTTAACACGAATAACTTAGAGCAGAAGCTCAATGGCGGAGGCGATAAACAGATGATCCAGCCTGCTTGATCGATGAAAGCGAGTGAATGACTAACGCACTAACGCGGAAAACGAAAGAGTGTCACAAATACGAGTTAAGCATTAAGTACACAGGACTCATCAATAGCGCATCTTTCATGAACATGAACATGTTAATACGTCTGCTGCTGCTGCTGCTGCTGCTGCTGCTGTTAATCACAGATACTCTCTCTTTCACTCGCTCTATCGTCCTCTAGTACTTAATATAAAAATAACTTGAAAAATCTATCATGCAGGTGCGTGAACTCAAATGCGGCGTGACAAGTGATGCTACCGGGATAGCGGTGGCAATGCAATAAAAAGACACTTGTGTTTGCAACAGCCACATCTGAAGCTACTATCTGAAGATACGGCACGGGAGAACCTCGGACTAACCTCCTGTAGTATCCGACGTAGTCGCACCAGCTCTTTCTTGAAGTGCACCACGTCCTGTAGCATGGAGTTGCGCAGCGACTTGTCGAGCAGGGTGAGATCTTCCGCGGAGTTGGTAGCAGTCGAGGCGGAGTCCGTAAGTCCGTGAAGGCTGCCGGGGCCGTTGTTGTTGTTGTTGCTGTTGGCGAGGTTGTGGTTGTGGAACTGGCTGAGGGTGGCTGTCTTGTAGGAACCGGAGAATGTTCGCCGCGGCAGGCTGTCGATGGAGCGCGGACTCTCGGAACCATTCGTCGGGGTTGCATTGTTCTGCAGCCGGCGTGTCAGCAGCCGTGCCCTCGCCGGTAGCTGGGACCTGGTATGGGAGAAGAAGCAACACGAAGCGTCAGTAAATGGTTCGGTGAAGGAAAAAGGAATGTAATATGTACGGTCTCGACAAAAAAAGAGAACAACTCGCAATCAATAGTAACCTATTTTGGATCCCAATGGGCGGGTGATCGTTTGTCCGGCAAGGACTTGGACTCAACCTCGTGGTGGAACCACCGACGGCACCAGCGGCAACCCCCGTTGCCAGCAGCGTATGGCCCTTCGGTGGATTCCTGCTACTGGTGCCCCCTCCGCTACTACTGCTACGCTGTCGATACGGATTCGATGGATGGAGTGTCGCGATGGATGCCCCGATGGGACGGCCACTGCCACCGGACACACTCAGGTACATTGTTGATGTTGATGATGACGACGAGGAGGATACTAAAGATGTTGATGTTGCCCCAATGCCCGAGGCTGGTAACGGAACCGGACCACCGGGTATGCCCTTCGGTTCGCTGGCCGCCTTCCGATGGCCATGGCGTGCCAGCAAACCGGCATGCATCGGAGAGTTCGATCGGGACCGACCGATCGATTGTACGTACAGGTTCTCCGAGGTGTGCAGATCCGTACGCACCCTTCGGGCACCGATCGGTGGTGAACCGTTGCCGGATTGCATTCTTCGTTCGCACACTACTAACCGAATAACGAACTGTTCTGTCGTCGCTTCCGGTCATAACCGATGGCGGCGACCACTACTACCGACAAACTAGGTCAACTTGTGGCATCATCTGGCCCCTATTTTCGGTAGACCAAAAGCAGCGCGGACAGCCTGTTGCGCTGCGTCCCTTATCAAACCCCTTGTTTTGCTGGTCCTAGGCACACCCCAGGCTCCTCCTGTTGATCGGTATCGATTGTTACGCTCCGACGATAACGACGCAAGTGAACGCGCAGCCCTCTCGCGGATTGTGATATCGATTTCCGCCTCTCAAGACACACACACGGACACACACGGACACACCCGGAGTTCACGGACGACAACTGTCGACGAAAAGTCGAAGCGAACTTCTGGTTTGGTGAAGAGCTGGACACCGACAGAGTTCGGTGTTCTTATCGCACTGACCTTCACCTTAAGCCCCTTCCCGGAAAAAAGGGGGAAAGACGAAACCGAGCACCGAGATTATCACAGATATCACACAGCACCGTAGCACCTTCCACGTGAGGTTTGGTTTCCTGGTGTGGTCGACTGGGACCACAACCACACCACAAACTCTGCACTGCAGAGTGCAGTACTAGCAGCAGCGCGAAGCCTCTCTTCACGACGACTTCACGACGTCTCGCCTCGAAGGCAGTTGGGTCGATAGAGCACTACAAGCACCACAGCTACCACCTCTAACAGGCCCACCCTTCCTCGTGACCACCGCCGTTTTCGCATAGATTTGTACACAGCCGTCGGTCGGCTGGCGAATCGCGAAGGTGCTTCCGAGAAAAAGACACGAATTTTCCGGGAGAAACTCCGGAGCAGGCAACACTCGCGCGTTAGGACACACACTACACTCGGTCGAGCGGCCGTCGTGTAGTAGTAGTACGCTACTACCGCCGTTGGTCCCACTTGTTCCTTTACTTCCGGTCCTACTACGTCAGAGGATCGACGTCACAGAGAACCGCTTTTTGTTTTGGAAAGGATTCTCCGGGAAGCTCTCTTTCTCGGCTCGGTTCTCTTTTTGCTCCCGACGACGTAAACAACAAACCGAGGACACCGACGGACGACCGTGTCGGACCAGCAGACCAGAGTCTACTGCTGGTGGTGGCTCTTACTGGTGCGTCGTACTCCGAGTATCCGAGCGCGTACTGCGAGCGAGCGAGTGAGTGAGTTCGCGAACCCCCGCGAACCATCCCAACCTCCCACTAGGCTGGTGGTGGTGGTGGTGGTATTGGATCAGCATTATTTTTCCTCGATGTTTGCCTCTCGCTCGCTTGCTCTCTCTATCTTTCTTTCTCTCTCTCTCTCTCGGCAGTGGGGAGGGTTTGTTTCAAATTTCGCTTAGACCGGCATTAATAGCGCACCTGTTGTCCGGCTGCGACATGGGATGCGTTCGAGCGCATCCACACTTGATAAGAGAAACCCTTTCGCGTTGTGGAGGGAGAGAGTACGTGGCTATGAGCAGCGCGAGAGGGAAGACCGTACGCACCGCACGCACCTTTCTGAATGACCACACCACACGCCGGTGTGAGTAATCAATGATCACGATCGATGATGGCGATGATGATGATGATGGGTTACACTCTACTCGGTGCTGTACTGGCGGCCACTATCATCATCGGTGATCATCATTCGCCACGCGCTATGGCTGCGTGAAACCGGCAACCAGAAACGGCGCATCGTTTGTGTTGTTGGGGTTTGGGTTGTTGTTGTTATGAGGTGTCCGCTGTTGCTGCTGTTGCTGCTGCTGGTCGCACGTCTGGTACGCACTGTTTGGCGCAGCGCAGGCAACATTTTTGCTTCGCCGCGTTTTTCACATTCACGGCCCAGCCCCCAACCGCCGCCGGGAGGGCGAGGTTTGTTAGAGCGTAAAGCGAGAAAAAGTCGATCGAAGGATCGCGACACGCTGAAGGTGGAGATGATGATGAAGATGATGTCACGCAGCCCCCCAGGTGTGTGTGTGGACAGTGCCGGCACTTCAGGGTCAGCGATGGGTGTGTTACAATGTGGTTAACACTCATTAGTATACAACCATTAGTGGCAGAGTGCAATACGGTAATTACCAAAATAATACAACTACGATATGAGAAGAACATTAAATTCGTTTCATTTTCAGGTCTTTGTTATCTGTTTAGCCATCTTCTACTTCATCATGGTCTTTAAAACGATTGATATTGTAATTTTTTATACTAAAAATGACTTCAAAAGTATTATTTTGTGATAATGAAACACATAACAAGCTGCACAAACTTGATCTTATCGGGAAAATGCATTTCCATGCATGCCTATTAACTCTACTTCCTTTTCGAAATCCAATTGCTCCACATGGCTAGAAGCCACGCAAATGGTTGGTACGCGACGTGGCCACACCGGTGCGGGTTTTTGCGCTCAAAATTAGAAAGAGAATTTGAAAACAATGGGAGAAATTGTGAAGATGAAAGCGAAATGATGACAACGCGAAGGAAGGAAGGAAGGAAAGAAAGGAAGGCCCGCACGGCGCACCGCACATCCCTCATAAATAACGAAATCAGGAGGGAGACCCAGTTGCGAGAAAATGTTGCGATGATTCACTCGCGCCAAAGACCGTGACCGCGGCGTATCAGCGAAAAAAGGGTATTACTATACGATGTGCCTGTGTGTGTGTCCCGCTGGGCATGAAGAACGTACTCCGGAGGCCTCGCGTGCCTGTCCTAATAGGCTAAGATGGATGGACGTTCGTGCGATGTTGCAAACATGTTGCTGCTGCTAAATGCGATCGCGAGAGATTCGATTTCCACTTTCGAAATCGGATCGCTCGAACCACACGCCGTCGTTGTGCGGATTCTCGCCTAGTGGCTTCTTATCACATGAGTGATCATCGTGGGCGAAAAAAAAAACATAAAAATTGTCCTCCATTACCATCACCACCAGCCCTAGATGGTGGCTTCATCTCATCTGTTGCAATGTGGTGTGTGGAGCTTGGATGAGAAATCATCTTCGGTTTAATCGAAACAACTGAAGCGTTTGGTGGATGTGTTTTGGCCACCGCTACCCGCTGCATGATCAGATGGTTTTTCTATTTTCTGCATGCAGCCTTTCGCCTCCGTCGCAAAAAAAAGCATCGCTGAACAAACAACTAGCGGATGGCCTGTAGTGGATTGTTTCTTTCTCATTTTCCTGTGAGCGAATAAAAAAGAAGGAAACATACTGATCCCGTCGATGTCAACCGCCTCAACGATCGTGTCTCTGTTTAGACAGGGGAAAAGGGTAGCATGGTTTGGGGGTGGCATTTATTTTTATCAATTCGCGCTCTGTCCACCCGTTGTTAGATCGGACGTTGTTAGTGGACGCGGTTCGTGATCAGTTCGCGGTTTTAAACGTTCGCGATCGTGTCTCTTTCGCTTTGAGTTGATTGAGTATGGGGGAGTATCCTCTTCGGCTGTCCGGTGTTTCTCTCAACAGCACCAACAACAACACCAGTGGTAGTAAAAAAGTCTCATTCTACATTCTGAGAATTGTTGTACGATCATTTGCGCGCATCATTTAGCGAAAACCTGAGCAATGGCTAAGGCTGCTGGTTCTTTGTGGTCGTCGCCGCTCGTCGTGAATGATGGGTGTTGCTGCTCTATTGCTTTACGATTAGCCATCAGCACTCCCCCGCCAATCATTAACAACAAAACAACTAAGCAGCAGCAGCAGCAGCAAAAAAAGAAACAGGTAGCATTGAGTAAGCGCTCTAAAAATGCGTTTACGTTTATCAATGTTTATTCATCTGGCGAGCGGGCGCGCTCAATCCCGGGTGCCGCCTTTAACTCGTCGTCAGCCAGGCCGACGACAATACATATCCCGCCCTCCGACAGCGTGAAGACGCGCTTCTCATCCTGTACTCCGTTTGGCCGTTTGTTATACGCTTCTCCGTCGTCGTCATAATGAATTGTTTAAGTATTTGCTTCACAGCACGCTTCCACTGTGCTTTATGGTGTAGTGGAACCGGCTGTACGATTGTTGTCGTCTGTCTGTCGTATAGGACCGGCATATAGGAAACGCACATGTCTTCGAATGTGTCTCTCTAGACATATTGGTTGGCGAGGATGAGCATCGCGCACGTTCGTTACATGCTTAGGGTTACATGTTTTGTGACGAACTCAGGTTCAGGGCCCTTAAAAACAGTCATTAGATGTTAAGGGATTGAGCTTATCGAGTTTATGATGCTCGTTTATAGACCAAACAGCGGCCTAACTCGCCGATACCTTTCGCATCACTTAGTTCAATTCACTTTGAACCACCGAAAAGTGAACGGGAAATTAATGGATCGTCTAGCCGCGATCGCGCAGCGTGATCAGGGCCAGGGGCGTCTCATTTAACGTCTGTTACTCTTCTGATACGCGAGCGATCGTTGCATCACGCATCAGACACCACCACTTTTCACGCTCGCCGTGACATTGTCGGTTGGAAAAGTGAGTCCGGAAAATTCCAAACCGCCTCTCCGAAATTCGAAATCACGAAACGCGCGTCTGTATTACGCGAGCGCGCGATCGTGTATTTCAACCGCGGACAGACGTGGACGAAGAAAGTGGCTTTTGTTGGCTTCTTGAAATAATGTGGTCTCGTCCCCTTCCCCCGCCTTTTTAATCAATAATCATTATCAGCATCTGGTTGATGGCGCGTTATCGCACCGTACGCGTCGCGACGACCGGAGGTACGGTCGTCATGTGTGGCCCCCCGTCCTCTGCATGATCATGATCTTATGAGGTTTCCGAAAAGTTTCCATTTCCGCTGGCTGGCGGCGAAAATGGAAAATCGTTTCAATTTGATTGCCGCAGAGTGCAGGCCGTAGCCACCGTAGCCTAGGTCAGTATCGACTCCGGTGTTGTGTGTGTGTGTGCCAGTGTGTGCCAGTGCATGTTGGATCATCATCGAGCTGCTGCTTTCCGGAAATTCATTCCACGATCGCCGCCGCCGCCGCTGCTGCTACTGCTGATGATCACACTTGCGAAGATAAATTGTGGCAAAATTAATCGATTCAAGACGATGATCACCGGCCTTTTGGGTGGCTGGCTGGAAGAGGAGGAAGAGGGCGACTTATTTCTGCACATCGGGTTGTGCATCGCGGAAGCTTATCGATTACTCAATCCGCAACGGTGCGCTTCGGAAGCGGGGACTGAGAAACTGGGAGGGATTTTCACACTTTTGCTCATTATAGCACACACACGCGCGCGCACGTTCACCACATTAATGAACTTCTTTTGCTGCCCGTTTTTAGCCCGTTAGTTAGCTGCATTTTCACCTTGTTTTGTGTGTGATTGTTGTGTGGGGATGAAAGTGAAGTGTGACAGGAAATATGATCTTCTTAAGCATCCGCTTAACATTGCCGCCAGTAGATCATGTTACCGGAATGCATCGGTGGCGTACATTCCCGTTTCACTGGCGGCAATTCTTTTCACACAAAAAATGCATCCTCGATATGCTTTCATCGACCGATGGAGCGTCTCGATGGGGGTTTCGAAGAAGAAACGTTAAACACTTCCTGTCGAACCGCTTCGGTTTTTAGCCTTTTTCTTGTCGTAACAAGGACACAACAACGCGGCGCTCGATACCATAACAGGTGTGTATGGCGGTGTGTTGAGACCTACGGGCAACGCGGTGCCGCGGGGTCAACCGCATCGTGTGACCTTCGTTTGCTGCGTTGTTTTAGTCGCTACGCAAGGTTGGTGCTACAGAGAGCAGCAGCTATTTGGTCAGGTTGACCATAAGGAAGAGAATGAGGCTTCCTTATAGAGCGTCGTTGTGAGTCTTGGAGAACGAAGGGTGTTTTTCGTTTTAATCAACGCTAAATTATCGTTTCAGTTCAGTCGATAACAAATAGGCAAAGATTGTATATTGATAAATATTTTATCAAAGCAGTGAGCATTGAAATTCCTACAAATGTCAGCATAATGTGTAGATTCCCCTCTATATAGCGATCATTGATCGGCCAGGCGAACGATCTATAACTATTTGGAAATTGATCAAATCAGTCAGCAACTACATAATGGCTGTGCCAGCTTCTGTCACGTGAATTGCACGCGATTTCGTATTGCTGTCACTGAGACTGATAAGAGAGCTAGCAGGCGCTTGGCCTTCACCAGCCTCATCTATCGCATTTAAAACATTCGAAGCATGCATGAAGCAATCGATCGCGTCTTAGCCGCCTCGTCGTGTCACTATCAGCTGATGAGGTTACGCCCTAATTACGCGCTTGATGTGTAATGATTTGGCTTATATGTTTGCATTCACCAAGCGCCACGACAACGGCCTAATCCAAAGTCCTACTTCTACTTATGTGATTTCGCGGGCACATCGAGAGATCCACAAATCATTATCAAAGTGTGGCAACTTTCCTCTCTCGCGACGCTACTACGGCGCTGTTCCCGTTTTGCAAAATGCATATTAGTTACGTTTCACCACACGAATGGCTAATTAATGAGTTGGGTTTCGGTTTGGCTCGAATGAGCAACCATATTCATATGTTTAGCAACAAGCTCCACAACACGCGGCATGTGTGTGAGTGCTGTGTTCCGTTGTGGGATTGAGAAATCTTTACGGTTCCGGGCGTTCCGGGCCTCAAGTGGCTTCTGGGGATGAAATTTGAATAGAATGGACCATGACCGTGTGGATCGGAGTCCACCGATGGCAGCCAGCCCTAGACAGGAAACATGCCTATCCCATGCCATGGAAAAGCTGGAAAGCTAGTCAAAGAAGGGGAGGGAGAATGATGATTTACCCATTGTTGCCGTGTGCTGCCGCCGGGTTGTTGGGCCTCTTTTCCGACAGAACACCAGCGCTGCCACCACCGCTACCGGCCGCGCTGCTTTCCACTGCCGTCGCCGTTTCACAATCTTTCATTGCGGTTCGATCGCTCTCTCTATCTTACTCCCCTCTGCGTCTTCGACACTACGGCACGATGCTGCAAGATTTCGTAGATGCGGTCACTACTGCGTTTTGCGGAATCGTCAAGATCACGACCGTTTGGCTTCGGAAACAACCCCCCGATGGAATCGATCACTCGCACACTGCTCACTGCTGCCTGTGGTCAAAAGCTTCACTGTTGAATGATGCCTGATTGCTTGCTCAATTCTCACTCCGTCATGCCCCGCATCGGAAGGTTTCAGATGTGTACCTTCTTCTGCTGTTTCTGCTGCTGCTGCTGCTGCTGCTGCTGATGCTGTTGTTGCGGTCGATGTTCACGGAGCATAAGGCAAACGGTTAGAGAAGAAGAACGAAGAAAACTTGAAACGCACTTGAAACGAGTTTTTCGTCTTTTCTCATCGCTGCACACTCTTCTGGGTAGAGGGCAATCATCACCATCATCATCAACAGCACCGTCATGATGATCATCATGATCACCACCTTCCTCAACGCTGTCTCTCTGTCTCGCTTCCCACCGTTATGGCCACGAACCGTGGTATTGTGGTTATCGCGGTTTGCGGTGGTTCTTGAGGCAATATTTGAACCAGATTGTATACGATGGCACCGAGTAGTCTTGTCAAATCACATTAAGCCAGACAGACCGAGCCAGAAGAAGAGATCAGGCACTCGAAACCAATCACCTGGAAAGCGATCGTCACCGATCGCATTTAATTACCCACGGCTTACGACTGCGTTTGGTTAATCAAACAATTGTCACACACAAAAAGAAGATCGCGATCACGCGATTAGCTCACACACCACGGTGGCGGCCCCGGGGCGACTTAATTAATCAAAAGTGCAACCGAAAGCAGCGCGCGTCGCACCTGCAGCTGCATCATCCGCCATGGCAGCGTGTCAAAATGCACTTCGTAAACACGAAACACACGATCTTCACACGACGATCGAGCGGTCGAGGAACGAACGAGCAGAGGATGCACGTGCGCAGAAAGAAAGGAAGGAAGGAAGGAAAGGGTTTTCACTGTTGTGCTTTGGGTGGCCTTGCACTCACGGTGTCACGTCACGATCGTGCGCGAAGTGGGAGATTGCATTCTTTCATCCCCGCTCCTCGTTTCCACAGCGATCTCTCTCTCTTTCTCTTTTGCTCTCCGTTCGCTACTCACGAAAACAGCTGACCGTGAAGGTGATCTTTGCCCTCATTCCGTGCCATCACCAGCACTACTTTACAAACTAACACACAAACACTACACACTGCACACGGAGCTTATCATTCACAAATCCTTCTTTTGTTATTTGGATCAACTGATCGGCGCTCGATCACTTACCAGCCAAAACCCCCTCTCTACAATTATGCTCTACTCGCTAAAGTGCAGTCCAGGTTGCGGATCGAAGACACGCCGCAGAGAGCAGCGAGAGCGCGGGTTTGCCCGACAGCAGAACGTCGACGAATGGTCGTCGGCGTGTGTTTCGGGGAGGTGGAGTCCAACGAGAACGAGCGCCACGAGTGTGAGCCCCACGCTGATGCTGACTCATTGATCTCGCGTGTGGCTTGCCGTGGGGCTTAGCGTCGTCGTCGTCATCGTCATCGCGGCCGTTGTGGATGGTTTAGTGGCTTCGCGAGAAAGTATTGGTAGCAGCAGCGACTGAGGCTCTGCACGTCTACGCAATGGGCTATATACCAGACCAAAGGCGGGGTGGTGCTTAAGCCACTGTTTACAATAGCTGCAGCTAGCTTCTCCTCCTTATTGCTTTTGGGGGGGTCTCACGGGACCGGAGCATTTGCCGTGGAATTCTTGGAAAATATCCTCGTGCTGGGGCCGGATGCAATAGGGTGGCCAACGATCCACCAACACACTGCACTGCAGAGCTCGCGGCCTCGCAGTGGTTCCGTTTTGGCGAACGGGGAGCTCTTGCTGAGGGCTAAAGCCCGCTAAAGGTTAATGCAGGCAGCAACAGCCAATCCCCGGGGGCCCGGGGTGGAATTGAGGTGAAAGTAGCACAAGGGCACCGGAAAGAGCGACGAGGGGCTGGGGGGACCAACCATTGCTTCACTATTGGAGGTAGCATAAAGTAGACTTAGTCACCGCGAAGGAAGTGTTTTTTTTCACTTCCGAGTGCAGAATATGGCGTCCTCAGTGTGTCTGCAGCATGTCGGGGCATGCATTCCTTTGGTATTTCCCCGTTTCTATAACTAGAACTCCATCAAGGGACGCTGCTTATCGAACGATAAGCTTGACATTGACCCTTAACCTGCCTGCATTTTCGTCGTTATTCCCCAGCTACTCCAAGAATAAAGAACGTTGATGTTTGGTATAACTGTAACCTTCACATACCGTCCAACCCGGGGTTCTCGTCGGTCTTAACAGCGATTTCACACGAGGTGCAATTGCGACACCAAACCACCTCCCCCCTCCGCGCTCTTGTTGGCAAGCACCAGTTCGTCACATAACAGTAAACACAATCAGGGCGCTACTAAGCGATTCTCTCACCAACAGCCACACTGATGATGATGATGATCATCCACACCAGCCACGGGGGGGGGAGCCACGTCGCTGTTGGCCAAAAGCATGCTAGAACGAGCACGATGATCGCTGCACACCCGCCGGATATCATAATCGTTATTAGTTACGGTCTCCGTGGTGCGGCATGTATGACCGTTTTTGGGAAACTCGTGGCGTGGCTGAGCGGCTGAGCCTTACGCAAATTGTGCCACCAAGGAAACGGGAAATGGACCACAATGGCGAGGAACACTTACACCCCGGCGGTGGGGTGGTGGCACTGCAAACACACTGGAAGCTCGAGCAATTCCATTCCAAACGGCGACGCGTCGTTGATTGTTTCTGTCTGGGCACACTGAGCAGCCCTTTTGGGGCATGAACACGGGGAGGTGCGTTTAGTCGAACATTATGTTTTAAGATCTTCGCTTCTACCCAGGAATGGTTCAATGTTTGCCGGGCAAAAAAACAAAAGAAACACTCAGAACTGCCTCATCATCCGATTCCCGTTACTTTCCATGCGCAAATGGTCTGGTTCCCTCGAGATTGTTGTGTTGATGTTGCCGGGTTTGCCGGTAAAATGGAGCATCTTTTCGGGCCTTGGCCTAGAGGGTCTTCGGTTTTCAGACAGAGTCAAGCGTCTGTGGTAGGCGTGTAGCCTAGTGCAATGGGGTAAGGGGAACCCTTAATGACGGTGACGGTAATCCGCCCTCCCCCGGTGGCTCGGTGGGTGGTGTGGATTAGTGCAACCATGCGAAAGGGTAAGCCAATTTGGGACGCCTTCTTGCCCAGTACCGGTACTTGCATGTACCATCGAAGTAAATATTGAATTTCACCCAAAAAAGCAATAATAGTTTACGAAAAATCGTTGGAAATATGATGGAAATACCGAAAATGCCATGTGGAAAAACTAAAGCCATATGATTCTTCAGCAGCTTATCAGCTTTTTTTTTTGGAAGTTTGCCATTGCTGGAACCAGAATTAATTGGCTATGGATCGTGGCTATTGAAGTTTCTAGTAGTAGTACTCTTTAGTTACGAATTGTATAATGTTATTATTGAAAATACTAGTACGTAGCAAGGTACTTTAAAAAGACAGGTAGATTTATCCAGAACAAATCCCCGATCGTATTTTAGAAAAAACTTCAGAGTTTGACATTCACGGGATGGTGGGATGTTTACTTCGGGAACGCTCTTTTCGGAGCTGTTTTCGCTTTTCTGTGGTATTACGACAGTTAAAATTCACGAAAAGTGGTACGAAAGTTAAAGTTTATGCAAATATTCTCAAAATTCTTCCTAGTGTTTCAATATGGTATCGGTCCGTAGGTCTTGCCACCCGGCCTAGAACAAGAGCTAGCTAGCGTTCCTGGACCGTGCTCACTCGCTGTAAAACATAACTCGGCTGCTCGATTGATCTTAAATAGAGAGATGAATCATTTAAACATCCGAAAAAGAGTGAAATCAGGTACTTTCCTTGATAAAACCACCAAACTTGCCCATATCTTCTTTTTCTTCTTCTTCTTGAAACTCACGTGGTTTTGTTGATAAAAGCGCCCTGCTATGAATGTCAAACAAATTCAAAATGGTGACCTGTCAAAGCGGTTAAGATGCTACCTGTCTTTTTAAAGTACCTTGGTACGTAGTCTAAACACTTTGTCTATACGCAGAACCTTCGGTGTATCCTGGTTCTGGTAAGGCTGTATCTATACCAAGACAATGCTTAGGGTCTTTGTGTAGTTATTTAGATCGTTTCAATAATATCTTGCGATAAATTTGGGGAACGAGTGTCGCAAGTGATAATGATTAATTAAAAACTGAAAACTTCTCCCCCACCCCAATCTTCAAAACCCCAAAGAAACGGCGGAAAAACTGCCAAATCAAACAAGACAAAAAATCGTGGAGCTTCGGGCTTTAAGCCGGTAGAGGGCGCTAGTTTTTTTATGGAACATTTGAATGGACCGTTTTTGCTATAAAAATGACGCCGCTTTTGTAGAAGCTGTTCAGTCTACTGAATAATATGAGAAATAGCGAGATAATTGACCCGCAGAGAAGCTATGATCTCTCCCAAAGCACCGCTTATCCTAAAGTACGGTGTTCTCCAAAAACCGAATGATCCAGTTTGCTACTCACGTGATGCTCTCCCGACTAGTATTGTGGCCACTAGGGGTGGGATTGCTGCGCAGCAACGTGCTCCACTCGCGGATAATGTGGCCGCCCTTGTTCTCCAGCTCGGACCACAGCTGCAGCCCATCCAGCGAATGTAGCCCCGTTGCACTGCCCCCAACGCTTGATCGTGCAGCCCTGCAAAAAGGAACCAAATCATAATCAGGATCCGCGATCTCATTGCTTCACTGGCATCAAGGGGATGACGCATCCTTACCGATCGATCGAATCGATGCTGCTGTTGCAGTCAAAGTCCAGCATAAAATCATCGGAAGCAATGGAATCACACGGTGACAGTGTGTCCAGTGATTCCGCCCTTGCCATCCGGCCATTACTGCGAGCGGACTTGCGTGACAGGGCGGGTGATTCGTAGGCTTCCGGGAGTATCTTTCGTGGCTTCGGTACCGGTGGTGTCGCTTTTGGGGTCACTTCACCACCTCCCACCGCCGCGGACCTGTTGTTGTGGGAATCCTTTAGCGTCGGCGTATCGGTCTGTTGAGACGCGAGGTTTAGATTGATCGATCCCACATCGATCGTGCTGCCCTCGTCAAACACAAGTCCCGGTTGATCGGCGATCTCGTCATCGATCAGAAAATCCCGCCCACCATCCGACAGAGACAGCGAGTTCGAAGCATGTGTCGGTGTTCCGGGCGAAACGGGGCTGATCAGGTCATCGAGCTCGGGAGAAATTTCGTCCACATCCTTTTCCTTATCCTTCGTCTTCTCGACACCCTTCTTAGCACCATGGCGTGGTGCCGGCTTCCTCGCATCATCCGAATGATCGGTGCAGCTGCTGATGAGACTATCGGTTGGCGAGGTTTCATCGTCCAGCAAAACGACATCACTAATAGCGGCCGCCATTGCAGCAAACTTGGCCTGCTCGTTACGATACAACCGATTCGGTAAATCCGCAGCATCACCACTGCTCACTAGTGGATCCGTTCCTGGTTCCGTGAGGCTGACCAACATCTCCGAAACACTGTCTAGGTTAGTCACATCCAGAGACATATCCATGGGGACCGGTGCAGAGATGGAAGCTGTGACAATATCGGAAACAGAACGATTAGAGGCCATTCATCGCAAGTCATCGT
>NC_064875.1:47769541-47799541 GCF_943734745.1 Anopheles darlingi
TCTCACGTTTGTTCAATTAGAAGACCGAACCGAACCGAACCACTAGTATCGAGACGACACAAAGTCAACACATCAACCCATTGCTTCGCGGATCGATTTAGCATCATGCTGGCATCGAGCCATGCCAAGGATGGCATAACGGCGTGGCATAAAGGATGGATGTATGGATGGGATGCCGTTGTGCGCTTTGGCACACAGCAGCTCGTTTCTCTCAATCACTGACCTGCAACGCGAGTGATGATGATGGTGATGGGACCACGAGCAAGAGACTATAACATCGCAACACATCTCTTCGTGCACACCAAAATGGCGGATGGCTGCTGCAGAGCGTAGCAAGATAATGTCTTACATCATTCTTCGCTTTCAAACGCAAAACAACCGCTCGATTATCTGCGGCCGGGGCCGGGCGGAATGTTGAACATTGTTAAGTAATGGATATACACCCGTTTATACTCGTTACACTTATCCAATTATGGGGTGGGAGGTGGGGGGGGATCCAAACCAAGAGGTGTAATAGTGGTGCACAACCACCAACCACTCTATTGTGTTCGCGTTCGCGATCTCGTAGGGCAGAGGCAGGAGTTCCGCAGCCTACGGCTATGAGTGAAATGGAATTAACCTGTTATTAACCTTTCATTTTTATGGATCGTTTATTTACAGATCGGTGGTTTGTAGTGTGCAGTAACTATGCACTACACCCTTACGCGACTCGCTCTCCTCCGGTGGCTTAGGGAGGTCTCTATAATGGTCTAATGGCGGTGCAGCGAGTGAACGAGCGACTTGAAAAGGATACCCTCCCCCTTTGGCATGCCGCCATTTATGCATCTAACACTACCCTCGGGGGCCGTCACTCTCTCTCTCTCTCTCTCCTTCTCTCTCTGCTCTCTGCGATAATGCTCCGCGGTATTTGCCGATGCCAATTATCCTCTAGGGACCGAAACAAACCGAAACAAGCTTTTCCACAAGATCAGGTTGTGCCATGGTCACTCACGGGGTGAGGGGAATCGATTGTTGTTATGCATAAAACATCTCTTCCCCTTCGTAGAAAACGTAGATCGTAGACACGGCATAGTGTGGCACAATAAGGTGCACCATCAACCGATGGCGCATTGGTTGTCTTGGGCGTCTCTCTCGAGCGCCCGCGTCTTATCTCAATCCGGCCGATCTTCCGCACGAAATGGCATGGCCAGCCCCATGGCGAAGGGTAAATCCTATCCCCTTTTTGCTGCAGCACGCGATGCGCATCGATTTCGCCATCGGAAAACAGATCGCAGATTCGTGCTTGGAGGAGGAGTCGTTGCAGAAGAAGATTAATACCAATAATCAATGAACGAGAGCAGACGAACTAGACGAACGCGACGAACGATGGTGAGGTGAGAGGGGAATGAAATAGAAACCCGCCGGTGCGCCAGCAAATCGTCTGGTAAACAATCTTTCTTCTTTCGTTCAGCTCACGCGGGAATTCGGAATCGGTTTCGGTAACGTGTTGAAAGTGAAGGTCTCTATCCTCTCACTTTATTTGTGGGGTTGTGTTTTTTTGTGTGTGTATTTCGTTCGTATCTTCTGTTAATAATTTTTGCGCGCATAATAAAAGCAAAAAAAAACCAACAAACACACATTCACCATGCATGCTGTGCGGCAGCAAATGATCTTCGCTGCGGCACGGCGCATCGCATCGCACGTGACGCCATGCCACGTCAGCATAAAAGCATAACTTTTAGCTGCAAATTACACGCTCACAGCGAGCAATTTGTGGTCAATTTTACACGCGGATCGGGACGGATTTGGTGAAACGTTCCGGTAAACCATAACTTTCACCCCTCCCGTTAAAGGTGATACCGGTCTCTACCCGGGGGGAAGGATGGTAGCCATTGGTGTTCTCGGACTCGAAAGTGTTGCGCGTTTTGTTTTTTTTGTGTTCCGAATCCGAACAGGTCGGAAATCGAAAGTCAACTCCCGGCGGGGAGGGAGGGACACAGACACACCGCACGGACACCGGAATCGATCGATGATGGTACGTTGGACAAGTGCATGGAATTGTGCGCGAAATTGTTAAACATTTGGTTCGCCTTTTCGGCCGCCACTAGCTTCACGAGCATATTCCCCAAGGTGCAGGTTTGCGGGACCTCGGAATGGATTAGCCGTAGGCACGCAAGCATGGCCGGTGCTAAATCTGTCCGCCAAACGGAAAACGACCGGAACGGAGACGGATACGGGCGTCGCATCAGGGACGCATAAGCCAAGGGGGAGGAGAAGCCTCGGAAATCCAATTATTACATAATGTGTTCACCACATTTGCCACACTTCTTGACATCACCCGCCTTGTCCGCCACACACACACACACACACACACACACACCAGTCGCCTCGATGATAACAAGCTGACCGCCCGGAGCGTCTTAGTTTTGTGAAGCAAATTTGAATTTTAAATGTCACTTCAGTTGCTGCTTCAATTTGCTGTTGCACTACTCCGTGCCGCAGACAACGCAGACTTTGAATAATTAATCTAAAGACAAAAATGCAACGACAAAAAGGGCGTGTGGCCGGGGGGGTTAGCGAAAGGAGAGCAATTTGCTTGGCGCCCGTCTGGCGTGGGGTCCGCATAAACGCATACGCAGGCGACAGTGTCATGTGCAACATGCACCAGAGTAGGGGTCTCGATGGCTTTCCGATAGCCAGCGAGGCCAATAACCGATGGTGGACCGGTGGGACCAGGTGCAGCATAGCAGTTGAAGTTCATGAACTCCGGCATCATTAACGTGACATACAGAAAAGGGGGGGGGCTGCAAGTCTAGCGTGTAAAGTTGCGAATGAATGCTATGTACTAGTAGCAGGTCTGAAGGAATACTTGAGTGTGTGTGTTTGAATTATTCATGTTCATGAGGCATTTCATAATTTCATTCAAAGTATTATTATCCAAAGAAAAGGCATATGGATTGAAATCAAATGCATTACTCATACGTACACTAGACCTTTAGTACCACCGCCTCGAGCCCAGTCAGTACAAGCGGCCAGGCCAGGCCAGGCCAGCGAGAAGTAAACAAAACACTCGTACGGAGCATGCGCACGGTTCAAGTGCTCGCTTCTGCTCTTCGGAGCATCTCCACGGTTGCCGTGTGGGCTCATGAGGCAGCGCGAGAAGACGGAGGCGACCCTCGAGGACCTCCATTCCAAGGATATTTCCATCTCGAATTTCAAGGTTTTTACTTCTTTTTTGGTTTCATGACGTCCGATTCCATCCATGAATTCATTAGCTACAAACGCTAATAAGACTTGCCGCCTGGTGGTAAGTCAAGACACTAATGGTGGATCAATCAATGAAGCAATGGATGGAAGCGGATGATATGAAGCACTAGCAATCTAGAACAATCCTTCCTTCCAGGCTCTTTGCAGTAGTAGCAGCATCGAGAGGAGCGGCGAAAGAAGCCCCGATAAAAATCGATCTTCCAAACATCCAACTTACCATCCTTTGGCCTGTTTCGCCGTCAGTATCGTCACCAGTAGTGACCACCGTCGGGTCTATCCCTCCACCTTCTTCACCACCTGCTTTCAGACCGTCGTGCACCTCCTCTTCCCTTTCCTCCTCCTCTTCCTCCGATAAATAGTCCTCGGGTGTGTGTCTGCACAATTTTTCCAGCTCCTCAAAGTCGAGCTGCTGCTGGCACTCATCCATAGCTGACGGTCGCGAATGTTCCGGGACCGACCGAAGCAGGAACTGCCGGTGGACACGGTCTACTGTACATATATTGGCACCGCCCGGAACAAACCACCGTCCCGGACCGGTTTCTTACGCTGCCGCAAATCCTCTTCCTGTCTCTCTTTCTTTAAACCTCTCTTCAGTTTTTGTTGCGTCGCGTGTATCGGAGGAGTCTTTCACTTTCGAGAGTCACACATTGGGCGTAGGGGATTGGCTAAGATTAGCCAAGAGTGGGCAACACTGGGCATCCTCAACAACACCTCTACCACCCCTACCACCCCTCTTCCTGAGGGACAGATTGGCACAACACACCGTCTACAGCTTACGGCTCTTCACACGCTACAACACTTTCCATTCGGTGCAATCGGTGCACCGGTGTTTGTGGAGCGACTTTTGCGATCCAATCCAAGGTGGCCACGGTAATCACGTGAAGATTTATCGATTGAGAGCGAACCGTCGCCATGCATCCAACACACTCCTCACGCGATGCCATTCACGGTGGATTGTCTGCTGGAGCTGGGGTTTGCAGCACTACTCCTTCATTGTATTTACGTCCTCTAGGGTTATGCTTTCTCCTCGACTTCAATTAATACCGTCGAACAAGTCGAAATGATCTGTACTTTTTCGGCTTTAAACGCACTTTTAAGCGCACGGCCAACGAACGTCCATCGAGAACGGTACCACTGCGGAACTATCAATTTTCCATTTTCCGTTTTTCCAATCCCACTGGAAAGCGCGTCTGGAAGGTGCACCATGTGTGTGTGTGTGTGTGTCTGTCTACGTGTATGTGTCTTCTACGCCCTGGAAGTGCCGAGCTGGGCTCCTGTTGTCGTTTTCCTTCTGTTGTTCTCGAGGACGCATGCGCTGGAAAATTTCATCATTCTAGCTGGCGAGAGGGCGAGTTAGTGCTGAACTGGCGACATCTAGTGAGAGTTTTTCCCGGAAAGGAAAAGGATAACCGGTGCAAAAGAAATTTACGTTCCCTTTTGCGGCTTCGTAAAGGAACGAAGGAGCAGCTTGAATGCAATTGCATGTTTCAAAAAGGAGCTTAAGCAAAGTATGATTGCCAAAAAGCTCTTCGGTAGGTTCAAAGGAATCCAAAGGATGTCTCTGAAGGAGTCTCTATCGTAAATCAAAGACATCTTCAACGTTTTACGTTACGATTCATTCTCTGTAATCAACCGTTGATATGTGCATCCGACGTTGTTCTAGAGCATTTGTTGAAACCAAAAACCTGAGATGATTTTAAGGATTCTTCAAGAATTGAAAATCATCTTCCCAACTACGATGAAGAGAGCTTCAGTTCAGCTTCAGAACTTCGATCAAACGGTTCTGGTGTATAGCATCTTGTTCCAGACATCGCATGTGTCTTCTAGGCTCTTCTACATAATTTGAATATGACCTCAAAGGTCAAGACCTTCAGACTTGTTGACCCATTGAATGACCGCGAAATGCATTACGAATAAAGTAAATTTGAGGTCTAGAATCTACAAAACGTGAAGTCCGGAATTCCGGAAGTCTGGAAATGTAGTAGCATTAAAGAAGCCCTTTGCTGCTCCGTTTTCATTCGTGGTTCAAGCCAATCGCACAAACGGATTGAGACATTTCGCTGCCACCGGTCTGCCCGCCCGTGTGTCTGCGCTCACTTCCTGCCTGCCTTGCTTGCGGTTAATCCTTTAATAGCGCATAATTTTCAATTAATGGCAATCGAAACCGCCAATTTTCAATGAATTTCAATTTTCATCTGCTTTCCACGCCATCAGCCCATCCGCCACCGTCCACCGGATGGATGTGGCGAAACCGCGTCATCCGCTTGCATCGCCTGCCGTCGTCGCGTCGCGTCACGTCAGAGCGAACGAAAAGCGAAGAAAATCGCCGCAGCCGCGAGCCAGGCCAGAGTGCCAGCCGGTCCGTGAAGAGGAAGCGGGACTGTGACAAAGCTGGTGTGAAAAGGAACGGTGGTACCCGGGGTGTGAACCGTGGCCATATAATGGGTACGCGGCGCAACGGTCGGACGGTGGCAACCGCAGTTAATGCATCTTTGGCGTACGGTGGGGCCCCACAGTGGCCGTGGCGTGCCAGCATTGCATTTCGAGGATCTTCTGGTATTAAGACATTGTGCACGGAGAGTGAGTGAGTGAGCGAATGTGTGTGTGTATGTGGTCTGTGCCAGACCGCAATGGAAACCAACTTCAAGGTCTCTGAAAATGAGGAGTAACGCCACCGTCGTCGTCGTCGTCGTTGCGGTCGCGGTCGCACCTTTTTTGATTAGTCTGCGAACCGAATGAGGCAGCGTTAGTGGTAGCAAGGGGTGCACGAGACGTTATTACTTTCTGTGGCTGCGCCATTGCTGCACCAGACGAAGAAATAAATTTGTTCACAAGAGAAAATCTACCGAACCGGAGCCGGGGGGGAGCTTTCAATTGAAGGTCTCGCTGGCGTCGGTCCCTCATTAGAAGGATGATTAACATGTTATGAAACATGATGCATGGCTCTATTGGCACTTCATGTTGCAGAAATAGACGTAGCTGTAGAGCTCACATAGTGTACGTACCACATTGATGTAGAGGACGTCATTGTCGCTGCAGATGGCAAGATACGGCGCGCTTCCAAATTCGTTCAGTCCGGGAGCTGGCTGCTTCGAGGCACACTTGCCCATAGGAGGACGGCGGACGGCCCCGGCCCCGGGGCAGGATGACTACGGTGTCCTCGGGGCGTCCGGCGAAACATCCGGCTTCGATCCGGACGCGCTGCTCCGTTTGGAATCTGGAAAAAATGAGCGAAAAAAATGAAAATCATTTCGTCAGTTATCTTATCGTACATTAGAGTAATTAATGGTGTGTGTGTGTGTGTGTCTTTGGCCATTTAATTTGGCATTTTTAACGTATAGCAGCGCCACTTAAAATCAACAATTACAGCGCAGGATGTCGATTTCATCGGTTTTCGTCTGTGGTTAGTAATTAAACATTTGATCCCACATTCACTTAGAGCGTGTTTGTGGCTGCAACGGAAATCCCCAAATCGTTCAAACAGAGGTTCAAAAAAAAAACGTGAAAAACAGTCTCATGAAAAATGCATCAAAATGCGGTCAAACACGGACGAAGACGAGCACAAGCACAAGACGAAGTCAAAGAGTCGATTTGTTGGGGGCGCTTCCATCGCGACCTCCGAGGCTCCCACGGATTATTAATGCGATCCGCCATCCCCTCCGTTCCGTCGGTCGGTCGGTCGCATTGTCATAACTCTTCCACCAGCAGCAGCAGCAACCGACGGGCCAAGAAACGACGAATGGAACCACGCACGGGGCGAACGGAAACAATAACACTTTGGTGGCAATAAAAATATTATGAATGGATGAAATGCTAAAATGGATGTAGACGTTTGGGCCCCCCCCTCCGTAAGGGGACTGTTGTGAGGGGATTGCAGCAGTAGCACCAGCAGCAGCAGACCACATTTTTGCAGTGTTGAGTTTGCTGGCGAAACTGCGGAAAAAGGACACAAGCGCCATGCTCACATTTCGCAAATCGCAATGTCTGCAAGGACACCACACCACACAGACACACGAACACATGAGAAGTGCATCAGAGCACAGGGGTAGCTATTGTTCCCCCGGAGTGAATGTCAGCCCGCTGGTGCTGGTGTTAGGCGTGAATTGCGGTGGAATGAAATCGGAAAAATTGGATTGAAACAGAGCGGCACAACAGCTCCACTTGCCAGCCAGCTAACATCCTAATAATAATGCAATATTATGCATTTCGATTTGTGATCTCTCCCTCTGCCCTGGTCCTGACGATGCACGGTTGCAGCAGCAGCAGAGAGAGAGTGCCAAGCTGAACGGTTGTTTTGGCACCTAAACACCAAAGATAAGGTAAGCGTGGCGCAGTAGCATAGAGAGAGAGAAGTTCAATGATGCATAAACAATAACCCGGGATAGAGAGGAAGGCAAGGTGCAAACAAGCTAGAAAGGGCTGCTGCATTTACATACCAAGTGGCCAATGTGCTTGGCTTTGGGCAACAGAGAATCAAAAACCCCTTTCCACCGTTTGCTTTTGCGAGTAGAACACCTTCATCGACGGTACACCGTCATGGCCACCAGCAGCAACCGATGGTGGTACCGTGGACACATACTCTCTGTGTGTGTGGCCACCAAAGGGTTGCTGCGATTTATAAATGCGAGCAAAATATTAATAACGATAACAACGGAATTATTCAAATCCGCTTTATTGTTCTTTCGATTTCTGGCCACGTCAGCACGCGTTCGGTCGGTCTGTTTGTCGCTGCACCATGGTTGAAAGAAGACGTTAAGACTGATGGAATACAGTTTACTATTACTACTACTACTACTACTACGACGACGTCGCGAGGACACGACAAATCGCATCATAGCAACGGTCGACGACGACGACGACGACGACGACATCGCCGGTGTTGCTGCAAATTAATGTTGCGCTCTGGTCAATCCGCATTTTATTTTCCGTCGTTCCAACGGACCCACCACCGAACGTGTACCGAACTGGTGTTGGTACATCTGGCCCGGGGCCACTGGAACGGGGCGTTTCTGGAGCGTCTCTTTATCGTTTCGGTTTAGTTTATGCTCCAAGGGCTGCCAGCCGGCGCTGTACCTTGGCCGACAACGACAACCAGACGGTTGGTACGGTTCTCACTGGCCACCGGCGGATTACACGTTCGACACGGCACGGCACGGCACACCAGCAGCACCATAAGCAGCACGACGAGTAGCATGGCGGCGGTCGGCACCTCGGTCCGCTCGATGTTTTGTCATTTTTATGATAATTTTACAGCTGTTTTCCGTTCGCTCATATTTTGCATTAGTTGTTCATGACCCCCGGGGGGGGAGGTGACCCCCTGAACCCCTTGCTTGCTTGCACCTTCGATGCACCTTCGCCGAGAAACCGGTCCGAGAACCGAACGGGTGTAACATGCACTTTCGGAAAGCCCGTACGTCCCGATCTCGATGGCGATTGGGGCACCCGTTGGTCATGTCCGTTGGAAAATTCATGAGGTGGGAGGGCAAAAAAAAAATCATGTATTGGGGTGGGAAAATTTACACCTTCGCCGGCGATCGAGGCCATATGCTTCTGCTGTTCCTTTTTAGCAACCAAGCGTAGAACACAGAGCAGTGTTTTGTTGCGTTCCAATTTCGAACCTTCGGCAGCTGGCAGCACCGGGAGAGAACGTCCTTTGTCCTTCTGCTGCTGCTACTAACCACCACCATCAGCACCGCACCATCGCTCCTTGTGGCTTGTGGTGAAGCGTACCACAACCACATATTTCGAGAAAACAGCATCAGCATGCCATGGTTGGCATTCCGGAATTATGGGATCATTCAGCAATCAGCCATGTTATTATCGTACCAGCGGATATCTCATGCGGTGTCCAGAACCCCCGGGAAGATGGAAATCAATCATTCACTTCTAATACCGTTACGGTGCTGGAGGGTGCTGTGATGGCCGACCAGCACCACCACCACCAACATACGCATTGGAACTGCTTCTGCGTTGTCTTTGTGGCTACCGATGCGCTGCTGCTGCTGTTGCTGCTGGTGCGTTAAGTATCGATCCAGCGCCATCGATTACGATTCATCGATGCCAACGATTGCAATCGTCAAACCGACCAGCAGGCGTCTCTGGAAATGGAAATGAGCGGCAAAGTGAACTCAGCAGCACCAACAGCAGCAGCAGCAGTTGCAGCATATTATTCTGCTCGACCTACTACAGACTGCTGCTGCTCGCAAAACGTCGGAACGATCATCGATGATGGTGTCGGTTCGTTGCGGTGGAAAATTGATGGGAAAATCGATATCGATCGATTGAGTGAGGTGCTTAGATTAGAAGAGACACCGGCGCATCGGTCGGCTGGTCAGGTGCAAAAGATTATCAGCATGCCCGGGGGGTTACGCCGTACCGGCCTTTCCCACAGGATGACCACCACTGCAGGCTCTCTCTCGGGTTAATGAGCAGCAGCATCGTGGCATAGGCTTTCACTTTTGCTATGATGGTGACCGGTAACACAGGCACAGGGGCAACAATGTCTCGGGTCACACGCTAGCCCGTCATGCATCAGCAACGAATACGGAGCGTTCATTTCGGTTCGGGGTTCGATGCAGCGAGCGACCGGGTTTTCCCCTGGAGCCACCAGCATCGTCTTGTGGTTTTAGAAGCGAGAGATTAGCGAAGCGAAGATGAGGCCGATGACGGCGAAGGAAGGTAGGAATGGTGCGTGTTGCTGTCTAATGAGATCGAAAGATGTCGATCGATCGAAAGGTATCGATTGCAACATCGATTGGCGGGGGGCGGACTTCTGTTTAACTCGTTTCATATTCTTGTGCTCCTGCTGTGTTGATCGCTCTGATAGCTTCTTTTTAAACCATTTTTTCTTCCATAATTACAGTCATCCATCGCCATCGCATTCGCCAGATCCCTTTTCTCGTTTGTAGTTTTCAATGGACTGGATGGGGAAGGCTGGACCGCTTCGCTTCACTTCACTTCGGCGTTATCGTATTGGAAAACATCTTGATAACGCGGGAAAGTTTCTCCCATTTCTGTGATGCTCTTCCAGCCGATCCGGCTTCCTGGCTCCAAGGCACGCTTCCTACAACAACAGCGTTTGCGCGTGCTGCTGGTTGGCAATCGGAGGAAATCTTGCCGCTACTACTACGACCATCACCATGGCCACGCCATCCATTCTGAAAACGTCAATCAAAACGTCGAGAGCCGCCAGCGCATGGCAAGCATGGAAGGCTCGCTATCGATAGATTCCCGGATAAAGATGGCCGTCGATGGAGAGACCCTCGAAGGAGATGCGGTTCCACAAAGGGCCGCCTAGTGAACCGGTTCGTGTGTGTGTGTGTGTGCGTTGGAAAGAGGCTGTCTATCATCTGATCTGATTATGATGGGGAAGGCCACAAGACGAAGGGTAGCTTCGACAGGCAGAGGATGGTTGCTTCCTCCTCCTTCAGGTGGGCCATTCACGCACCATATGCTCTTTGGAAAGGTGGAGGAGGGGTAGAAGAAGGAGGTGAAAGCACCACCATTGGCACCACCAACACCAGGCACTAGGAATGAATGCAGATCTTATGCACACGAACTCTTGACAATCATTCTTCACGTCGATCAAGATGAATTCAATTAGTTTTTCTCGCAGTTTTCCACCTTTCTCCGTTCTTTCTTTGCCAACGGGGCATCATATTGTGCTCCTCTGTGCTGCCTGTGCGTTTGCCCGTATAATGAATCCCATCGTTGCAGACGCTGGTCCAGATGAAGGATGCTGACGAGTGTTTTGCCGGGGGGCTACGAACCTACAGGCTATCGGATTGCTTCGAACTCGATTGTTGGATGGATTTATGGGCGCGCACATGCCGTAGGTTCTGCCTGGTTCCGTTGCACATGCCTTATGCTTCCTGGTAACTCAGCTTCCGTTTGCATGGTGGAGATGGTAAGGGATTCGAACCAGATTTCCTCCAGATTGGCAACGTATTATCATGAATCCGCTTTTCTGGGAGTGGGATTCGAAGAAGATGCCCTGGGTACATACGTTGCGTTGCAGCTGTAATGTGGATCCATTCGATGTGTTAGCCCTCTCCGAGCTTCACTGTGCTGCATCCCTTAACAAGATTCACACAATGTAGCAACGGAATGGGCATTATTGGACATCGCAAATAACATAATACAATCATATCCAACAATACAATTTACAGTAGATGCGAGGGAATAGTACTGTTTGGTGAAAAGCTTTGTTTTTCCATTAAAATATGCGAATAGTATAAATTGAATTATTTGCCTTTTGTTTAGCGGCCATTATATCAACGCGTCGAAAAGGATACTTCTCTGTAATTCCATCTCAAATGTGTTTGTATCATGAAAATTGTTCGATTGGTATACAAATGTGTTTACCATCGATGCAAAGAGGGTTTTTGTGAATGTATTTCTGACCCGTTTTTTATGAACCCGTTGTTGCTTCGTCTATTTAATTATCACATTTGAATGTTGAGAATCAAAACTTAGCTGCTTCGAAGATGGTCACATTAATTTATAGAGAACTGTTACGATGTAATAAATTCCATTCGATAAATATTCCAGTGTGTAACAAACACTAAAAAAGGAGCTAAAGCCATTACACTTTATTTATTTAGCGACATTTCACATTAATCTACAACTTTTCAAAAAAATTTGGTTGTTTTTTTTGGAAAATTTGATAAAAACTACTTCTAATTTAGAAAGGCGAATCTGCAAAAATGTAATTTTTTCGGTGCCTGTCATAGCTTTCTGCTGAGTCATCGGAAATTCTGCAAATCCATATTCTTTTGTTTTGATAATAACTGGTATGTTATTATCATTTTTACTTCGATTGATCCAAACATTTCACACAATACTCTTGAAAGGATAAGCATTTACAAAAAAAATGTAAATACTGCTCGTGGCATGAAAATTCAAAGACTGATTAACACGTTCAATAGATTCCATTAGAGCGAATGTTCCCAACATATTCTTACCGGATAATACATTATTAGCTCATCCTCCTGCTTACCAATTCACGCTTGGCATCAATAACTTTTCACAGCAGATTTCTCGAGCAGTATAATGAAATCCAATAACCTCGCATCGGTGGTTTCAATTTTTTAACGAACACAGATTCACACAACATGGGTGTGATCATGGTGCGCCACCACTTCGATGGCGATGGCGAATTCCCGGGGCCTCCGGAAAGATGATTGGCCACTTACCGATTATTAGCGAGATCACGCGAGCAGCGTTCCACCAAAGGCGCGATAAAAGCGCGATGTACACAATCGTGCGGCTCCGTGGCGTCAATTAGCAGCAGCAGCAGCAGCAGCAGCTAGCTGATCTGCTTTACACACAAATTAAATTCCCGTCACCACTTGACACCGCGACTTGCGACACCAACCCCTCTGTCACACTCACTTTACACGCTGTTGTGTTTTCCGATTATTAGTTTAATTTTCGCATAATTTGAGAACGAAAACGAAGGCGAAGTAAAAAGGAAAAGCAAACGAAGGAAGTGCAAGGGGGAGCAGACTTTTTGCGGGAGGGGCAACTTTTTCCTACTGGCTGGCCAAGTGTTTCCTTCTGCCAGCCCTTTGTGTTCCAACAGTTCCACTTTCGAGGCTTCTTATTTAACTTACCATTTAGCATCTTCAAATGGATCCACGCAGCGAACCACCGAACTGGCGGCAATGCCTTTTGGGCCTTATGTTTCTGTCCCCCGGTGGCCAACATTACGCCAGCCGCAGTCGTAGCGAGAGGCAAAAAGAGTGGGAGAAGTTGAAGAGACAGGGAGAGAGAGTCCTTTGGCGCCACGGACGAACGGGCCGCGGACAAAGTTTTCGTTTATTCTTATCGCGCCACCTCGCGGCGTCGCGGTCGCCTCCAGCTCGGGCTCCAAAAATTTGTCTTCATCTTCAGCAACATTTTTCATCGTCACCGAAACGTTCCGTTTCTGTTGACCGTCTTGGAAAGGGGGTCCTTTTTATGAAAAAAAAAAACTCCCACCGAGTAGTTCCGGCGACGATCGTTTGGTTTGGCTACCGCACAGCACCGTACCAGTACCAGTGCCATTACGTGGAACTCAATTTTGGTTCATTTTCTTATTTACATTTTATTGCAAGGACCATTACATTTCCCGTTTGCTGTATCCTAATTTTTCCGCTCGGTTTTTTCGCTTTATAGCGCCTCCCCCCCCCCCCTTTTTTTCCTCCCATCCGTGGCGTGCAACAATCTTCTTCAACAGAAGAGAGAGAGAGAGAGATCATGAGGAGGACACGGCCGGGCGCCGGGAAAAGTTTCCCATTCTCAAGCTTTTGACTTTTTAACCGCGAAAGGAAAATTGACGCCGCCGTGAGGTGAATGTTCGCTTTTGCCATATCTTTTCTGTTCTTGTTCTCTCTGATTGTTCTTGATAACCTTCGTTTTTTTTGGTGACCCCGGCCCCGGGAGGTGCATTCGGTTCGGTGGCTATTTGCTTTTCCATTTTCCGATCCGTTCTCGATCTCTCCGCTCTGAGGCTGCGCTGCTCGCAACAGATACTCATTTCCAATCGTTCCTCTTTCGTCCTTTCCGCGATATAGCTTCTCACTCGCTTTCGCTCACTTAGTTTTGTTTCGTGTTGCAGGTCGGTGGTTGCCTTGTTTTGTTTAAGAATTTCCCCACCACCCGCGAGCGATTGTAACAAAAAGCTAACGAAACGGTATTGCCTAGTTTATTGCTTCATTTTAAGCGAAATCGGTCCGATGGTCTGTGACGATTGGACACACCATTTCAGGACCGTTCGGTCGCTCGACTTTCTTGCCTGATCTTCGGAACGCACAGCCCGGACCGGACCAACGAACGAACGAACGGGCGGACACTTTTCCCGAAGAAATAGTTATTTTCTTCAAACTATCCATAAAGATATTCACCAGCAGATAAGCGGGAAATAAAATGTCTTCTGCCAAGCCCAACGACGGCCAAGCGACCAGCAGAGAGGGAGAGAGAGAGAGAGAGAGAGAGAGAGAGAGAGAGAGAGAAAGAGAGAAAGAGAGAGAGAGAAAGCTCTGTT
Source organism: Anopheles darlingi (assembly GCF_943734745.1). Lineage (NCBI taxonomy): Eukaryota > Metazoa > Arthropoda > Insecta > Diptera > Culicidae > Anopheles > Anopheles darlingi. The sequence goes on from NC_064875.1 coordinate 47,783,814, forward strand.
CTCTGGTGCTTGGCGCTTGGTAATCCACTTTTCGATGGCGATGGTTCCAATTTTGTCACCATTTCCCCGGACTGCGCGCACCACCACCACCACACTAGCTACATCTCCGCTACGTCGCTACACTCCAGTCCGGACCAGTAGACTTGCTGCTAGTCCAGGGACTTGTTAGTCCTTGCTTTCCCTCCTCTCTCCGGTGGGAATAGGTCCAGGAAGCGATAGAACCAACTAATAAATGACGCAAGATGGCAATTTTCCGGATCTTCTTCTTCGTTTTCCCCCACGACAAAACGACTCAGCCGTTGGTTCGGTCCCAGAGCTCTCTCTCTCGCTCTCTGTTGTTTAAATGCAACGACCAGGAACGGTCCCCGGATGGCCACTGCGGAAGGAAGCAAATGCAGCCATTTGTGGATGGGAATGACGCTTGGGAAATGAAGTGCCCGTGCAAGATGTTCTGTTGCTTGCTGTTCCCGGGCCCCGGGACCTCCCATTCACTACCGCCTGTCAAGGACATCGGAATCGGGAATTACCCTCACCTCGGCGCGTTGCTCGGCTGATTGATGCCGGCTTTAATCGCTTTTGAATAAATGGACTGATCTCTGCGTTAACAAAAGTCCGTCGTTGTCGTTGGCATCGCACGGGATGTGTGTGTGCGTGTGAGTGTTGATTGTACCAGTGGTTTATGTTCGTCTTTTAGAACCTTCCTCGATACACAACTCACTTAACTATCTCCATCCTACTTCGAGCTCCGAGTAACGAAGCGCCATACCAGAAGCACACAAGAAGCTTTACTGGAAGTAAATCGAATGTTCCTTCAAACGAGCTTCTTCTACCCTCTAAGGTCCCTCCAAGGTAGCTCTCACAGCTAGAGCTGGTGAAGCCAATTTTCAGTACATTCGCCGTACTGATAATGCCAATAAAAGAAGATCTAATCATAGCCGGAAGAATAAATAAAGGACCGAGGAAGGAGAAGGCACCCTGGCCGGTCTGGCCGGAGTGCCGATCGTACCGACAACGATTCGAGGAGAATCATTTCCAATCAGACCTTCGGCCTGCAACGCTACTGATGCCGCTCCAATGTGCCAGCGCTGTTGTCCGTATGATCATTGATCCTTGGTCGTATCTTTCCTCGGCACGTATGAGTGTGTGTGTGTGTGTGCGTACGTGGTCAGCCCGTGGTGTCCGTACAGTAACTGGAAAATTCAAACCAAACCCTCCCTCTCCCAGTGGGACCAACGACGCTTAGATGAGACCGACTGGAGAAGGGATGAACAACATCTTGCACCATTGGCCCATCAGGATATCTCGTTATCACCACCGTCTCCTTGACGACTTTGCGTACCAACCGACCGGCCGACCAAGGACCTAGACCAGGATGATTCAATAACGCAGCGCACCACACAAGAGGCCAGAGCATCTGCCGGGTTTTCCACGGGATGAGGTGATTGAGGAGGCATCGATGGCATAGTGTTGTTGTTTATGAAAACAACAACGACGATGGCTCCGGTGGCGGCCGCCATCATACCACTCACAATCGAAAGTAAATAAATAATCGAAAGGAAGAAGAGAAGGAAATGGAAGTGGTGGCCCCGGTCCCGGTCCCGATCGGCTCGCCAAACAAGCGGTGTTTGTGTGTAATCGTCTTTCTTCTGCGACAGAGCGGCTTATGCCTTCGTGTGGACCGCCCCAGATGGTGCGTACGTCTTGCCGTAAGCCCTAAAGATCCCTCTCTCAAGTTCGAACGTGGCCAGAAAATGCTTGGAATCCGATGGTGTGCGTTACCGGTGTGTACATCCCGGAGACGGAGCACCAACATTTGAGCATCTGAATTTGAAATGAATCGTGATCGTGATAGTAGTCGTCGTCGAAGTCGGATAAGAGGGCGAAAAATAAAATAAAAACAAAAAACAAAACAACCAACTGATAAGCGAAACCATCAACCGAGGCCGATCCCATGAGATGGAGACCCAAGGAGAAACCCTCTCCTATTTCAAACGCCGTTTCCATTTTGTTTCCAGAGCCGCTGATTCCAGTGACAGAGATCCTTTCCGCCGACCACACGGCCACTGAACGGTCGTATTTGACGTAATTGGAAACTAATCGGATTGGTGTGGTTTGGGTTTTTTTTTTGTGTTTTACGCGAGTCGCTGCGTGATGTTGTTGGAAATGGAAAATTGTTTTCGATGTCAACACTCTGGTTTGTTTATAGTACGGCCGGTCCAGTACTTCAACTCGAGGCCGAGAGAACCGTCACCATTTCGGTGCGCAGTTGGCGAGTATTGAAAAATGGTGTGTGGCTTGCTTTGATTTTGAGAAACATACATTACTATACATTACTAATCGGTGTATAGTTGAGGTTAGGGAGGTCGCTCCAGCGCAAGTGAAGCTCCAGCCCCAGAACCATAAAAGCTCCGAGCCACAGGATTCGTGAACTCGAAGGACCTAAATACGAGTTGGTTTTGGTGAACGACACACACACACGCGCACGTACGCACCGTACACCGGAGCCAACTTTGTCACATGCGATTGCCGATAATGTCAATCCTCCCTCTGTCTCTCTCTCTTTCCCTCTGCACTCCCTGTATGTCCTGTCCTGGGGCACGAAGTTATGTATCGACAAAACCTGATCTCCGAGTCGGTGCACGTCCGGTCCGGTAGCGGCGGCCTTGTCAGATTTCCTTCGCCTACTGCTGTTGGCGCCGCCTACTGCCTGCCACGCTCCACTTCATTGACATTTCCGGACAGTTCCGGACCGGCTCCCCCCCGCACGAGTGCGGTAGAAGTCGACGTATTATCAAGATAAGCCGTTCAGCCTGACTCTCTGACGACCATCGGATGTCGAAGAAGTGAATACGAAGCGACACACGGCATCGTACAAGTTTTTGACGAATACCACCCACTCTTCCCCCTCCCCTTGCTGGAATAGAAATTATTCCAATGACACACACACAGGCACGCGCACGGGCGAGATGATTAAAGCAAACCCCATCGGCCATCGTTCGCATATGATGAAGTCAGGTTTATTTCCGTTTATCGATGCAAGGGAGCGCCTTTTTGGGGAGGAGGCATGCGGTGAGAGATAGTAGTGGTCTCGGTGGATGATGTTACGCCTGGCTGGCAACCGAAATTGTCTCCAATGCGAGGCGGTAGTAGCGTGTTTTTCCGTTTCCAGCACGCACTAACACAGGGCTTTGGCTCTCTTCTTCGTGGTCTTCGTTTGCAGTTCAAGCAAAGGGATACAGCGCAAATGCACACCGGCCAGTAGGTCGGGGCCCGTTTCAATTGAAGGACTCCTTCCCGTGGTGGCCACTCCGGTCGGTGTGTGCGCCGGCTTGAATGCTGCTTTCGGTTTATGGGCACGAGCGGTGGATTTATTGAATCTATATTCAATCATAAAATGATAAATAGGCTTCGTAGCCAATGGAAGCGGCCAAACGTATTCCTAGGTGGAGGGTTAGAATAGAATTTCCTTGCCGCCGGACGAGTTGACATTCCGATCGAATCGAATTCCCAATGTCACCGCGGTACAACCTTTACCACCGGCATCAACATCAACATGTCTCCTCCTCTGACTCTGTGCGAGTGCGCTGTGGGGTTTCCGGGAGAAGGCCCTATTTGGCTGAAGCCTTTCTGACACATGTCACTGACACACACACGCACACACACACACGAACAATCTTGATCCAGATTCGAGTAACGCGTAAGAAGCCGATGGCTAACGACCGATAACGCGAGTCGCGTTGCATGCTGTTTCGGAGGCTTTTCTCGCAGTTCCAGGGCACTAAACGCAAGAATAACGGGGAGAGGACGAGAATTTGAGGCTTGGTGGAAAGGGGCGAAGAATCCGACAGAAGCTGGTAGCTGGTTTCCTCATGCGGAAATGAAGTCAAAGTTGGTTTTTGCTGCTCCTCGTCCTAAGGTAAGGTGTCGTCTCCACAGACCAAACAACCATCAATAGTAGACTCTCGTTGGGATCTTTGAATTATGTCGCAGAGACGGAAAGAGACAGAATTCGAGAGAGAGAGAGCTTTCGTTTGATTTATTGGCGTAGCATTTTTGAAAGGGAGGGGGGAAGCAAAAAAATTGAAAAGTGGTTTCTGGTGTCGCATTCCCGGTAGGTGCTTCCCCTACTATTGTGTCCCCCCCTCCGTCTAGAGGTTGTCATTGTAAAATGTGAAAAATGCATTAATAACTCAAACCCCTCTTCTCATGTTCTCGGGGTTTCCTCATGTTTTCCTCAGGTTTTATCAATTGTTTTCCGAGCAACTAGCATTCCGGAATCCGTAACACGGAGATTTGAGGCCACGAGGTGAACGGAACGGATCGGTCGGGGGCGGTTTGCGATTGAAATGCGAATGCACGAGCAGCTCGACTGGTAGTTATCAGGTTATTTGAGTGTCCTAAAGCTTAGGAAAGCTGGAAACGCACCTCCATCCGGGATACCGGGAATCCCTTTATCCCCCCCACTCCCCTGTGTGTGTGTGACTATCGATAACTCGGGATACGGAATCCGCCAGAAAGAACCTCGGGCTTCTGCTTTCGAATTTCGTTTTCGACAGTCGACAGATGAAGTCAAAGAACGGTGGTCGGTTGCCTTGGCGTAGCGTTAACCGTCCTGTTACTCCGGTGGTCCGGTGGTTGGTGTCGAATCCTGACGAGTGGAGAAGCGAGGGGTGGTGGCAGGAGGGTTGGGTGGTTTCGAAGAGAGAGAATTAGAAAAGTTTTGCCATTTTGAAAAGGGTACCAATTTGGTGCGCTTGATTTGGTTTTCCACGGCAAGCACCGGCCCGTCTCTTGTCGCCCAGTAATCGTGGCGTGGGTGGCGTGGGTGGGTTGGGTGGGTGGGAGAGGATGTGTTTATGCGAAGCCTAGGTCTAGGCTGAGGTGGAATTTCGCACAATATTGGTCTAGGCGTGGCATCGTTCCCGTCCCCGGGATCGTGACGCACCCACCCCCAAACCCCATTGCTCCCTTTGCCTGAAGCTGCGACATCGTGAATGTAGCGGATGGTTTTAGCACCCCTCACCCTCGGAACGATGGCACCGGCATTTCCCTCGAGGTGGTTGAGGCAAAGTGGCTGTGATCCTGGTGTGGTTTTGAGCCGGACCAGCTTTTCCCGGTAGCCTGGTGCCCGAGACCGAGACCGAGGCCGAGAACTTTATTTGCCATTTCGTCGTTGTGTTGCTAGGGGGGGAGTGGCGCACGTAAAATTAGTGAACTGTGTGAAAATTTGCTGATAAATGTCATCAACAGGCTGATAAAACTCGCATTTGGCTTCCTCTTTTGGGTTTGCGGGCGCGCAGGATAACTAGCGCCGTGGCCACGTGGCCCAGGGTGGAGGCCCAAGGGTTTCTAAGGGTGCTGGGGGATGATGCTTGATGACGCGTCATTGACGCGTGGCACCGAATGGCTTCATTATGATTTGGGTTTTATTTGGAGGCAAATTTATAAAGTAATTTTTGAATTTATTCTTTCTCGTCTCTCTTCTCTCTCCTCTCTCACCAGGCTCATCAGCGTGGCGTCTGTGAAGCAACAAATTGGATCTACATAATGTAATCACTGTTACCGATGAATCGATGATAAACATTAATCGACGACGAATCATCGCATCACCGCAAACCGCATCATTGCTTCATCTCAATCCCCTGAGCAGCCAGAATGTAAAAGCTTTCTGTCAATTCTGAATCGAAATTCCCGGAGGTGAGTGAAGCATTGGTAATCACTATCAAGCATCAGCCGCTTCAAAATGCCATATCGAGGCAATGCGAATACGCACCAACGGGAGTCACCTTTAGGGGAATGCCCTAGAGATTCTCGGGGTGCATTACAAGCCCCATGCACCTCTCTGCTCTGCTGCAGCCAGAGTCCAACACAAACTCCAATGACAATTTAAACGATTGTTCTTCAGACACCCAGCCAGCCGGATCCGGAGAGATCGAGTCGAGAGAATGCTGTTTACATATTCATTGCATTGTACATTAAGACAAACACAAGGACACACACAAACACACTCGCTCTTGTTGGAATTGTGCTTGTGAAAGAAAAAGGGGAAAAAGCGACGCAAAGGACATCCTCCTCTAGTAAGGACTCCAAGGACCAGGGAATGGCATAAATGCATTATCACATGTTTTGCAACAATGACAACCTTCTGCTGCTGCTGCTGCTGCAGCTCCTCCGGCTGGAATGCTGAATACCGAGCAGAAGGTATTGACTTGGGACGTTCCGCAGGCTGCCTTTGTGCGTGTGTGTGTGTGTGTGTGTATTTGCATTCCATTGATTGGGCAACCGACCAACACCCGGAGGGCTATCATAGCAGTGCCGTGCTAATAATGCATTTGCATTGCATTTGTAAATAAAAGCTTATTAATTTCTGACTCCCGATTGCATTTCGTACCCTTTGCGGTGTCCAGCTCTGCACATCATAGTAGTCGTCGTCATTCTGCAGCAGCGCAACTGCGAACCGGTAGCACCAACACACGAGTGAACGCGTTCTAATCAACCATTCCATTCTTCGCCGCCGCCGTCGTCGTCGTCGTCGCCGTCGTGTTAGTTTTAATCAATTCACAGTGTGCGATAATTACTCTGATTGTTTTGAGCTTTTGAGCAGCAGAGGGAATGCTGAGTTGAGGTACGGGCTAGTGGTGGAGGTGCGTTCTAGGCCGTAGAATCGATACAGTGTGGAGCGTGAGTTTCGCACAACCAGACGGAGTTGGAGTTAAAGAACAGAATACAGAGTTGCAGACGCTGTACCCTGGACCAAGGAGCAATATCACGCCGATCGTCCGGTATATCGATTCCGGTGTCACCGAGTGCCCGCCGGTACACACCCGCGTGTATGTCCTTTGGTGTTGGTTGAAGAGAGGTTGCAGTAACAGAGTAACCGGCACAGAGAGTTACCCTCTCGGCGTTTACACACCGTAGATCCGGTTCCGTTCCAATGGAATGACATTGCCGCACGCGTCAGCAGCGAGCACGACCCAGTGCCACGCCGGGACACTTGCAGTTATTGCAGCACAGCAGTAGCAAGTCCTTTCCGAGTGCGGGGGCTATTGATTTTCATGTCCACTGCCACCGAGCACCGTCCGCAAATGTCCGCAAAGTCCATCCGTGATTGCTGTTCCACAGCGGCTGTGTCTGTGTGCTGTGCGGCGAGTACGGATGATACAATTCCCCCAGCGGGACTACTACTTCTAGGGGTTGCCCGGGGGGGTGCCAACAGAATTGAAAAACCCCGGGAAAAAATACACTCCCCCCCCCCCCCCTCTCCGGTTCGGAACAATCTAACCGATCTCTGGTGAACACGGACAGGACTTGTGTTCGTTCGCATGTTCCACCACATCGTAATAGGAGTCGGTTGGCAGTTGAACCGACCGACTGGTCATCGCGTCAGAGGACATGTGCTGCTGCTGCTGCTGCTGCTGCTGCGTTGGGAATTAAAAATCAAATCACGGAAACAAACAGACCACCAGGAACAGGACACAGTCTGCCTCTGCCGGGGTGCCATAGTGTGTGTGTGTGTTTGGCGACAGGAGGCGTGCATAATGAACATAATCAATTCGCTATTCTTTCGCTGGAGTTCGTCCAGAAGGGAGGAAGCAGAAGAGTGCGTAGCGAGCGCGCACTGGAGTCCCGGGTTCGGTTACGGATCGTCATCGGCATCGGGGTTTTTGCCGAAACCAGATTCTCTCTTGCGATTTGTTGATGAGTTTTGATAACGACACCGCACACCGTCCCGTCCGTGGCCGGTCAATGCTCGGACGATCGGCTGACGAACTCCTCTCTCGCCTCCATCCGTCCCCTGGTGTCCGTTCCGTTCCGTTCCGCTGCTGTAGAAATTCATTTCAATTAAGGCTTCCAGGGAGTTTCAACACTGCACTGCACTGGCTCGCGGTGGCCGGAAGTTAACGAACTAACACACTGGTACATATATATATACAGCGAGGACAGATGCAGAGGGACACAGGGGGTACTCCCTCTGTCCCCATCCCCATCGGCGGGGTCCAGTTAATTGATGGTGATGCAGTTTTGAATACGCACCGGCTCCCCCGCTGGCTTCTGTTCTGTTTCCCTCCCACCAGGTTTTTGGTGCCGGGAATCAAATCAAATTGCATCAACAATCCAGGGCACAGAAGCAGGGAGAGAGGGGCCTATGTGTGTGTGTGTGTATGTGGCCTCTATCTGGGGGCCTATGTAACGCGTATCCATTATCGGGAAATGGGGCCTCCAAAAGGTGCATTTCGCACCATGGCCGTGCCGTGTTCGTGAATGTATTCGCTCGGTTTCGCGTGTGTCCTGCCTGTGTCCTGTGTGTCCTGTGTGTCCTGTGTGTGTGTATCCGGGTGCCAGTCATACCAGCCGGATGGCAGCCAATTAGAAGTTATTTGCATAACAATTGCATCAGTAATGAGCATTAACTTGGTGCACAGCACACCGTAGCGTTCGAAGCGTTCCACGAATTGGAGTAGCGCTGCTGGTGACAAAATCAAAAAACATGGCGGCTCACTCACTGACCAGCAGCAGCAGCAGCACAGCAGGAGCAGAACGATTAGTGTATGGCCGTGATCATATCAATTTGGAATGGCAGTTTTGCAGTGGCGGAGAGTGAGTTATGGGTTTGAATGCTCTAGAGCATAAATTGCCCCCCCAGGACACCCTCTCCCCTTCTCTCCATCCCATCCCTCTCTTAATGAGGGCTTTGTCAAAGCTTTGAGCTAATGGAATGGAACGACGCTATATCAGATATCAGTCGAGTCGACTCATCCGTTCGGGCACAACGCGCGTTCCCTTTAAAAGGTTATCTATCCCGGGAACGGTTTTGGGATTACACACACAGACACGCACACACACACACACGATGACAATGAGGCATCCGTGATCCCAGATTGTAGCGGATTAATTTGAATACCTTAACCTACTCACTGCTCTCACTTCTGTGAGCCGGCCAAGATAACGCTCCGGTTGCAACGAATACAGCAGCATTTCAACCGCATTGTTGTGCCCTCGCCAAGGTTTCGCTAGCAAATGAGACGCGAAATTGCTGGTTTCGCGGGTTCTGCTCCTTTCGTAAACAGGGAATTCATTGGATCGGATTATCGGTGGTTTCGTGTGCGCTGCTCGCAAATTGACGCGTCCTCGCGCTCTTCATTGATTGATGGCATAAGGCATAAGAAGCACAGCGTTCGCGTAAGACAATTCCTCATCATTCGTCTCGTCTCGTCTCGCTGGGCCGAGTAGTGACCAGAAGGAGAAGCCCCCGGGATACGACGAATGATGTGACCGTAGCTAAGGACAGCAGCAGCAGCAGCAGCAGCAACCGAATGATGGGATCATCCTTCCTCTTGGATGCTCTGATCTTTCGTGTATACAAGCCATCATTGTCCATGTCTTCTTCTTCTCCATGTCTTGTCCATTCTGTCAGCGATGAGCGCTCTAATGGTGCCTCAAAGTCCTTCCTTCCGTTTCCGGTTGTCCCGGTTCCCGGTTCCCGGTTCACGCTTTCGGGATGATAAATACACTGTCCATGATTAGCCAGCTTTTGCTTAGCATCCCATCGGTTGTTGGTGTGGGACGGTGACACACGCTACGTCCTCCGCCTCTTAGCCCATTGACAGACATTCGCTTCAACCTTCCCCACTTGGCATCCGCTCTCTCTTCACTTCCGTATTAGTAGCAGTAGCTCGGTCGGTCGGTCGGTTGGTCGCGGATGATGGATGAGCATCACTTGGCGTTGGAGTTCGTTCGTTCGTTCGTTGTGTTCTGCCAGAGTACAGTACCGGAGGCCATCCTTTGGCGTGGCGTGGCGACACATACCGCCGGGTGCCACAGTACATCAGCATAGAGAGCAGAGCGGAGAGCCCGGGATGTTTTACATTTGCTTCTAGCCATTTTCTGTCGCTCTCTTTCCTCCGTAGAAGACGAAAGGCAAAGGGCGGTTTGGTTGGATGAAGGGCGGCTGAATCAACGCTTCATTTGCGTCCGCGTAAACCAAGGACCAAGGACCGAGGGCAATTGCATGGATGAAGTGGTACATCACTCTTTTCAATACACTTGTAGCCGACACACACACACACACACGCGGTACTGTGGCATATTCGTTGAGAACAGAAGAGCTTCCTAGTGTTCCCTTTGGACCCCTGGCTGCGAAGAGGGATGATAAATGAATGTTACCTGTCGGGAGTAGTGTGTGGTTTGACGAAAAGGTCAAAATGCATCATCAGCATTATCAAACCAATGAAATGAAACGAAGCAAAGCATCACCGCAAAAAGCTTGCAGCGTTGGTGACGCAGGTGCACGCTGGAGTCGATCGGTCATATAAGCAGCCACCACCACCAGCAGAACCGAGGGAATGATGATGAATTCAGTAAATTCATTCAATTAAGTTGCCACCGGAACGGGTTGACCAGTGTGTGTGTGTGTGCTAGTGATCCCGATGTTTTGCCCGCTTCCTTCAAGACATCGCCACATATCCTTTATTTGAATGAACTATCCAGGACACACACATACGCTTGATTGATGATAGCACGCTTATCGGGAGGGGGTGCGGTGCTTGTTTCGCGAAAAGGATACGAAAATGAAGTGAAAAGTGTCTCGAAGCGGTGACGGAGGGAGAAGCAAAGCAGACGCTAATGTGCTTTTCAATAAAACGATTCTGAAAGAAGGGGGAGGACAGTACCCGGGGAAAGGGCGGTCATTGCAACTAAAGTGCTATGATGGATCGTGACACACACACACACACACACACACACACACACACACACACACGTACGGGGAACGTGAGAGGGTTTATGCCTTAGCTGCTGGAGCTGGAACGCGAATGCCTTCCCGGACAGTTCCCGCCTTGATGCTGATCACAACTCAAATAGCCCGAGAGGCCAGTTGTTTCGTTCGGTCTTCTGCTCCCAAAAAGGAGGCCACACACACACACACACACGCCAAGAGGCGAATGGTGGCAACTGGAATTGCATTTGGGAAATGATTTATCGCCTCGAGCGTGGCCACGCGTACTACTCTCGGGTAACCGGATGCACATGGCGGATGCCATGGCAACGTCCGCGTAGCGTCTTCATTCGTCGTCATCACCTTTGTATCAACATGTGTGTGTGTGTGTGTGCGGCCCTTTTTCCCAGAAGAGAAGTTTAAGAAGTGAAGAAACATAATCTGCAACAAATATGGACTCTCGAGAGCCTGTTCGAAGAGGGGCTCGAGTCGATTTCAATATTTTCATTACCGAAAGCTGATACCCTTTTCTTTTTGCACGGATCTCGTCGAGATACTCCGCAACGAGGCCAAGTAAAGAGTCTGTCTCTGTTGTGGTGGTGGTGTATTGCATTACAGTTGGATATTCCGCGGGAGGAAAACCCGAGAGCACCTGATCGGGATTCAATCCCGAGGTGTTTCAATCAAGCGAAAGAGAATCTTCCGAGAAGCGGATCAAAAGCATCCTTTTCCATCCGTTCTCCTCCCCTTTTGCGCTTCTATCAATGCAGAAGCAGATCAAAACCCCGACGACGAGACGAGGAATGTTAATGCAAACGAAACGCGCACCGAAAGGAGAGGGAATCAAAAGCAATGGCGTCCGGTGCGCTCGAGTACGGCATAAACCTCAAACGAGTTCTGGGTTCTGGAGTGTAATGGAGTGGAGTGTCGAGCGGTTCCCGTGAGTCTAGATTTGCAGGAATTTTCCCTCGCAAAACAGTGGGGCTAGTAGTAGGTGGTCTGATTGGTTATGGCACCCAGAACATCTTCAAGGACACCTGGAACAGAAGCAAATTCGCCCGTGGACCCCACGGAGCATGAGAATAGATACTGCCGATAGGAATGGCGGGGAATGAAAAGGTTGAAAAATCGGGCAAAGAATGGTCAAATAAAAATTCATTTCCTCATCTATTCGCGCTGTTACAAAAAGGAATATCTTCTGACATTTGATATCGCTACACAGACACAACCAGACCATGTTTGGAGCGATTTTCCACCGGTTTTTTTTTGTTCGGAGGATTTGGCCTGGAACTCTCACCACGAGTGTCCGAAGAAAGGCCGATTCGACCCTTCAAAAACCCAAAACCCTCGACACCTTTTCCATGTCCAGTCTGGGTTCCATTGGGCTCTCCTTCTAGGAAGATGGTCTCTCGTGCTTTGTTTTGGCCCCCTCGGGGGATCCGGATCGAAATTATGACTAGACCACCAGGCCACCGGATTTTCACCGGTGAAGCACTCGCGTCGGCGGCACTGATTGTCTTCATCCATTTTTCGGCAAGCGGTACACGGGGAATGGAAAAGGTTTTTCCCGGGTTTTCGTCGGTGCTGGTGGTGGTGGTGGTTGCCGTTGCCGTTGTTGTTGTCGTTCCAGGGTTTCCCGGGCGTCTAGGCCATCCACTTGATTAGGAGCAGCAGACGTTTTCATTTCTTCGAACGAGGTACCCAAATCGGACCAATTCCGGGGCGTCCCACAATTCGTACTCAATTCCCGGCTATGTTTAACATGCGATAAATGTTTCGGACATCTGTCCTGGTTGACCGAGGATCTTGTCTTGTCCGGGGCTCTCTCTCTCTCTCTATATATAAATATATTGGAGCAACAGCGGTAGTAGTAGTAGCGGCAGAAGATGAGGCCATATTTTCTCATTCAACCATTTCTTTTGCGGTTCCTTCGAGCGCTTTGCCTTTTGAACAGGGCAATTTGTTTTTCTTTTTCGGCCAATGTGCCTTTCCTTTCGGTTCCACCATTGACACCCCCTTACCATTTGCATCACCACAATCCCGCTCTCAATTTATATTGGATTCAAATGAAATGTTGAAAAGATTAATTTCGAACCGTTCCTTCCGCCGCCGTCGCCGCCGCCATGGGGCACTGTCCCGGGGGGGATTTCGGGGAAAATGAAGTCCCACTTTTTCCTGCCCGTGCGCATCCACAGTTGCCACGTTACCTTCATCAAATTTTATCGATGCATCATCATCGGAACGCAAAAGTTTTCCAGGACGGGGTATTGCTGGGCTGCTTTCCCGAAACCCCAGAAGTCAACCAGAAAGTACGGGGTTCAAACTTATACACATCCCAAAGTTACACGGAATTGACACGGGTTTCCGTGTGGGGCCCAGAGCATCGAGCAAACTTATCCCGAAAACCCCGAAACGGTTGAAAAAACCAAAACGATACGAAACCGAAACCGAAACCCAAACCGAAAGAAAAACTTTTTCCTCACCCGCCAGCCAGCCAGCCAGCCGGCCAGACGAAATGGAAACCCATGGCCATTCTTCGGACAAGTGATCCATCCATCACAGGGGCCAATAATAATAGGAATCCGATTACATCCGAGTGTGTTGTGTTGTGTGTTAATTTTACGGGGAGTGGGAAGGCTGGAGAGTAACAGCAGAAAAAAAGCCGGAAGTCAAAGCCCCCGTCCACACCATCATTGGCAGCAAAGGTACGGTGGCGATCGATAGGATTGACACGAACCCGGGATAAGCACGGACCCGTTCGTTCGTGCCAGCAGGATCTAGACAAACGACGTAGAAAGCCAGATATTTGTTACAGCAGGCAACCCTGCTGCATCCGGCAGTTGTCGGTGACGACTCCTGACGACTCCTTCGCTGGCGTGGCTCGGGCCCGGGAAGCTGACAGGAGCTCACCTCACGAAGGATCGCCGAGGGAAATCAGTTTTCCGGTCTTATTACACTTTTAATGAAAGACGAGATGAAAGCAAATGAAATGACATCATGGTGGTGGTGGTGGTGGTGGTGGTGATGCCCGGGACATGTCACCGTTCATGACGACGACAAAAGGGAGGATACCATGACGAATACGTGTGTGTGTGTGTGTGTGTGTGTGTGTGCGTGGCAAAGGCCTTGCTGGAGCTCTGCTCCAATCCGGTAGACGACGAATGATCGTGCTGCTGCTGCTGCTATTGCTGCTGGGCAACCATTTCGGCGACACATTTGCGTACCTTTGTGTGTGTGTTTCATCATTACGATGACGATGGTCCCTTCATCCGGATACCTCGGAGGGAGGGGGGTTTATTGCAATGCAAAGAGTTGGCAAAGAGCCCGAGATTGAAGACCAGCGGACAAGAGCGGAGGATGCCTTTGCATGCGTGCATGCAACCCCCGTTACAAAGATGACAAGAAGACCTCCCCGTTGATGCCCATGAGACGAAGAAGAAGCAGATGATGATGATGATGATGATGATGATGCACTTCCACTACCTTCCTTCCTTTTCCCTTGACTACGGCATTCAACGGACGTCGTTGCGATTCATTCTTTCTGCTCTCTTTGGTCACATTCATTTTGGTTTTTGTTTCGCCATTTTTTTTTGTTTCTCAACCCTTCGCCAACGATTGACGGATTGCGGTGTGGTTCCTTGTTGCTGTTGCTGTTGATGATGGTCGGTCGTCTAGCGTCTAACGAGACACTAGGGTTGGACGGATTTGCCACGATTAATCACCAGCAAATCATGATTTGCAACATCCCTCCCCTTTTCTGGGGGGAGGTTGAAACGAATGATAAAATCGCCAGGGATGAGAAATGAAACAGCTTGATGTTTGCGGTGTGGGTTGCATTATTACTTACTGCGTGATTTGATGCCAGCCAAAAACCTGAAATGGAAAACAAGCGGAGAAAACTGGTCGTGAGAAACGAATGCTGGGGTCTAAGGGGTTGAGGTGTAGTAGTAGAAAACAATGGTCGGTCGGTATCTGGCACCCTTTGCGCAGAAGGTGCTAACAATAGCGCTGCTTACTGCCGAATTGCTTGCTTAGCAGAGTAGACGCTAATGTTTTCTGCTGCTGCTGGACACACCCATCGTGTTACATCACGCCAAGCCTCCTTCTATAGTACAATGAATCATTTTCTCCCGATGAGGGGCGATAATGCAATACGATAACAATGTGCGATGGCGAGGGCGACACACCTTTGCAATGGTGAGCGTTGGCGAATGCGCGTTCTTTCGCGTTTCACATCGCGGTGCGTAATCTTTAAGCTGCTACTTTCTTCCGGATTTTCCCGTGGCGTTGACGTTGCATGCAATGCATGCGGAATTATGTAAGACACCCAAGGCAGGAGTTTTCCCCGCTCCGGCTTTGTTTCTCACAGAAGCAACGCGATGCGCGAGGGAAAACTGAAACCAACTCATGGAAACCTGCTGACATTTGCGGTGCGGACTGAGAACGACCGAGTAAAGCGTACAACGGCAGCCGGAACAACCAAGACCACGTCCGGGACCGTCCGTGGTGGTCGGTTGAACAGATTTTGCCAACAACAACAACGGTTTTCCTTTCTTATCATTCACTCGCGCACACACAATCACAGTCGAGGTTCCAGGAGGTGGTTTTTCTCTCTCTACAGTTTCCACGCGGTAAAACGTGCGAACAACAAAAAACACAACCACAACGTGCGCAAGGAATACCACAAACGGAACAGAGGTATGGGTTGTTGGCGCCGCTACGCGCGATGGGCGGTGATTTTTGAAATGCACACAACGAAATGCACACTAGAGAGAGAGAGAGAGAGAGAGACGAGAGGGGAATGCAAAATCCAAACAATAAGTGTATAACAATGTGTTGGATTAGTGTTAACACAGGAAGGAGTGTGATCTTGAGCTTGGTGGTGGTGTTGGGTGGCTGGGTGTTGATGGTTGAAGTGAATCACTTCAGCGAGAGTGAAAGATGTGCGAATAGCAACATGAACACGGTTTGGCAGTGATGGCACGGCAGTGCCAGGGGAGAGAGAGAGAAAGAA
>NC_064875.1:47802041-47884541 GCF_943734745.1 Anopheles darlingi
ACGATGACACGTACGCGAGGTGGCCGGGCTGGGGCTCGCCGTTTTTCCATTTTTCAACCTTCCGGACGGGAAGAAAAATGGCTAATTGAAAAGCCGTTCCACTTCCAGATTCTGGCACGATTCTGATTACTCGCCAAAAAACTCGCCAGTTCTCTTCTGGAAAAGGAAACGATGGAATGGAGAGGACACATTTGTGGCGTGTGCGGGCCTGCCTGCCACGAGGAAGAGGAAATTATAATTAATTAGACTGCGACTGTGGCCAGGACCATCCATTCCAAACGGGAGTTCCAAACATTTGCAACGCTGCATATTGCTCGGGAACGGGGATTAGTGATTTGAAGCGCAGTGCCGGCCTCAGCGCGCGCAGTTGAAGCCTGCCATTTGGTTAACGGAGTTCTACAGTGAGGGAACAGCCGTTAGAAAGAAGAGAAAAAAAATCCGATTTTCATCCGTCACCGGCGGCCCAATCAAGACATCAAGACAGGAAAGAAGCGAACTGATCAGTCCGAGACGAAGCCAAACGGAGCTGGATCGAGTCGAGTGTAATTGGTCAATTAATAGAGGGCTCTGGTCAAGGGCGCCTCCGGGCGCCAACCATCTGGAAATCCAAAGCGTGTACCCGGAGTACGGGAATTGAAAGCAAGAAAAAATAAATGGCGCCGCTACGTCGGAGCTCCAGCGCAAGGGAACTGACAACTGTCCGTAACAAGAAAAGCATTCCAGGGGGGGTGGGCCCGCTGCGTGTGTGTTGTGGAATCCAAAGGTTGATTAAACATTCGTTCGTCTGATGCGTGCTCCTTTCGCGTACATCAGTCTATGCTGTAAGTTCCTTTGGAAAGTAACCACCGGTGCCGATTAATAAAGTGATGGGGGAAGAAAAAGAGGCGCCCCGAAGAGAGCAAACCTGCTCTTCGTTTGGCGGTGGATGTGAATGTTAACATATTTGCCACCACATCTTCTTTAACCACTAACAAGAGGCTTCACTATTCGCAGCCAGTTCAGTATATTGCGAAGCGGGCCCCGTGCCACGACTTAATTAAGTTGACGAAGTTTAATCGAGGATCGAGTGAAACGTTTTGTTTCCCGCCAAAGCTCAAAGACTAAAACATGCTGCTCGATGGGCTCGAGCCCCGTTCACGAGTTCGCGTTGAAGCCGGAACGTGCTCGTCGTCTCCATTTCGCGACACAGCGAGAGAGAGAGAGAGAGCTGGGCGCCTTTTTTGTTCGGTGCAAGGGACAGGAATGTCGGCACCCTTCACTAGCGGACGCGGATTTTTTTATTTTTTGGGATTGGAATGAAAATGTTCACTACAAGGGTCTCTCTCTTCATCTCCAGCGAGCACCCCGAGGGAGCGACCAACGAGTGCAATCCTTTGACACCGTTACTAGTCGCGCCCCTCCCTTCTGCAAACCCTTGTTGACCGACTTACCGTCCCGGAATCCCGGGGTGGTAAAGCCAATCATTCCTCTCCTCTCGTCAATCTCCGTGGGTCGCAGGACAGGTTTGTCTAGTCGATTGAAGGAAGCAAAAAAGAAAAAAAAGAGGAAACCCGACAGCCGGTGTTCTGCAACACCTTTCTGCAGACGACACTATGGCCCCCTCCTGTTGGAGGTGTTCAGCAACACGGGCAATGTAAAGCCCACCGCCGACCGAGCTCGTCAATGTTTTATGCTCCGTCGTGCGGCCGTCTGTTTGCGAACGACAAACGCCCGCCATTCCGGACGAGCTAGTGTCGAGGTAAGGTCGAGTAGATGGATGGTCATTGAGTTTTTTTTTGCTGCTCTCTCTCTCTCTCTCTCTCTTTCCAAAAAATCATATCTTAAGTGGACCGCGAGCGCGCGCGTCCGCTGGTCCATTCCACAGACTAGTCGGATGGCGATGTAAATGGATGAAAACGAGAACCTCCCGGAGCCAGTGGCCAGTGTTGAGGGCGCGAAACAATTGAATTGTGAATGAGGACCCCGGACTTTATAACGAAAGCCGGCGAGCAGCATTATGCAGCGTTTATCGTCCGTTGCCGAGGCGTGTTTTTTTTTAATGGTGCTCGGTGTTGTGTGTGTGTGTGTGTTTGCTTCAATTATCCATGGAGCAGCATGGAGGTAGGGGTGGGGAAAAAGTGTGGCTTGTTGCCCGATGTTAACTATCACCTTGTCAACCGAGGAATCCATCCACTGGAAAACTAGACTCTGGACGTGGACGATGGACGATGAACGGTACACTTCGAGCGATTCTGTTCTCCTTTTTTTTGCCATTTCTATGTGCTTAGTCAATCCTGAATCTGGATGACGGTGCAAGAAGTCTGAACTGAATAGTAGAGAAGTGTCATATTCATCACCGGCCATTGTACTGGCCACAATTGTCAATTCGCGTGCCATAGAAAGATCCTGTCCAGGCACCTCGTTAGCGATGATGGGCTCGATGCCCACTGGCCGTACATTGTAGGTATTGTCAATATGTATCTAGACTTCAAGGCTGTATTATAGCCGTGGCTATAACGCTTTTTAAGGAGAGACTTTGCTATTTTATTTTATTTAAGAGCTTATCCTTTCAAGAGTATTTTGCAACATTTAGGGATCAATCGAAGCAAAGTTGTCTAAGATATTGATTTTTGAAAATCCGCCTTTCATACAAGGCTCAATGCATCTCGTTACTTTGAATCTCGTTTACCAAAACCCTACGTTTTCAAAGTCGTTGCCCATCGTAGCATAAAAACTACTGGACCGATCGATTTAAAATTTTGAACACATAATCTGTACACTATTTGTGAGGTAGCCCCGTCAAGTTTTTGTAAAAATTATTGATACTTTTTAAAATTTTTTTTTTTATTATATAAGTGTCGTTTTTTGAGGCTACATAGAAAAAAGCATCACTTTTTCATTTTTAAATCTGCCAAAAATCGAAAAGTTGGAAATTTAACAAAAACTCGACGGGGCTACCTGGATAAACTTATAATCTAACAAAAGAAAATTGATTTGTATATTTCTGATGACTCGGCACATTGCTACAATGGACACCGCAAAAGGTACATTTTTGAAAACTCGTCCTTCAAAATGGGATGCCATAAACGTAGTTTTCAATCAATCTTCCTCAAAAATGGACTAAATAGTTGTGAAAAGTTGTAGTTTAACATGGCATGCACTTGAAACAATGAAGTTGAATGGTTTCTTCACGAAAAATCATCAAAAATATGCCTTTTTTTACCCGAATTAACTGAAGTCCCCCCTTAAAATCGGCGAAATATTCTGCTTGAAACTTCCAATGAAAATGTAAAAAAAAATCGTTCCGAGTACAGTTGAGCAGGAGGACAATCTCTCTCTCTCTGCCCTTTATTGATCAAATTGACCTTTCCAAAAACAAGTACAGCGACTCCATCGTCTATCCGAAATGAATTTGAATCCTCTTCGCAGTGCCGCAGTTTTTGTGTCACAGAATCCACTAGAGGGAGTTATTTTAGGTTGAGGGCTACGAAAAACAAAAAAAAAAAACAACCGACATTAGGTTCCGATGAAGAACTAGTGCGCGGCGCTGTCCAATGTAAGAGACGCGGACGACCGCGGACGGATTGATGACTGACTGAAACCTCAACGCGTTCTGATGGCTTAACGTTTCTCGAAAAACAAACAAACAGCGCGAACAGGAGCGCGAGACACAGGGAAATTGGAAACACTCGCACTCTCTCTCTCTCTCTCTCTCTCTTTGGGGCCGTTGGACACTAGGTGGACCCCAGCTACCACGATATCCGGTCGGATCCATATCCGACCCGAGTTGGAGTTGGGCTTCTGGGACCGAACTTTCGTTGTCATATGAAGGCCGGGCCGGGTCTACTGCGCCTAAAAGTCACCTTCTCTCTCTCTCTCACACACTCCTCTCTCTCTGCCACCACACCGGCTGGCGGGGTACGTGCAATGAACTGAGAGACTCCTGTGCCGTGGTCTGCCCGAACGTGCGCTTCGGATGGGGCCATCTATGTGCGCTGGGCGTTCGAATGCGTATGCGGAGGATAGATTACTCTCCAACTAGCACGTCAGTACGTCAGGACGACCGACCGGAGGACGAGCGGACGACGACAAGCTGGCAAAAGGTGAGCTGGTGTCCTTTTTTCCGATAAATATTTTGCATGTTTTGGATACCAGTCCGAGCCGAGAGGTCGCCATGAGGTCGAGCTACGAGGCGATCGTGCTGCTGCTGGTGGTGGTGTTCACAATCCGTCTGTCACTGGCACGTCTGGGTATTCTGGGTGCGTGGGATTTGCCAAACCCCGAAAGCCACTGCACGAACATCGTCGGCGAGCGCTGTGTCCGACGATGTCTGTTTACATGGGTGTACGTGTCCGGATTAGGGGAGTTGGCGTTACCACCCGGCTGAAGATTACAGCCTATGGCTATTGGTTCGCTGGCCTTGGCCCTAGCTAGCTGTTACTGTTTGGCCAGTGTTCAGCCAGCCGGCCCTTGGGCGCACTATAGGGAGTGCCAGTACACACACACACATTGAGTTGGACTCAGCGACAGCGGTTGCTATGGGTCCCTTGCTTGCAGTAAAACCAGCTACCCCAAACTGCCAGAGACCTTGGACCAGGCGACAACAAGGCAGCTCGACGAGCTCGTCTCGTCGTGTGCGCCAAAGGACACTCCGGTCCGGTCCGGCGTTCCGGTGGTCGAAAATTAGGCAAACTCGTTGCGGTGCGGTTCGACTTTTAATTAGCAACAGCAGCGTGAAGATGCGGAAATTGGGGGAAAACCCCCGGAAAGCAAGGCAAGGTGTGTATCCCTGGTGTTTGTGGCTGATTAGGTCGAACTCAGGCAGCCAGTCAGGCAGGCAGGTATTGGTTTACATATGTGCCCTGGCCCTAATGAGAGGGATCCCAGTCAGGTAGTTCAATTGAATCGGAAGGGTTTTTGGCGAACCTCACGTCCACCCAAAAGGTTGCCGAAAATTCTACGACGATTTCCCTGGAACTACCTGGAAGCGCGGTAATTCCGCGTTCCGGTATCTAATCCGGTGCGCTCGCTGCAAACTATACTGTTTCCTCCCATTACACATTGGGCTGATTGACGAAGAAGTTTCCAGCGACGGCAAACCAGCGCCAGCAGCCGCTTCTGTTGACAGCAAGATTGTGTATCTCGCTTCGTAACTCCCGTAACGGGCGTGGCGCATTCCGGGCGCAACACGAACCCAGAAGAACACTCGAAACTCCGGGTCAGGTTCAAACTCAGACTCAGACCGAGAGGCGAGAGCGGGAAGGGAACGTGCGAAAACATGCGATTCAACGATACATTATCGCATACAAATTGCATGTTGCAATTGCTTTCGAAGCGTTCGGCTCGTTACTGCTACTGGTGGTGGTGGTGGTGTCGAGGTCGCCAGGACGCCGCCACCAGTAATGGTGGTGGATGGTGCTGGTCGCTGCGCGTATCCCTCCTCTGCATCACTCTATTTGCTCATTTATGCAACATGATATCCTTACTCGCCGG
Source organism: Anopheles darlingi (assembly GCF_943734745.1). NCBI lineage: Eukaryota > Metazoa > Arthropoda > Insecta > Diptera > Culicidae > Anopheles > Anopheles darlingi. Next base: position 47,807,514 of record NC_064875.1, read on the forward strand.
TGAGGGAAAGGATAGGAACTGCCGCCACTTCCTTGGCACTTGGCGTGGGTTTCGAATTATTTCCGGAGCTCGGTGCCGACACTCCCACGTGTGTGTGTGTGTGTGTGTGTGTGTGTGCCACGCGGGATATATGGTGATGATGGTGAGAACAAAAAGGGGCTATCGCTTCGCTTTACGTCGTCTAGTTGCAAGCGCTCCGTAGTAACTAGCAGGCATCCCTATCGCGCGGGTTCACTACGCGGTGGACGGAGGCGAGCACGTGCCACCGCGGGGCCGGGTGTCGTCAAGTCGTTGTCGGTGCTATGCCATGCCACGTTACACGTACAAAACGAAACCGGGAAGGGAAATCGGTAGAATCACATTCTCGTTTACGTTACATTGTTTTTCGTGGGGAAAATGTTGTAGATTTAAAATTTAAATAAAAAACGGAAATAGATAAAAAATAAGTTCGAGAAACTATTCGAATACTGAAGTGATTTCGTGTTGAAAATGGCGTTCCAGTGGTTCTCTATTTCGTTCACTTACTCACTCCACTAGATTCCGCTTTAAGTAGTAATTGATTCTTATCTTGTTGCTGTATCTTGTACCATAGCTCCCCCCGTTGTTACCAAGCGTTGTCCTCATCCGTGGCTCCGGAATCATGGAGCTAACCGGGCGAAGATATGATCTGCTGAGCCACTCGCGAAAGCACTGCCGGGCTTTCGGGTGACTGACTCCATCCCTTCACACTCGAACACAATTCTCGTGATTATTGGTATAATGTTCCGTTTTGATTTGGCCAGTGACCATTAAAAAAATCAAACCATGTTGTGATTGCTTTCTTGTTGTGTCCAGCTCGTTCTTGCCATTCCAGTAGTAGTGGCTTTCCTTTCGAGTGTCGAGATTCGCTGATAAGCGGCTAACGAGTGGGGGAAGCAAATGGAACGCTTTACTTTTGCTATCGTTCCCCGGATGCTGATCAGCGCGCACTCCGCACAGCTGCTGGCTGCCTTTCCATCTCTCTTGCTTGGTTTTGTTTTCTGGTTGTGTTTTGATTAAAAATTCAAGAGATCTCAACGGGGTGAAGTGAAGAAGTGTATTTCTTAGTGGCAACAGGAAAAAGAATGCAAAAGAATCTCGCGCACCCCACCCGCTCACTCTCGCGCTGTCCGTTTTGTTTGTTTCTATTGTTTTCCAGGAAGCTTACCCTTCCCGGTGCGCAACGATTGTTGCGTTTCATCGTACCGTATTCGGTCAATTTAATTATTATTCCGGCGTAAAGTGGAAGTCGTGGCAGGAAGACCTAGGAAGAAGACCAAAGCAGCAGACCGTGTCCGGAAAAAAAGGCAAAAAGAAATATGCCGAACCGAAAGAAAACCGCAACATCAACCGGGAAAGATGGTGAGATGGAGAAAACCGGTAAATCAATTCGCCAAAAAACCAAATAACTACAAGCGATGATGAAGTAATTGGATCCGGCTACCGAACCAAGTTAGCACCACGAGAGCTAGCAAGAGGTTGCTGAACGAGGCGTAAGACTCAGAACGATGGGAGAAGATGAACAAAACAAGAGCAAGAACCTCGGAGACTTATGGGATCATCTTTGGGCTTCTAGTGGCCACTACTGTCGTATATCAGGCATCATCAGCCACAGGAAAACTCCATCTATCAGGAGTATAGCCAGCAGGGTATGCTGGACGGTATCTCTTTCATTCCAGGTGGGAAATGAATGGCTAATGAGCCAAGAAGGGAGCGGTGCAGGTGGCACTGTCACCGTAGGCTCGAGAATTGGTTGACCATTGCCATTGTCTTGGGCGTCAAAACAATCAAAAATGTAAATTAACTCCCTTCATATTTCTTCGGCGTCGGTTTTTTCTTTTTTCGCACGTACCCATGACACGACGGTGCACGGCACGGGTGGACGGGTGTTGTGGGAAAACAGGAGTGCGGGTTCATAAATATTTTCTTCAATGCACACCATTTCATGTCTGCGTCCCCTGGTGGCCAGCGGAAGATCTGGCCCTTTGACGATGTGGCGCCGAAAGAAAACGCGATTGTACCGCAAGTGGCTGACCGACGGCGCGACCGCGTGACGCTTCCAATTCCGTTTTATGGTGCCCGCCTGGTGAGTGGCGCGCCACGGCCTCTGGTGCGAAAGTTTGATTGTGTCCAATATTTTGATATGCTTTCACTGGACTGGCGCGCTGGCGCCAACGCCATAAAAGCGGTGCAATCCGGGTGTCTGGCGGAATCGGTCGGAATGTGCGGAAGTCCTGGTTTGGGCTGATTGGCCACAAAATTTACAGTTTGTTAAGCGAAACGATTTGTCCAATGCTGTGCTACGCGCAATCAAATCAAAGTTTTTTGAGCAACGTAAAGTGCACGGCACGCCATTATTGTTGTGTGCGTTTGTTTTGATGTTTCCTAAACTTGGATTTTGGGGGGAAAAAGGCGAACTGGTTGCGTATCGTTTTCTCGCTTTTGGGAACGAGTTGCTTAAGGGGGGAGGCTTTGGTTATTGCGGGTCAAAAAATCCTCATTTTTGATGATTTTTCATGAAGAAACCATTCAACGGCAAGTAAATGTCATATTAAACTACAACTTTTCAAGAATATTTGATGCTTTTTTGAGAAAGATTGATTGAATAATACGTTTATGGCATCCCATTTTGAAAGACGAGTTTGCAAAAATGTACCTTTTGCGGTGCCCATCGTAGTCGCCGGGCCGGGTCATCAGAAATGTACAAATGAATGTTCTATTGTTATATTATAAGTTTATCCAGGTTGCCCCGTCTAGGTTTTGGTTAAATTTCCTGTTTTTTGATTTTTTGCAGATTTTTGAAGTTGAAAAAGTGATGCTTTTTTTCGATGTTGCCTCAAACTTGCTTCGATGCAAATGTTTCGCTTCGATTGATCCAAGATCCAAATTTCACACAAGACTCTTGAAAGGATAAGCTTTCATCTCAAAATATAAAAAGTAAATGCGAAGAAATAAAATACCGCAGTCCCCCCTTAAGTATAAGCAGGAAGCGATCGTAGAGCAGATGGTAAGCAGCCAGCGTATGACAACGCAAATCCCGTGTTCAAAACCTGCAATCAGCATCATCACCATACAAAAGTTATCATAGTTGATCTTAGTATGCGGTGATAATGTTTAGTGCTACCATATAGACACCTTGAAGATGAAGCAGAGATTGTTTTGCTAGCCTTTGACGCGTTGTTGTACGCCCTCAGCAGCTCTCCTGCATCGACTGAATTGGGGTTTGTGTTGTTCTAGGTCGCAGCGAGTGATGACAGATGATATCCGTCGCGCGGAAACGAGGGGTGGGGCTAGGCGTTTCATTTTCAGACTCCCGCCTATCGCTGCGCACAAATCGTGGCACTTATCTTATCGCCTAGCGGTCCATCCGTCCTGTGGACACTTCGTAAGTCATTTGTCTCACCGGATTTACATTGTCATCGTGTGTGTGTGTGTGTCTAGCGCGCCATTTCTCATGTGCCGGTGGTCTCCGGTGCCGGTCGCGCAACCCAATTCACGCTCCCAGCCCGGTGCCCGCGAGACCGGAACGGAGCCCGGGCCACAGCGGGACTTAATTAAAAGACACTTTACGCTTGAGCTACTTCTTCGCCTCCTACCAGCCCCAGGGGGACTGGCAACGCGACAAACAGGTGAGTCCATAATTGGTTCGTGAGGGGGAGGAATGGGTGGAATCGACACTTCCCCTTCGCTTATCCCCCGTTCGTTTCTCTCTCCGTCTCCGCATCCACTAACACCGATGACCGGCAACACTAGCAAAGTCAGTCGCGCGTAGATCGAACGCGCTCCGAACGAGGAATGTAGGAACCACCTTTTTCGGACCACGCAAAATTGGAGCGTATTTGTGGTTTTGCGGTTTTTAATGCCGACCATTGTTACCGTTTAATGCCGCTCGATTGATGTGTTTGACTGCCGCCACCACCACCATCACCACCACCACCACGCTTCCAACGGACTATAAATGGCTCTATTTCACAGTACTCCCAACGTGGCGTGATTTATAGTTAGTTGCGGTAGCTGTGGAAGTGTATTCGGCGGGTTTTTTTCTTTTTCTCGGGCCTTCTTCTTGATTTCTTCATTACCACGCTCCCCCGCCAAGTTGCGGGCAAAGAACTGGCGAGCGGTGGTAAAGGTGTAAAATTTCATTAACCCAGTTATTAACCCACAGACCACGGCCCAGAAGCGGGATAATCTTCTGCCCCCTTCCGGGGGTGGAAGGCACCAACAAGTGGACGTGGTCAATTGAGCGACTACTCCGCTGGAGTGACTCGGGATCTCGGTTGAGAGATGATACTTTTTTTAGCATTTTTACCTAGCCCGGTGTCAGGTTTGCAGGCCGCGGAATGCATTCCATATTTGATCTTAATGAGATGCAAAGCGTGCTTTGTTTGCACAACATTCCGGGGCCCCATCCATTTCCCGGGGTGGCCCGGTACGCAAAGGAAGTGCCGGATAAAGCGCCGCTCCACAGAGGAGTATTTGAGCCCAAAGCTGGCTTAAAGTCCAAAGCATGGTTGTTTTTTTTTGGTTTCATTTTTTTCCTTGCAAATAATTTTAAAACATTCTACAGATAATAGCGCTATCATACGGAACTCAACCAATGTAACATTCCCAAAATCGTATGAAAAAGAGTAAATTTCCCCTTTAAGTTGAGGAGAAATAAGCACTGCTTTAGGAGTGACCTTGTAAAGAAAACAAAATGAAGTTGTTTGAAAGAAAATTCTGCCGATTCAAAGCACATTTCTAGCGAAGCTGGATTGCGTCGCGATATCAACTTTATTCATCATGGCTAATGATAAATGTTTAAAATCTAGACTAACTTTCATTTTTTAGGGTAATGCCAACTATATAATTGGGCGACCCCCGAAAGAGATTGCTGATAGAGGAAAAATAAAGAAAGAACAGAAGAATGACAAAATTTTTTTTGCTCGTATGTATTGGAATTGCAACAAAACATTCGTTTTTACTGTTTTCCATCGATTAGCAATCGTATTTATAACGTTTAATAGCATTATAGACTTTTGGCCAGCTTTTGGCTCAAATACTCCTCTGTGCGTTCCTGCGCCGGAAAAGCTACAACGTTCCATCTGCGTAACTGCGTGCTGCAGGTGGGTTTTTGGGAGGAGCGTTCTCGCTGGTGTCGGTCGGTAGCATCATTAACAACATCACCTCTCACTACTCTCGCCCCAAAACAAAACAAAACAGAGAAAAAAACACATACTTTTCACGCTTCGGAATGCCACCGCCTGCACGCCTTTGTGTTATGCTAATGTTTTTGCTTTGGCACCGCCGTTGTTTGAATTGTTAAAATTATGCAGAAAAAGTTTCGTTTCACGCCTCGAAGGGGGCTTTTGCCTCCACCATAAACCCGCAAACACGTGCCGTGGTTCGCTCGAGGCGCCTCAGCCGGGAAGGGTCCGGTGTGGATCGTTGCATCGTTCGGTTGCTGCTGCAAATCGCGCGTTAGAACCATAACCAGGTAGTTGCCGATGCCAAATGAAGCCATAAAGTGCATACAACTAGAGTTACATTGCATCTAACACCAACGCTTCATTCTTATCTCTTTCACTCTGCTTTATTCGCCTGTGTACCTCCGAAAAACAGGTTTGACTGACATTCACACGGAGTGAATGTTTTTGGGATTGAGATGCATCCCACGCTTGTGAGATCATCGGATGTGTGTGTGTGTGTGTGCTTACGCTCGACTAATATATTAGTCGCCTCGTCTCGGTCGCGGTCGTCAGGTGGTTTACCTTGGAGGGCATATACCACGGCCACCTTCAATAAGCAACCTGTAGGAAGCGGCTCCAAGCGTAACCAAGAGCGCAACACTTTTACTGTTTGACACACGAGCAACACTTTAAGCTCGTCGTCGTCGTCGTCGTCGACAATGACAAGTGCAAACAATGACGGGCAAACAGTCTGCGTACGGGTGTCGGTGAGGTGAAGTTCTGCTGATAAGCATGTCGCGATGGAAAAATAAGAGATAGGTAGCCGCACTTTTTTGTGCCCGCTAGTCTAGTCGATAAACAATACTTCAGCAGCTCGGTTGGAAGTTGAACATTGAACACATTCGCTTCCATTCCGAAGACGCATTGAGCTCCTCACACCTCAGATAATGACCATTCGTCGCGGATGTCCGCACAAAGTGCGTACGACGGGTTTATCGTCATCATTGTTTGCAGCACGAGTGTAAGGATTATACTTATAAATACTTCACTTTCAATTATTTATATGCTTTGCGCTTCTTTCGCTGACCACCAGATTGTGTCCGAAGTCCGCTTAAGTCCGCAATCCGCAATTCCGCGACAGTAAAGCTCAAACAAACCATTCCCGCCCCTCATCTATCCAGCTCGCTCGGCAAAGATGCTGATTCTTGATGGGTTTGGACTTAATAAAAAAAAAACCCAAATGGCTCTCAAAGTACACACACACACACACAGAATGCCATTCAACGGTATGGTTCTCAGAAAGCTATCGGTCCTTCATGTTCACTCTGCTCACCGGGCTTCTTCCGGTACAGTATGCAATCCTCATCCCTCCTCGAAACGGAACATAATGCTCTGAAATGGGGTTTTGCGGATTTTCCCATATAAATAGATTCCGGTTATCCCCGCCTGGATGGCTTGTGAAGGGGGCAGCGGTGGGCAGGTTGACAGTATTATCCGATCAACAATCGTTCCCCGGACCGTTCCGGGTTGGTTTGGGGGTAAAGCGGAGAGAAAAGCGAACTGATTTTTGCACTCGTTACTCCATCCTCCATCGTCATCGACCTCGAAGAAGGCAGGATGCAAATGTTTGACGTTGCAATACTCTTCTTTCGCTGCGCTGCTCTGTGGTTCCAGAGGCTTTTTGGCCCCTCTTTGGAATGTCCTCTGTAATGTGGCGTCTTCGCTTCGGGCTCTGGGCTTTTATGCAATCATAATCCGTCGAAAGAAGGGGTCGGGAGGGAGGGGAGGGGGGGGAGAAGTCAACGGCCATGGCGATCCTTTCACTGTCCTGCCAATCCCGAAATGGTAAATGAATTCGGGATTGGAAAGCCCGGAAGGAAGCAACCGGAAGGTTAATTTCAATGGAATTCCTTTGACATGTCTACAAACCAGGAAATCAATGCTCGGAGAACCAAGTGAAAGAGAAGCGGAAAGAGAAAGAAAGAAAGAGAGAGAGAGAGAGAGAGAGAGAGAGAGAGAGAGAGAGAGAGAGAGAGATGGACTTTTCCTTTGTATCGTGATGTCCTTTCTGTTTCGATTCTCGATGCCCTGGCACTAGGGCCCCTCAACCACAAGCATTCCTTTTGCCTATTTGCAGTTCGCAGCGAGTGCTGTCGTTGGCTGCACTTTCACCGGACGGTATTGGCGCCCTATTCGAGGTCCACGGTCACAAAAAGGATTGACTTGACGAATCGGCCAAATCTAGGCCGACCACAAACCCCATGAGCCATTTCATCCATCATGCAGCGGCCCGGGATTATGAGTTTAAATCCGTTGATTTTGAATTATGAGCGTCACGAGCGATGCAGACCATTATGCAGAGCGCAGGAGTGCCACGCGGGGCCACGCGAGATGCAAAAACATAAACCTTCCAATCCTGTAAGATGTGCAGAAGATTTGCGAGAGATCTTCTTTTGGGACGAGAACTGACTTGTTGTTACTCTTCGTTCGAAATCACTTCCGCTGCTGCTTACTAGTGTGGCAATAATTTCATATTGCCTTTCGCTGCAGTTCGTGCATTCCAGAACCGCATTAATGGGGGTGCGCATCGTAAGAAACACTTTGGTATGGGAGCTGATCGCATCAGAGGACCTTGTCCTCTTTCTTCTGAACCAATATCTATCCCAATATCTCGTGATTTACCATTTAATGTCCCAAATCCCATCCGTGCAAGGGTAATACATTTGTGCGGGCGCTGTTTGGCTCCTGGTAACACCGGGCAGCGTGTGACCTAGTATCGGACTGGAACTGCATTCCACAACGGCGCGCGCGCGCACAACGCCTGCACACTTCTCGCACTGCAAAGATCCTTTTTTGGTAAGTTGCTCCTCGAGCGAAGCATGCTGCGACCATCCAGCGGACCAGAGTGCAACATGCAGAAAATGGAGAGTGCAAGAAAACACGCCAACATGGTCCAAGTGGCCGGCGGTTGGTTGGTCGATCGTGTCGCGGAGACTTCCGCCTAGCATGACGTCGTCGTCGTCGTCGTCGTCGCTGAATCTCTGAAGCAGCAACCAAACCAGCGTGTGCGTGTGTGTGTCGACGTCACTGTAAATCAGGGTGAGTCATGCGCGTGTTGGCGCGAGTAGGAGGTTCCTGCGCTCGCGGGTGACTGCGAGGAGGAGGAGGAGGAGCCCGGCTAGTGTGGGAATCGTTAATCTGTAACCATAAACTTTCATCAAGCCACGAGCGAATAATCCAGACGCCGAGGTGCATGCCGTCGTCGTCGTCTTCGTCGGAGGCTAGTGTACGCTGCTCCCGCGGGAGCTACTATAGCTGACGCTGAAGTTGTTCTACGCCGCTACGGCGTCTATGGTAACGGTTACCGGGGACGGTGGACTCCCGGAATGGAGTGGAATAGCAAACGAATGACGTGACGCTTGGAATGCAAATAACCTGCTTGTAATGCGCAATGCACAATATGGCGTTCCCTCCATCTCCGGGATGGAGAAGTGCAGTGAGGGAACTAAAAGCAAAACCCAGCCCCGCGTACACCTACCTTCTAAAGGGAGTCAGTTGGCTACCCCTTCCTTCCTGGACGAAGCCACCGGGAGAACGGAAGAACGGAAACCTCCGGACCGGCAGATTTGTGGTACTTGTGGTCGTCTCAAGGCGCTCGTCGCTGCTCACTGCTTCAGGTTGGATTCTTTCCACCAACGTTACACACGTACACAAGTACACACGTACACAAGCACACACAACACAGAGATATAACACCAGAGTCACTTGCACTTTTGAGCTCTCTCGTTAGCTCTCGGCTGCTGCTGCTTCTTCTCCTCTCGGCACAGCAGACTTTAATCCGCTTCGCTTTTTTCTTCCATGTTTTTTTTTAAAGTGAAACTACTGATTAGCTATTCTACCACGCGGTCAACGCTAATGGGTCGTGCACTGCACTGCACCCTTGCCTCCCTGGTGGCCTCCCAAGGGGAAAGGACCCCTGGTATTCCACTTCAATAGCTCTGCACACGGGATAGCAGCAGCTGGTTGCTGGTGAAAGAACAAGAACCCAGGTAACTAGATGAGATATTACTGTGCATGTTGCTGAGCGTGTGTATGTGTGTGTGTGTGTGTGTGTGTACGTTAATTAAATTGATTCGAAATTCCATCCACACACACAGAAAGAGAGAGAGAGAGAGAGAGAACCGGACTAGTGCATCCGAGTGTGCCGTTGCCGTGTGCGCGCCTTCATGTTTGGCACAGATTTCCCTCCGCCCAAAAGATCGTTCCGTTCTTTCCAAGTGATTCTCCTCCTTTCCCAGTTCCATCATCTCTCCCCTACCCGTGGTGCGGGACTCTTTCGGGATACGCGATTGCTTTCATTTCATGCCTTTTGCTCCCCCGTTCGCGGTGCAGCCTCACACCATTGATCGCGCGTGGCTTCAGTGATATGGGCACACACACACACACACACACACACACACACAGATATGAAGCACACGCACCATCGGAAGTAGCATCAGACGCACAACTGGCACCTTCTAATAAGCAGCAGAGCCTTACGGAAAGAGAGCAACCAAGAAGCTAGTAGTTCTTTCCACCAGTTCTTAGGCGTCTGCGGCGTGCAACCGCACACCGGCGTACCGGCGTGCCGGTTGATGTAATTATTTCGACTCCGGAAGCACATAATTGGCGCACTGGTGGCGGGAACGCATTACACCACCCGGTCCATCTTCGGCGTTCTTTCCTTTCATTCAATCTTGTCGGTCTTGGATCTTGGGGCTTCGTGTGATCGACTTGGAAACGGGGGTTTGGGTGCGAGACCCCTACCCCCGGCAAACCACCGGATGAGCCCGGTCCGGTCGGTCGGTCGGTCGGTGGCTGTCTCAGGGAAGTAAATCAAGCGTAAACCACACACACACACACACATACAGAGGTGTAGGGCTGGAGGATTGAAAGTTTCAATCAACTTTTGTTCTTTATCGAAGGTGTTCTATCCCTTTGGAGTTTGGTTGATGCGCAGGGAAAGCGAGGAAAGTTTGATGGAAAAGATGGATGGAAGCAACTCTTTTTATGAGATGAACAGTATTCACGCTTATAAGAAGAGGGTGGCAAATGTAAGGTGCAACAGGTTTTAAACCACGATAAAACACTCGATGTGGATCTTTTGTAAAGACTTTTTTTTCCAACGGAATGTAATTAAATTACTACTACTGACTGCAGAATAATAATTTGAGTGATTTTCATTGAAATATTCATTATCTTTGAATAAATCGTTTAAACTTAGTTTGAAAGAATTCCACGGTTTGTTTGGTCAATGTCATAGCAAGGCAATTGAATTGACTGATGCACATTACGCATTACATTAAACTGGAGAATCTCCTCCACCTTTGGATCTCCATAAAGCATTCTCTGCACTAGACACACACTAAGCAACATCATCAACATTGATGCAAGCCGGTTTCGACGACGACACCGAGGCACGTCCCAATGGTTCTCATAACCAGCTGCTCAACTAATTATAGTTGTGTCTGCGCCTCGCCAGTTAGACCTATGGCAACCTCAACCTAACCAGCTCCGCTGGCGACAAGCAAAGCACTGTTATGTACGGGTTTCCATCCCGCGATACAATTTACGCACTACCTTCACACCACCGGCCGCAAATGCCGTTCTAAGCGTCGTTCCCACTTTTCGTGCACCGTTGAATCGTTGGTAGGCTAATCGTCACCAGCGTCACTGCCTTCGGCCTGATTCGAGTCGGGCCCGATTCCCCCTTCGCACCCGCGAAATATTTGCACGATTTGTCATCAACAACGCGGCCCCCGACCACGGATTAAACTTAGAACAAACGATCAACAGTTGGTTGGACTTACGATTGAAACATAAAACGCGCAACAAAAACAGGGTTTCACAACACACGAGAAAAACACAAAACCGCGAATGCAAACAAGTGGCTGCTAGTGGCCCCGGGCGGGGGTTCCCGGTTAATACAACGTTTCAATGGTGGCCAACCACTTTGCGAACGCGCTGCGCTCGCGTACGTGGCTTGCGTAGTGCGCAACCGGCTGCTTGGAACTGGGGTGGCGCGCACCCAACCAGCGGCGGTGTGTCACCCGCGGTGACGGTGCTGCATGTTGCAGATCAAAAAAGAGAGAAAAATAGAGAGAGAGAGAGAGAGAGAGAGTCAAACGTGTACGCAGTCAAACAGAGAGCAGCCAGCCAGAGAAAGAGAACGATGCGTGAGGGCACAAAAAGAGAACGAGAGAGAGATTAAGGCTCAATACGCATCAGCATCAGCATAGCGGTACGGCTGGCCACGAATGCTGTGCCTGCCCCAACGGGAGGATGCGCGAGATAATTATGATGCGCGTAATTGTGGCCGGGCAGAGAGAGAGAAAGAGAGAAAGAGCGGATTGCGGTTGAGAATGAGAGAAATAAGAGAAGTGAAGCTGGGGAAAGGGTATTACGCGTGGAATGGGGGACGAAGCGAAAGGGTTAAACTTGTTTCGGGCTTCAACGTCGTGATGATGGTAAGCTTTCGGCTCATACATGTGGTAGTGTTGCGCTAGGCTTGAAGCTTCCAGCGAAGCAATGACGTCAGCATGTTAAAGTAGCATCGTTGGGTTGGGCGATCAGTTCGGTTGAGCTTTTATACGACTATTTAGTTGTTAAACATTAATTAAGTACATTTGCTACCTATTTATTAAACATTGGTATGGAAAAAAACATCGATTCAAGAATTGTTGATTTTGCTGGAATATATTAGGCACCATTTTTGAAAGTATTTTTTAAACTTTATCTTCCCAGTAAAAGTAAGAAAGGTGAGTTTAAGAGAGTAAGCGATTTGTAAAATGTTGCTAACATGTATACGCCTCCCAAAAACAAGCAACATTTATTATTTTTCCCATAATGTATCTTTATACAGATCATACACGAAATAACTTAACTGCAAATCTCCAACAATGTACAATGTATTATCATTGCATAAACTTTTGGACCAGATTTGGAATAGAAATTTAAATTATATATGTACACATTTATATGAAGATTCCTCTTTCGTATCCTTCTTTTATTGCAACAAAAATCAAGTCCTGGGTATCATTCACGTGAAATCAATTTCTTAGGTATATTTCGGTGGAAATTAAACAAATAAATTCTATTCAACATAAAATTAGAATCGTCACAGTTTTTTTTAATTTAAAAGAATTAGATTTTTTTCAAATATGGATATTTGAATTACAATGGAAAAGCGCAGCTACAGATATTTTTTAATAATTATATTCTTTTGCTCAACAGAATGCTGCTACTACTCCTTGCTAAACACAAAGAAGCCGATATAATCAATCGAAAAAAAAGTTCTAACGATGCCTATTGACAATTTATTTGATCAGACTATTTCATAATGTTTCCATAAGACTTAAGCAAATGTTTCCAAAATACTTCTTTCACGCTACGCTACATGCTACGAAAAGAAGTTGATATTCGCAAGAATTAATTATGTCTCACTCTTTGACATGCCATCTAATGCAAGGGACCTGCACCATCTTGGACTCATGAACGGAGCAATTCATCATGAAATACTTAAAACAAGAATTTCGCAATAGTTGAAGATTCGTGATCAGTTCGTATGAGTTCTAAAGAATTTGCGTAACAAGTTGCGGCGGTGTGCCGTCGTCCTTCCACCAGAAAATAAAGTTCCTTCTAGGATGCTTCAACGCTGCAACAACTGCAACCGAAAAGGATAGCAGTGTGATTGTGAAAACTTTTCTCAACCCCCCTCCTGCTGACCATCAGCATGGGTTTCCCCGTGCAATGACCATAATGCCGATTTCTACATAAAACTTACTTACCAATCAGTGGCAGCAGAGCTTTTCCCCGTACTTTTCCCTCTCCCATTTCCTGTTGCTGTAGCAGCTATGCAGTCTGCAATAAAGTCGACGTGTTGCGCCAAGCACAAGTCTTTTTATCGCTCGCCTTCACTAACGGAACCAGCGGGAGTTGCTCCCTTCGGATTTGGATTGCATAGTGTTGGGCGTTAAAGCGACTTGTCCCGATTACCGAAAGGCAGTCCAGACTCGCTACCACTCACGCTGTACCCGTTGTAAAATGCAAAAGTTTTGTGCAATTTTTGCCAACCCGGGGTGGGCGACAAAGACGAAATGATGTCTGCCGGTGTTGGTTTGAAGAGGTTTCCTCAAGAAGATTAATTCCTTTTGATCGTGCTCGTTTCCGTGACCGGCCGGCATCGATGCCGGCGCTACCAAAAACATGCCAACGAACGAACGAACGAAGGCAGCCAGAGGGTCCAGTTTGTGGAATACTTCCTCAACAACCTCCGGGGGACTCCGGTACTCGGACTCGGGGTCTTGAATCAATTAGTCAACTTTTAGCCTGAAATACTCTTTTGTTCGAAGGCAATGTTCCGCTGGCATCATTTCATCTCGGTTGTTTAATTGTGGCCAGAAGAGTTGCCTAAGCTTATTTGAACTAAAGTTTGGGGCAAACGGGGTGCTTAGGAGGACGTGCAACGGACCGAGTGCGGTCACCACGTACCACACGACCGGGTACATTCCGCATGGATGAGATCCAGGGGATGAGGTTGGCGTTCCGGGGCCGGGGTCAGCATAATTCATGCTTCGTTTGATCTCTCTCTCTCTCTCTCGGGCTTCAAGTTCAGGCAAAAGGCGATTTCTAAGGTTACCAGCGGGAGGAGAGGACATTTCTTACAACATTGTAACAACATTTTCCAATTGAAACAATGCTCTGCCTCTGATGATGGTATGATGGCTTGAGGTGGGATGCCAAAGAGTCCTCTGAGAGAAAGCAACACCCGTTCCTTCCACCCGTTCCTCGGTCCCTTTTGGTTCTGTTTTTACAATCCGGACTTCCTCGAAGTTCGTTAAATTCGCAATCACAACCGGTGCTCGGGTCTCTGCTCTCGGGGACTCTGCATTCCCAGGGGGCGGACAGGTGGATCGGTGGCCATCAGCCATCGGCATTGTTTTCGTGCAAAGGGAGACGAAGTTGGAGAGAAGCTTTCCAGCTCCAGGTGGTGGGCAACCATACTGTCAACAAACCCACCACCGGTGACCGGTGGCCATTGCAATAATTGGAAAATTATTTAGAAAATGTAACAACCTGCAACTGCAACCGAACGGACCCGGAACTGGTCTGGCAACCCCCCCCCCTCCAGCGGCTCCCCAGGAGAAGGAATGCTCCCAATCGAATGGTACTGTATGGGTCCCCGGGTGTCCGGTAGCTGGAAATTGTTGGAAAAATTGCAATTCTCAACTCTCTCTCTCTCTCTCTGGTGGCCTCGGTCGGCCATCTTGTCAGCGTCCAGGCTCTTCCGGAGCACTGCCGCTGACGTACGGTACGGTAAGACGATGCACACGATTGAATACCCGGACCGGGTTGACGAATAGTTGCACTTCATTTTGGCTTCCGTTCCGTTGTCGCTCTATGATACGCGACGTCACCAATGTGTACGTAGCAGGTGAGCCTTGGCGGTACTACATTCCTGTGGGAATGGTTGTGTGTAATTGGAATGCGGGACCTCACGGGATGGTGCAAGCTGCTGGTTCTGTAAAACGATCTTCGCCCTTCGGATATGTTCGCTGTTGCATTAACGGAAGGGGCTAAGGTATTTAATTTTGTTTATCAACATTTACTTTTTACATTTTTTCATGCATGCTTGTCCTTTCAAGAGTTTTTTGGATCAATTGATGCAAAATTGACAAAGATACTGATTTTTCATACATGGCTCAATGCATCTCGTTAATTTGAAACTCCTTGAATCTCGTTAATTTGAAAAACACTCCTTTTCAACTTCAGAAAGCTATCAATAATCGAAAAACTGGAAATTTCATAAATACTCGACGGAGCAAGTTGGATAAACTCATTATCTAACAGAAGAATATAGTTTTGTAAACTTCTGATGATCCAGTAGAAAGCCATGATGTGCATCGAAAAAAGTAGATGTTTGCAGACTCGCCTTTCTAGGTTGAATGTCATGAACATAGTTTTTAACAAATTTTCCACAAAATTCAACCAAATATTTTTGAAACGTTGTAGTGAAGTATCAAATTTATATAAACAAATTAAACTTGAATGGTTTCTTTATAAAAAAAAAATATTCATAAATGAGTCTTCTTTTGGACAGAATTAACCTTAGCCTCTCCCTTAACAAAACATAACCAACAATGAATGCCTGCAAAGCAGACATAATTATGCTCATACAATTCAATCTACTAGAATTCTTCCCATGTGCTGCACTTGTTGACCTCTTCCGTCATCTAATTAGACACGGCCGCACCCTCATTATTAGCTACATAACTGCGCGCCTGAACGACCTCTTACAAGATTTAAATAATGCATCCCCGGTCCTCATCTCCAGCTTTTGCGAAGTCTTTCGAAGACTCACGTTAAAATTCAAGCCCCCTTTTTGACGGCCTGGGACTGGGACTGGGCGTTGCACTAGTTGATGAAGCACGGCACTCGACACAAACGCAACGAGACACGTGTAGCGCATATAGCACCGCTATACCAGCCCTTCTTCTGTCCGTTCCTCGTATCAATTATGTATCATTTCAACTTCCACACAACGGACTCTTTGACGGAAGGCGCGCGCGTTTGGCGCGAATTCAAGAGGACCTTCCCCCGGAACGCACGGCGCTGGTTGTTGTTGCTGTTGTTGCCCAGTTGGGAGCATTCCCGGTGCGGACTCCGGTACTACACAAACGTTATACTGCAGATGAGCTCGGGGACCGTTCATTACATCCTTACAGCGACCGACGCCCGAGAGAGAGAGAGAGAGCTACTACACGAGTTCCGAGGCACAGCGGATCCGTCCGCAGAACCGGTGGCAATTAAACAAGATGTCTACCACGTGCAAGACAAGGAGATGACGGACAAGGGACGCCCGAGGATGCGTGGTGCGCGTGGTATGCAGCACTGTAGACGCCGAATGACATGTGTCGTGGTGGGTGAAGTGAACTTCATCCAATTATGTACTTAGAATTCATGTTTTACTGCTCAGGGCCACTCACCACTTCACCGTTCCACTTCGCCACCGCTTGCACCTTGGAGTTTACCCCCTTTTTGTTGCGTCGAGTGGCCGACGTCGCGGGAGTGGAAGGGGCCATAGGTGCGCCAGCATGGGGCATAAGGTGTATGGAACTGTATCTTGTACGATTTGTGGCTCCCGGGATTTAGCCACGACTCTGCCGTCGTCGCCACCGGCGACGGTTGAATGGTTTTGAAGCGATTTCAAAAGCTACATCGTCCAAACTCACACACACACACACACGGCGAGGGGGTACAGGGTAGAGACCGCCATCACAAACTGTCATAAACATGTGTTTCAGTTAACAGTTGCAGTGGCGGGGCTTTTAGTTCAGGCTTTGCTTCTGATTTTTTTTTCTTCGTTTAGAAGAGAGTTTTTTTTTGTGATCGCAGTGATCCTTGGCGTTTGCTACAATACCTGGTGAGCCCGTGTCGAGGGTAACAAAAGGAATGGGGAGAGGTGGCGAGGTTAAGTGAAGGAGTTTCTTTCGGAGTTCGTTTACAACGGATTCAAACTTGGAACGAGTTTTGGAATATCCTTTTACTTTTTTGTTTGGTTGCCATTATTCTGCGTCCAAACTTTGCTCCGGTCCTCGTGTACCTGCATAAGCTGGGGCAATTATTTTCGGCTCTGCAAGGCTTGTTTTTCGTCCCGAATTGGTCTCGATCCGTTGTTGCTGGTGCTGGTGCTGGTGCTGCTGCTGCTGCTGTTCGAAGGTCTGCGCTTGACGTGCCGCTGGCGAAATTGGTTGCTCGAACGGCGTTTCGCCCTTTTTGATTGTTAACAGATAGAACAGGGCCATCGTGTGGGCTGATTGTTTGTATCTGTGTGTGTTAGAGAGTTTGTGTTTCTACTTCACTAGAATTGAACAAGGTAAAGTAGATTAAATTGGTTCGCTCCTTAGAGTTTGCCGCGCGCATCAAGGCGTTTGGCAGCACCAGACGGATGGTTCCGACACGAGGCGGAGGAATGTCTTCATCTTTCCAGGGGAAGAGGTCCCGGGGGGTGGTGGGTGATGGATGAAAGAACGGCCTAAGACAGTTCGATCAAACGAACCGTGCCTGATGGTTTCGGCTGCCGACGTCATGTGGCTATGAAGCCACATGGTTCCTTTTCCTGCGCCACCGTAAAGCCATCGAGTTGGTGGAGGATTTACAATCTGCACTGTTCGGTTCGGGGTTTTTTTTTTTAGGGGTGGCCAGTAGAGATAAGTGATGGGTGTGTTTCTGTAGCAATCACTCACTCACTCGCTCGGCTTGCTTTCACCGGGCAGGGATAATCCATCAGGATTCAAATGGAATTATATCCACGATTAACTGGTTTCGGATTTTTCGTTTACGATTGTTTGTCATTTTGGTTTTGGGAAAAAAAAGTGCAAGACTTCAATTCAGAGCCGCATTTGTTGTTAGACGTGCATCTGTAAGTAATTGGTAAATTAATATGTACACAATGTTATTTGGTCAATGGTTTCCGTATGGTTTAAAAACGAAAATGCAATAAACGAAAAATAGGTTCATTTATACGTTTTGAATAGATAACAACTTTTTGTTAGAAATGTGACATGAGTTTAGTATGGGTGTTATTTTCTGTTTAGAAAACTATGCAGGATTTTTTAGGAAGGATTTTAAATGTTAAGTTTCGTTTTCGTAACGCATACATACGTATGTTTTCTATTTAAGTAGATTCGTGATTATTTTGGCAAAGATATCCATTTGCCACTTTATTATAACGATAAATATTGCTTCCGATAAAATGGTGTGCATGATGATTGTGGAAACTTTTCCGATTTTTTTGAGTTTTATTTAGTTTTCCGTTTTGGAACATACGAGACCAATATACCTTAAAATGATTTTAAAAAAGAGTAATTGCAAGACTTGAACGTGTTCTTACTTCCTTCCGTTTACTAACACCAGCTGGCAAGCCATTTAGCCGTATTTCTACTATTGAATCTGTTGTACCTCACTGCACAGCTAAAGCCAGTTGGAAATGTAAGATTAACAGCGATTGTTGGAAATATTTTTACAAGCACGACTTGCTGAGTTGCCTCCAAAGCCGCCTTGTTTTAAACGGTTTGACGTCCTCCGTTTGACACTCAATCGCAGTTAGCGGCGGACTCGAATTAAACTCATGCTCTGGGTGAACGGACCCCTTCTTGGAATCCAAACGTTATCACTGGACCAAAGGGTACTTTATGGGTATGGCATCGATTTGAATTAAACAGTTAAAACACGACACAGTTACAGTAGTAATACGGAGATCCGATAATTGCCCAAGGGCCCGGCACGAGGCATGAACATATGTTTTCAACGAATGCAGTTTAAGGTCTTCTGTAACATTCAATATGATCGCAACTTGACCCGGGATGCTGAGTTAAATAATCCGTTAACTCCAATTGCACCCGTTCGCGGTTCACTGTTCAAATGTAGCATCACTAATTGAATTGCAATCTGACAGGTCCTGGAAAGCCATCCCGTGATAGGCCGAAACCCTTCACCCCGGTTGACCGCCGGTTATTTGATGAATTTCAGCGAGCGAATAAAAAAACACCTGCGGCACATTTTTTAGACAACTTGAAGCACTACGACTACCGCCAGTTGCTCCGAGGTTCACTCCACGTGTATTCGTATCCTTTTTCTGGTTCTGGTTTGGTTTGCGTCTGGCCGGCCCCGCCGCGGGTCACGATGACGGCCGTTCATGCCTTTGGGTTTCAATATACAACAATCAATCTTTTGCGTTGGGCGCGTTTCGGCCACGCGCGTTCCACTCCACGACACACATCGGACGGGCGTTGGCTGTCAAAAATTAATCTTCCATCCCGTGACAAAACAATAGAGTAGACACCTCCCCCCGGGGGGCCTCTGTCGGGTAGTGCGTTGGCGGTCATTGCACTTCCGTGACCCATTTCGCGGATGATGAAAATTGATCTAACGAGCGAGAGTATCGGGCAGTGTTGGGCATCCTAATCCAGCTCGAACCTCGAGGGCACCTCCAGTGTCACGGAATACCGGCGCCGATGATGGATTGCGGTGCTGTTATGTGATGTTGGTAAGCCGTTTGGTTGCGCTGTTTGTTTCCCTATTTTTTGTTGTTGTCGATGCCCTGAAGGGGTCGTTATAATTAAGAAATTTTTGCTCGAAAGGATTCGTACCATTTCGACTTTATTGTGCTGACACTTTTGAAATGAAAGGATGCTTTCGAGGTGCATGCGTCGCGACGTGTCTTGACAGTTCTTTACAGCGTATTTGCTAACGAGTTGGAAATCCGAGCGCAAAGAAAGTTTCCTTCATCTTAACCGTGTCTGGCTACGCTAGCAACTTTATTTTAACCTCATTTTGACAGTTTTTAATGTAATGTTGCTATCGTGGCCAAGCACCTCAAGGGGGTTAATATTACTTTGGGCCAAAAAGGGCTCAATATTGAAGATTTTTTGTGAGGAAACGATTCTAGCCTAATTTTTTCATCTAAATTTGATATTTGACTACAACTTTTCAGAAATATTTGGCTGTATTTTGGGATTGTTAAGAACTATTTGCATCAGTTAAAAACTACGTTCATGGCATTCAAACTAGGAAGGCGAGTCTGCAAACATCTACTTTTTTCGATGCACAACATGGCTTTCTACTGGATCATCAGAAGTTTACAAAACAATATTCTTCTGTTAGATAATGAGTTTATCCAGCTTGCTCCGTCAAGTATTTATGAAATTTCCAGTTTTTCGATTATTGATAGCTTTCTGAAGTTGAAAAGGAGTGTTTTTTAAATTAACGAGATTAAAGGAGTTTCAAATTAACGAGATGCATTGAGCCATGTATGAAAATTCAGTATCTTTGTCAATTTTGCATCGAATAATGCAAAAATTTCACACAAATCTCTTGAAAGAAAAAACATTGATGCAAAAATGTAAAAGTAAATGTAGATAAACAAAATGAAATACCTTAGCCCTTCCTTATGATAATTAGATTAATCAGCCGGGCGCATACGATTGTAAATCGGTCGAGGATTACATGCCGCTTCAATCAATGTTTGTAGCGACGTTGTTGCTACATACTCGAGGCTCAATGCTCTTGTTGTCGCTCGAAAAGGCAAACACTCATACCGGACTGCCCGTCGGCCAGCGCCAGCGAGTCGAATGGTATGAAACAGAGAAATGAAATTATGGCCCCATTTAAAGCATGGATGCGCAATCATCATTACAATTACTGCAAACCATCTCTCCGAACCTGCTCTGTTCCCTTTTTGGGTCGTCGCTTGGTCTTGGTTGCTTGGTCTCGGGGCCGTACGACCCGGCCAGCCCAAACACGGGGTGGGACGCAGTGTCCTAGCAAATAAAGGGCTTTTGTGGCCAGCCTCATTCCCGTCGATATCTCCGTCGTGCGCGTGAAATTCTGGCCGTCCTTGGGTTCGTACCGTGCCAGCGTCAGCAAATGGCGATCGATGGCGATATGGGGAGTCAACCGTGGTGCTCCACTCCTTCGGTGCTCCGGTACGTGGTTCTCCTCTCGTGAAACACAATGACGCTCCCGAACCAACGCGGGGGAATGAAAACAATGTCCATGTTCAATAATTGTATTCATAATTTTAACGACAGGAAAATAATCGTAAATCCCTCGTCATTACTTCGTCCGGAGCATTATCGGCGTTATTGGTGTGGGGGGGGGGGGGTCTTCGTCATCGTAGCCGACCGACCGGGTGTAACGGGTTGATGAGTATTGTCAGCGAGAGGGATGTGTTTTGATTTGAAAAACTACTACAAACTACTATGCGGCTTCTGCGTCCATATATGGAAGCGTTGAGATACTTCGAAACGACAGGCGACGATAGTTTTTGGGGTGATAATTATTAGCCGGCGGCCGGTGGCCACCAAAGCGCACGTTCCAGAGTTAGTTGGAAGGATAAGGGCAAGCCTATTAAAATCTGTCGCCCGCCTTGCGGTACATCAAGACAAAAGGCTCATAATTGGAGAGCTGCTGCCGGCGTGCGAGCAAACTTTCTGCAGCAGAAGTCGGAGTCGGAGGGAAAGTCAAACCGATACCGATGATGGTACCGACGGCGGGGTCGGGGTTTTAACAAGCCATCATGAAATAGGGGCCACAGAAAACCATAATTCCCCACGGCTGGGCGGACGCCGCTTGCGCCAACAAACAACAACTTTACTGATCGCTGGATCGGATCGGTAACGGGCTGGCGCTGGCCCGATGTTCGGTCGAGGACTTCCAGACACTCTTCTCCTTCTCCTGCTGCGCCCCTCGGCCCGGAGCCCAATGGAAGCGTGGAACAAATAAATTTTCATTTCTTCTAATGTTTACGAGCCGCAATAAACTAATTTCCAATCTTGATTATCGCTCCCTACGCCGTAAATGGTTCGCCATTGGTAGCGGAGGAGAAGCGCGAATCGAGAATCGAGGTTTACCACTACTAGTATTAAATCCTAGTTCACGAGGGGTTTTCAGGACGCTGGAAGCAGGATGATGGTATGATGGCCTCTCATGTCCTCGAGTGTCACAAATTGCCGCTATTGCGTGCTATCGGGCTAACGGGCGTACGTACCAAACACTAGGATGGAATATCCTTCACCATCGCCTCTCCGGTGCGAAAGGATCAAAGGAACCTTTGCGAAGAAGTAGCTCGTCCGGATCAAATGTCGTCGTCGTCGGCGTCGTCATAGGAATTTCTTCGGAGCAATCTCGCCATATGTTCTCCGCGAGAAGTGCTCTCACGAGTGTGTGTGAGTGTGACATAAGTCGAGCTTTAATGCTGCCGTTAACGTTGTGTTGTCCTCGAATCGGATCCTTGCTGATGCTGATTCACCGGCAGTGCTTTGCAGCAAACAATCACAAGTAACTTCATAACAACAGCTTGATTGTGAGAATAGAGAAATAATCAAATCACTAAAACAGTTCCGTCGTCAGTAGATTGACTGGGATGGGAAATATAGTTGCTTTCCCAATCAACCCAAGCATTAACTGCCAACTGCTGCTGCGTACCATCACGCTGCAATATTCGACTTTTCTTTCCAATCAACCACAAATCAGGCGAATGGA
This sequence comes from Anopheles darlingi, assembly GCF_943734745.1. Taxonomy (NCBI): domain Eukaryota; kingdom Metazoa; phylum Arthropoda; class Insecta; order Diptera; family Culicidae; genus Anopheles; species Anopheles darlingi. The sequence goes on from NC_064875.1 coordinate 47,829,782, forward strand.
GAGCGGAAGTTTTGATTGTTTTTGATACGTTTTTTTTTCTGATGATGGTGGAACGCCATTTTTTCCCCTTCTTTCATTTCTACTCGAGCAAAACTTGGAACACTCACGCCTCGCGTTATCCTTTTTCCGGAACCATGAATTCTGTTCTTCATTTTTTTGGCGTCGCATCAACGGTGCACCAAGCATGCGAAACCAAGCAGGCTAGTGATAGTGGAACACACACACACATTAACTAATAACACTCACAGGCGGGGTAGCACAGCTCGAAAGTAGAATCAATAATGCAGTGGCCGTGGTCGGAGACGAGACAGCAAAGTGCCATCAGTAGCCACTACTTCCACTACTGCTGCTGCTACTACTACTGCAGGTGGTGGTCGTAACTTTGTTGTTTGCCGCTGCACACCGGCATTTCCCGGTGTTCCGTGATTGTTTTGATTTCAACGTTTAGTCGTCGAGAGTCGAGAGACGACCGGCAAAAAACGGTAGTATTCCTTCATGTTTTTTTTTTTCTGCTTGTGCAGCGTTCCCTGCAAGCGTTTTCCACCCTACTTCCCTGGGGACGGCGGTACTGACTGTTACTTTAGTTTGTGTGCCGGGTAAAGTTTGTTGCTGCCAGGTAAATGATTTATTTCAATTTTCCGTACCAACCTTCAGCTTCTTCCCCCCCAATGGTGTGCTGTCACGTGGTGAGCTCCAAATTGAAAAAAACGCGTGGAGTAGTTCGGTACAAAAAAAAAAGTCCCACAACAACCTTTACCTTCGTGCGCTAGTGGTTAAGAGTAACGACGACGACGACGACGAAAGGAAATTTACGAAATTGGTCCCACTTGGTGGCCAGCATGGACGTTGGTGGCCGCCTGGCCACTCACTGGCATGTCCTGCTGAGCAAAAAAAAACTCTCTGTCTCTCTCTTTCTCTCTTTCTCTCTCTCGCCATGGAACGGAAACCAAGAGATCCATTCCGTATATAGCCGCCACACCTAACTATTGTAATCAACTTCAGTGGTTCCCGCGTTCCCAGATTCTTGCGACGGGTTTGCGACGAGCAGAATGCGAGCTCATCACCACCGCCGATGAGCTTCACGGTGTGCTGTACTCCCACGAGAGGTGCCACTTCCATTAGGCGATGGCGATGTTGCATTGATTTGAGTTTCCACAACAAGTGCACCTCCGGGGAAATTACACAACCCAATCTGTTTTATCGATCCCCGGTTAGGGCGATTGTCACCAACCGTTAGGGTAAGGAGGATTCTTCGCTTTCGCCTTCTTTTTTCAATTTCCCCTCCCTTTGGCTGGCAAGGTTTGATACTTGAAGGGCAACCAAAAGGATTCCAGCATTTCACAATTTCCTTTCCCGAAAAATCCATCACCATCCAAAAAGCATCGCTTGCAACCGAAAGCCGGTGTCAGTGACCTCGGAGCCTCCTGAGACGCTTTTCGGCGGATGCAGGACGACGATGAAAGAAACGTCGGACAAGGGGCGGTAGAAAATGTCAAAATCAAATCATCATAAAGCATGATCTCATCCTTTCTGCATCGTCGCTGTTGCTGCTGCTGCATCGTCGCCATAAATTGTGTGAAACAGCGCAAGGGATCGGTACGGAAATCGCAATCCAAAAAAGGAGGCGCTAAAAGGAAAACCTCGAACGACCGGCCGTCCAGCGGCGTCATGAGGAGGATGGTGGAGAGTCGCGTCCACGCGGTTGGCATAAAAATTTCATTTGATTAAAACAACAGGCGAACGAAAGCGAACAGGGAATTTCCGTTATCCCCAAGGATGACATACCAGCAACAGCAGCAGCATGTCCCTCAACCCTGCCGGGTCTGGGGGGAACAGTATCCCCAGTGGTCGGCTCTACGAATCCCTTCGGACGCAGCATAAAAGCCTCCGAGGGAGAGGACAAAGTTTTAGCGTAATACTTTTTTTCTATCTCACTCGATGCTATGACGAAGAGAGAGAGAGAGAGAGAGAGAGAGAAGAGCAAAGGAAACGAAAAGCGGATTCGGGGGGTTTTTCGTCCTGCCGTTCGTCACGCTCGGACAATGTTTGTTTTCCGGAAAAATGGTCATAAAATGATGATGTGCTACAAATGTGACGTGGCGCGACGTGCGATGATGAGAAACCGAGCGAATTGGGACGTGAGGCGATGCCATGAAGGGGGGGGAATGCCGAGGGGCTTTGGGGCCGGAGTGGAGGATTTAATTTTATCCCGGAATAATTCCGCTTGGCTTTCGGTGCGCGTTGCGTTCACAATCGTTCGTTCACAACCTGTTTGCAATGTTTTCAATGTTGTTCCTTACCAGAGTCGACTAACTTCTTGAACCCTCGAACTAAACAACCGAGTCTCTGACGCAGCATTCGTGGAACAATACAAAATGGCGCAAATTGGCGAAATGGTACAGAGCCTGTGTGTGTGTGACATTGTGTGTAGGGCTCCAGTTTTACGATCGTCTCATCGGTCATTGGCAGCTTGCGGCTACATTGTATTGGCATTCCCGCGCTGGTCTCGGTCTCGGTCTTCGGGGGTTTCGGTTGCACGGTTGTGAGAGTGAGAAGGGGGGAGTGGAGGGTGGTGAAGGTTGGGGTGTGATGATGTGCAAATTGGACAGATAAACGTATTATCATACGTGTATTTTCGGACGAGGGGATGCAGGATGGATGCGACGAAGCGGTGAGAAGAGAAAGCAAATGGCGAGCGCCTTTTGCACATTCACCATTTCATATTCGATATCCCGCAGCGCGACGCTTTCGCTTGTGATCGATATTGTCCTCTATTCGACCGGGCGCATGTCTCTGTATGTGTGTGTGTGTGTGTGGGGGTGCGTTTGTGTGTGTATGCAAACGATGTGATAGTAAAATTTGATCAGCTCATTGTGTGCCGGTAAATTCGATTCTTTGTGGTTTGGTTTGGCTTCTGGAAGGTTTCGTAACCCTCGGTGGAATTTGGGAGCAAATTCAATTCGGCCAACCCGCACCGCGGTGCGTAACTTGAGAGTATATGTTTCGAATTTGATCAAACGGTTGGGCGCAATCGAAATTGCCACCTGCACGGGGATAGCAGCCAGGGATGGTGGAAGGGGCGGCCCGGTGTAAACGAAGCTTACCTACTGTTCCGAGAAGGCCCTTCGTGTGATGGTGATTTCTGGCCTGAAAATCATTTTCCGATGGTCCTGCTTTCAACTATGCCGGCTTGTGATCTTACTGAATAGTAACGCCTATGACGGCACGTAACGTAATTAGACTAACCTGTTTAAACAGACGAAAATAGTTAAAATGGTTTTTCTTTGTCTTTAAGAGAGTGCTTATGTTAATTTTTTATTATTAATGAAACAAATACTTGAATGTTCTCGATTTTACAGTTTAATAATATGTTTCCGCGAGTCTTCCTGGGCAACACAATAAGAAAGCAGCTTGTTTCTTTAAGCACTCGTCGAATCCTACATGTTTCGCACTGGAAGGGGCCAACACTCTTCTTATTCACTCTACTTAACATTTCTTTGCTCTATCATTAACAGATCGCTTTCTTTAACCTATAATACCATCGTTAAATTATACAAACAGTGAATCAAACGAGTCTAGTGTCCACTCGTGATACCGAGGTAGGCTATGGTACGCCTCAGGAAGCCTATTCAAGCGTACAAGGCTTTCCTTTCTATTAAAACAGACATTTGCTCATCGTGCATCGGGTTACTAGAGTGGTTTTCTTTAGTGCGCTAGGGATCCCAAACAAATCCATAGCATGAGGATAGAGCCGCGAACATAAATGCAATTCTGCAGCATACATAGCAACCGAATGGAGAGATACTTTCCAAAGAAGACACTAGAAGTAGCTTTTTGACACGGGACTCGTTCGGTACTAGTAGACGAGGCATTATCATCATCTTCTTAGTTTGTTATAATTAACACTTCTTCAAAGCACTTGTGTCAGAAGCAAGAGCCAGCTTGCTAACTGCACTAAGGGCAGTGTTGTTCTGTCCAGACATTCATATCATACACGTACGCACACCAAACAAAAACGATTTTTTCCTGCACCTGTGCCACTCACAGATACGGAAAAAGAATGATGGCCTATGGCAAGACTATAATTAGAACGACACTACTGCTTGTACTACCACGCTTCTATTCCCCTTTTTTATCTGCAAAAGAAAAGCGGATTCAAGCCTAAATCACGGATGAGTGACTCCATTCAATGGCCTTAGATGAAAAGCGGTTGAAAAGAGATACTTGTAAGTGTGCCGGGGAGGGGTGAGCTACTTCAACCCGGTCTCATTAATTATGCGCTCTTATATACAGGACAGTCTGCTAACGAATACTCATGAAAAGGAATCGCATTTGCAGAATGTGAATGAATCACATTCACATATCAAAGTGGAAGTAACTGAACACTTTAGTACCGGTACAGTATCAAAGGCATCCACCGTTTGATCCACCGATGATACAACGTAAACCACAGGAGAAAAGCAAGCAAAGATGGTTTTCCACAAATAGCGTTTACTGGTGGTGTTACTGCTAAGAACTGGCGCGACTGGAATGCCATCAATCAGGCGCATCCCCTTTCGGTTTTGTCTGGCTCAAGCTGGAAGCTCTCCCAAAAATAAAAACCACCCCAAACACAGCATCTCAACTCTTGTTGCCCCGTGGTCCGGTGGAACGGGTTGTGGAAAATATTTCGCTTATACACATACCGGCCGGCCGGTGCTGGGTTGTCCCCGAAGGGGCAGCAGGAAAAGTTTTGCAGGCCAGCAGCATATTTTCCACAGAACAATGGTCGGCACCGTCAAAACCCGTGCTCAGTGTTCTCCGAGGAACCTCCGAGCTAGAGTCCACTTCACGGTGTAGGGAAACTTGAGTAAAAAACCAAACATAATACCGGCATGAGGCCGATGGGTGGCAGGACGGGCAGGGCCGGATATCATCAATCAGTGTTGTCGTGACACCTGTTTTTTTTTTTCTCGTGGAAAAAGTGTTGCAGCGAAGCAGCACCACGGTTGACCTGTTGTATGCCGTACCTATGGACGGGGGGCAGGCTCCATGAATTTTCCGGCTGGAAATGTAATGTTTGTGCAGCGTTGATCAGACGTCACAAGTCAGAACTATCCCGCTGATCACTACGTGGCCCCTCCGACAGGTACGGAGCCACGTGCCTCTGGCTATACAAATGATCATCTAGTATGTGTGCGGTTTCTGTTTGCTTGTAAGCGTAACTGCGTCGGTACTGTGCTGTGCGGAATCCTAGAAGGCCATTACGCAAGCCGCTGTCAACTGTCACATGACGTCACGACACTGTTTACGTAACGCAACGACGCGGTGTGGTGCGCCACGGCACGGCACGGCGCTATCAACTGAACGATGAAGCACATACCTTTTAATGATCCTAATTAAAAGTAATTAATCCAATTTTGAGGGCTTTTCTGTCTTCTGTCACTGTCTAGGCCGTCCCAGAGTGCCACCACAAAACCACAACGCATACGGTGCGTACGGTTTTACGGTGAGGTGGGGTGCTGTTTTTAGCTCTTAATTTCAACGGCGTGTCATTGCGGTTGTTTGCAACCACCGCAACCCTTCCCCTTCGCTTTTCTTTCAATTTTTATCGCCCCTCAGATCTGCCTTCCTTTTGACGCGCCGTACGCACCCGCAATCAGTAGGCATGTTGCTAAGGATGTAAAAAGAAGGACGCGAAGGATGCCTTACCGTATTCCACATGATGACATGACGTAGCAGAAGACCCTGATGCTGCTGCTGCTGCTGCTGTCGTGGGAGGCGTTTCCTTGGCGCCTGTTCCTGCGACGCGCTGACGGAAAGGAGAGAAGTCCGGAATCTTCGCGAGATTAGCGTCCTCATCCTCAGCGAGACATTGAATTTTCGCCCGGGTGCAAAAGTTCTCGACAGCTCTCCACTGTTCCAGGTCGGGCCCTTCAGGCCATCAGGTTCAGCCGAACGACGAACACCTTTACACCGTGCGTCTCAGTCGCCAGGAAACTTTGTGCGTTACGTTTGCACCAGAACCACAGCACCAGAGAGGACAGTGCGGGGAAAGGTAACGGTGCGAGGAAGGTTAGCCACCACCGAGTCCCACGGTCGGTCGCTATGGTTGAGGTGGTTTTGATCTTGAACCCGGCCCGGCCCAGCCCAGCCCGGCCTTTGGCCCTCCTGGTCTCCTGGGGCATTCGTCTTTCAAACCTACTGTCTCCAGCCTACTGTGCTGCTGCTGCTGCTGCTGCTACTACTACTGCAGATGGTATGGTGTGAACAGCGCGGTTTTTGCTTTTAAACCAGATAAAAGGGATAAGGCTCCCGGGGGGGATTTGGGGGCCAACTTGTTGTTGGGCGGTTGTCGACGGCGGCAGTTTGCAGTTCGGAGCAGTGCGGTTTGGGGGGAGTTTTTCTCTGTGGCTGTTCTTTTCCCCAACCGCGGGCCAGGAGCAAGGCAGCTTGGCGGCCTAGTAGCACAGGTGCTAATTGACGGCTTGGAATGGTTGAGATAGAGAGAGGAAGGTGGGTTTTTGGTAGCATCAACACCTCTTGCAGTGGTCACACCATCACCAGAGGCAGAAGAGAGAGAGAGACAAGGGTTTTGTGGAGCTGGTAAATTAATTATTCATATCCATTCCGACCAGCTGATGGATGCAGCTTGTCAAGGAATGGTGAGCCCCCCCGATGGAGAGCCTTCCACCGCCAGAGGCTGGAATGTTGTTGAAACGAAGTTATGCTGCATGATTGCAATGGAATGTGACGGAATGCGATGGCTTCAGGCCCGGATTCTGTCCCAAACTTTGCTCTGTTACATCGAACACGCCCTATCACCATCGACGCCATCAATGAGAGGGTGATGTTGTGTGTGTGTTGTGAGTGATTTAGATGCTGCTGCTGCTACTGCTCCGGTCAGACCGAACAGCACTCATCTCGGTTCGAAGCGTTCGTGGCGTTAGCAGCGGCATTCGCGGCCATTATCATTATTAGAGCCAATCAATTGCAGGCCACTTGGCGCCCCATTCTATCATTATCATCCATCGCGCGGACTGGCGGTGGCCATAACGGGCATAGGGGTAAACCGCCAACCATAACGCCCTACCGGTCCAGTCCGGTCCAGTCCGATCCGGCGGTCATTACACAGAACAAAGGCCACCGTTGAATTGTGTTGCGGCGAAAAGTGTGTTGTGAGCGTGAAGCGTATTGTCCAACCCGAAATTAGCTCGATTCTCGATCTGGTGCCCTCCTCGGCCACTTCCAGCGACGACGACGACGACGACAGGAAGGACGTTGTTTCGGAAACAAAACTTTCCCAATTACTGAACGAACACACACATATACACACACACACAGACACGTAGAAATTGCTATAATTTTTGGGATCCTCTTCAGGAAGGATCCACTTCTGGAGCGCCAGCCCCGCCAGGGTGCCAGGAAACCACCACCAGGAAGGAAGGCAGGATCGGGGTACCGGTCCCGTGGCATTCGCCCGATTGCCACTAATCATCATGAGGGGCGAAGCCATGAGTGGCCATATCTCTCTCTCTCTTTCTCGTTCTATCTCTCTCGCTAGTCCTGTCGAAATTATTTGCGGAACACACATTTAGTTTTGCTGAATGCTGCTGCTGCTGCTGGTCCGTACGCACGCCACGCCACTAACACTGGCCACTTCATTGGTCCGGTGGCCAATTTGGGTGGCTAAATCCTGTGCATGTGTGTGTGTGTGTGTGCGCCTGTGTGGTCTCGAGTGGCTGTGGAGTTTCCGGTGACCATAACTCATTCCAACTCAAGTCCAACATATAAGCGTACGGTGTACCGTCTATTAAGCGATTTAGTTTTGCCAAATGGTCCCGCCACCTCCACTCGCGCTACAGGATCTCACCCCCCGTGGCACGATGCACGATGACCGCGACTCCTTCCGTGGGGACTCCCATAACGCCGCGATCGCTACCAGATCCTGTTGGAAGAAGCATGTTTCGCTTGTTACCGTCCTCCATATTGTGGCACAGTATCCCGACCAGGTGGTGCTAGTAAGGACGAGTGGTAGAGGATTTTCTGCGAATTTTTTTAGGAATGTAAACCAAAAAGGGAACAAACATTATCTCAATACAGGCCAGAGCCGTGAAGTAACCGTCCTGGTGGCTTCGTTTTACGATCTGTACGATCAGAGAACCATCTTCAAATGGAAAGTTCTACCGCGCACAGTGTTAACACTCGCTTGCTGGCTGACTTAACACCAATTTGCGGAATATTAATCCATTAGCCAAGTTTACCGCCATTTTAGTCTACACTCCATGTACACTTCTTTCTCGCGAGCAGTGCAGTCTGTGAAGGAGTTCGTGAGGAGGACGCACGCTGTAATGAGAGAGAACCGTAGAGCAGGTTGGCAGGAAAGTTTTCTAATTGAACTACACGTTTTACTTTCAAATTAAAGATACTCCATGGATGGGTGAGCATCCTCGGTTAGTACCGGAAGAACCAGCGAATCAGTCGGTCTTTAGAAGCGCTCCAAAAGCACCTCTCTAGCTGCAAGCTGCGGTTCGTCCTCATAAAAAATAGCACCAATCGTCCAATGGCTGGCGCTCGGGGTTCGGGGTTCGGAGCTCGGTTTTACGGCGACACGGACACATAGTGTGTGTGTGCCCGGATCCGGATTTGACTTAACATTTCTCGCCGGCGAGTTTATGGCCACGTTGGTATGATTTATTTTACAGATATTTAAAGCCAGATACTGGAAAGGCATCTGCGGGAGAGAGTGAGAGACAGAGAGAGAGAGAGAGAGAGAGAGAGAGACAAAGGGAGGTCTTTATTTACAAGACACAACACCAGACCCCGAGAGGCCCGACTGTTGACTTGTCCTGTCGAAGTAAGTCTTAATCTTGCGGCCGCTGCCTAGAGCTTGCCAGAGCCCGAGCTACAGTCGGGGAGGTAGCGAAGAAGAAGAAGTTTTTTGCGGTGGGAGGGGGGGAACTCATAAAACCATGTACCGGGGATTCCCCCTTGGTGCACATGTCCACCGTCGGTGCTGGTCGGTGGACAGCCTGGACCAGACATAACATCATGTGCGGCGAATCTTACACGGCTATCTCTCGGCGGCGTTTGATGGTGGCATTTGGTCTGAATGCTGCTACCGTTGTGTCTTGTGGCCGGTATTGTGTGGTACGTATTGAATCATTAAAATAAAGAAACGCGTAAAGTTACTTTGCAGAGCAGCCCCTGCGGAACGTGTAAGGTAGGACGATGCCAGATGGCCCTTCGCTCTGCCACGGGAGGGGGGAGGGGGGTATGTTGTGCACTTTATGACGCTTGAGTAGCGACATCTGCCTCGGTAATGAAAGCTTGGAAAACACTTTGGCCGCGGCGACGATGATGATGAATCGAAAGGCGGCGTGCGATGTACGCGATAAGACGCGCTTTAAGTTCGTTTGCTTGCTTGGTTGGTTGGTTGTGAGCTTTTACGAGCGATCGGTAGCGGGGTCTTAATCTTAAAGTCATTTGGAGACCATTTTGTGAAAGAATCAGTTTTATTTCTTTCAGCGCGTGCCTTTCACTGATGAAAGCAGTTCTTCTCGGTTAGTAGTAGGCCTTGCCTCTACATTCTAAATACCATAAACGCTCTGGCTACTACCTTGTTCGATTGTTAAGGAGTAGTTGGTTGTCAGGGGAAACGTCATAATGTTGGCGAACACTTTCGTGCCTTGGTATTGACCTCAAGGACAACGCCTGCAACTATCGAAGTAATTATCCTTCCTGGCACGATCCGGAAGATCCGGGGCTTCCCCAACCGGATCAGACGGGAGGACCAATTGTGTCCGTATTAATAATAAAGTTTTCACCGACGGCGCGAGGGAACAAAAACGGGCAAAATTAAATAGCTTTAATTGTCGTGTTTTCGGTTTCGGATTTTATTGTTTTCCTTGACGGCGTACCTTCCGGACGTCCACACCGCCGGCCCATTCTGTCAAACATAGAACGCTCCTCGGGCGTGTTGGACCGTGTTCGAGGGCTGATGGCACTAAAAGTTAGTCCCTTCGGCTTTGTGTTTGGTTTTTAATGTCGAACCACCGAGAGCACCAAGGAGGAGGAGGAGGAGGAGGAGGTACCAAGGTGTGGACAAGGTGTGTTGGCTGTCGGGCAAAGCCGGGAAATCCCTCCAAGGTACCCAACCAGGCAAGGGAACCGATGGGGAAGTGGCGATGGCGCAGACAGTGGGCACCATTTGCGGTACAACGGCGGTCGTGGTGCATTAACTGTGCCCTGAGGAGTTTATTTCCGTCTAGCGGAAGCCTAGTGTGTGTGTGTGTTCCATGCCAGGACATCAACAACATCAACAACGACGACGACTACTTCGACTACGACGACGACGACGGTGATGATGATGGCAGGAAATGTTGAAAACTTTCCCGCTCCCGGTTTTATGTTTCCCTTCGCCTGGTTGGCGTGGTTCGATCGTGGCATCGCGGCCTGCTGCGTTGGTTCGATTTCTGTTTTGCCAAATCGTTCGTTCGTTCGTTCATTCGTCTCGCGGTGGCGGTGGCGTTATGCGGTTCGCGGAAAGCGTACACGGAAAGCAATAAACATGCGCCTCCATTTGCGCTGTACTGTGCACATGGTCATAGGTTAAGCTTCTCAAAGGAGTGCTGGTCGAACGATACACACACACACACACCGTACGAAGCATGGCGTGCTGTTTTCCGCCATTTGAGGTCTAAATGCAAGTGGCGCCCGCGAAGAGGGAGCAAACAAGCAGCACGCAATGCTGACAACAATAGTGCCACTTGCCAGCAAACCGAAGTGTGCTTCGTCACCCTTGTCTCGGACTTGGAAGGAGTGTCAAAGCATGCACGGTTCGTGCCCAACACGGGGGGGGGGCAACATTCAAAGTAAAATGTTGATTTTTCTCCGATTTTCCGAATGGTTTTGCGCCAACAGCAAAGGACTAAGTGATTGGGCCCGAAGGTCACACGCGAAACTGTCAACGGTGTTGTGCGCGTGTGTGTGTGTGTGTGGTGCACTCCGTGGCGTAAGGGAGGGGGAAATTGCATTCCGCATATCGGGAACCGGCCACGGTGCGCACGGTTGGGCACTTCCGTACACCGAAAGTCCATAAATCATTCAATCAGCAGCAGCAGCAGCAACGCCATTTCGTCCCTCGTATCTCAGACTTCTGACGTACAACGTATTAGCTTCGGCTGCGTTCGTGGACACCTTTGACCTTCGTGTTGTCTGTTCGCTTGTCGCTTGTCTGTAATCACCAGTTCATAATTGATAGCAAGGCATAGGATAGGTTGTTGTGGCCTCAGCCTCAGCCATTTTTGTACGGTTCTCGGCTCTTCGCCACCTTTTCCTCCTTTTGCCCCTTTCGCCAAGTTCGTCTTTCCTCGACACTCGCATCAATGTCAGCTTTAATTAACTTACACACTCTGCGCCCTGCCCTTTCGCAAACTTTGTACACACACACACACACAGAGTGCACTAATAGCGTGTAGGTTGATAGGTCAGGTGAGGGCTACATAAACAATTAAAACATTAAACATTGCGCGATGGCTTAGGCAATCAGGGCCGGGGGGGGGCCTTGATTGAAATAATGGGTTCGAACATGCAATGTTTGCTGGTAGAAAAGGGGGTGGGGAATTGGGGCTGTGAATGGGGAGAAATACATTCTCTACTCATCGAATCGAATACCACTCATCGGATGCGTTGCCGGCATGCAGCTCTATGCCGCTTTTGTACAGTAGTTTTCCAATTAAGAAACACACATCAAGGATTAGTAGAAATGAACACCTTCACCAAATGATAACGTTTCTTACGATGCTTTAGTGTGTGCCACTTCCGTTGCTTCGTATAATGTCTTGCTACGACATGGTGCCCTTAGGCTATAGGCTTCTTCCTCCCACGAGGACACACTGCTCATCCCGAACAGAGAACGAGGGTTTAACTTGTTTCATTTATTCAATCGCTTATTTGCAAATCTCGTATGCATGGTGTACAGGTGGGTCTTAAAGCGGAAATCCGAGCAATAATTTGTAGTCTCGGCGCCTCCCAGGCCCCCGACCCCCGGCCCGGGCCCGGCCGTCAAGGGACACAGGGAAGGTACGGTAATCGAAAATAGATTCATTTCGATTGGAGTCCGGCTGCCCGTTCGTTCGTTCGTTCATCCGTCCGCCTGTCCGGTCCGGTGTTATTGTTCGCGTTGGGCAGATAACAAGGATATTTTGTGTCCGGTGTCCGGTGTGGAGGCAGATAGCTGCGGAGCCGGTGGAATGATGCTGGAGGGAAAGAGGGAAGGTAAGATGTTTATTCATTCAGCACAAATCGGTCCCTCTGCACACCGGTCCGGTTCTAGGTATTATTTTCTTGGAAAATGAAATCTCACACCTGGTGTTTAGCACCAGGCCCCCCAATCATTATGCTCATTCCAGTTCCCGGGGGCGGAAGGACGACAGGAAGGAAGGACGATGGTGGTGACGATTCCCTTTGATATCTCGGCCAATGGCCTTCAGCTTCCCATTCAGCTTTCTTCCAAGGGTCTTATTGCATCGTTCAGGCCGTTTACCTTGTATTCGGCCTCGAAGCACCGAAAATAGGACAAGAAAGAGATCTTGGGCTTGGAGACGCAAGGCACGGTTGCTGGAGGTGGTGATGATGGTGGTGCATTCATTTGTGTAGTGAGCAAAGCGATCAAACTGCCTATTGTTTCCTGGGCTGCAGGTGTGTGGCGGTCATGCACAATAAACTTGCATGCCACCCAAAGCGCTGGCATACCACAAATGATTCTTGCATGCCACTCACCAAACCCAAGTTGGCCGCGCACCCAGCGCATCATGTGTCACCATCAGACCACCCCTGAAAGTGGGTCAGAGTCAAATCGCGGACCGATGTTTTGATGACACAATACCCGGACGTTTGGGACAGGTCGGGTTCCGGCTTACAAACATGCTGCGTAAGCCGAAACCCGTACACATCGCTGCGACCCTGCATCGGGGTACTGGCGCACAACATGCGCGCGCCAGATGTAAACATACGCGCAGACCGATGGACCACCCGGACGAGGGGAAAGCAAGGCGTGGCCAGAATTATGCAAATTAGGTCACCAACTCCAGTTGTCTCCCTTTAATTAAGTAACTGCTCTAACTTTAAGAACTAACCATATAAATACCGTATGTAACGAATAAACTGGGCCAGACCCTTTTCTGACACATCACGGCCACGACGCTGACCGTGAGCTAAAAGTAATCATTTCGCGTTGTTGTGAATTGGGCTATGCCCGTCACTTGAAAGAAAGAGTGTTGTCCGCCCGTCGTCCGAAGTTCTGTCCTCCCGTTACATGGCGACCGTGACAGTCGCGACAAAGTGTAGTGTCGTGACAGTGGCGAGAAATGCAAAAAGTGTACAGTGGAAAGAATAAAAGTGAAATGGAAAAGGTCATGCGAAATAAAGGCAGCAAGGACGGTTGCAGCAGGCCTTAGCACCGTATAACCACACCCACGAGGACTCTTGGTGTGACAGCCGGCTACATTCTTAAACTCCGTCCAGACGATGACGAATGATGGAGAATTTCTCGACGAGAACTTCGCAAACAAACGTCATCCCATACAAATCCGACGAGAAGTTATCGCGATAACTTTGTTGCTCGTTTGGACGCAGTTTTACAACAACTGAATATCTTTCACGTTCGGAAATGAACCAGCAAGCAGTCGTTGTCCCGGACAACAATCGTATCAGCAGTGCGACAGCAGCGGCGGTAGCAACTTCAGCGAAGTCCGCCGGCATGATTAGCAGGTCTTAGTACTGCGTAAGACGCAAACGAGGACTGATGGAACCAGACGGATCCAGTACCAGCATCAAGCGTAAATGGAGGAAGCTGTTAAGGCAAGATGGGCAAGTCTCGCGGAAAAACTAATACTAATTAATAAGAAACCAAACACTAGGTCTAACAAAGCTAAACTAATAGAAGAGCTCGAACAAATTAACAAATACTATGCACACACTCTGGTTATAATAGAGCAACTAGACGAAGCATTACAGCCTAAATATCTGACGTTAATAAGGACAGCGGTTGGCGAAATCAAAACCGCCATAAATCACAGACTAGAAGCGAGGCAGAGGCTATCATTCAAAACAGTAGCTTGGTTAATTACGTTCCTTGTAACAAAACGCATAAAAATGGCAACGCCACTAGAGCTACTTAAGACCCTCCCGGCATTAATTCCCGAATATGACGGGAACAGCACAAAACTCAACCGCACGGTGGCTGCACTTAGGGCTGCCAAAACGATCATCACCGACACTAACAAGGCAATGGCAATCCAACTGATTTTGTCACGTTTCGACGGAAAAGCCAAGTTAGCGGTTGGTGACAACCCAGCATCGGTGGACGACATCATAAAAGCACTCGAGTTAAAGTGCAGACAGGTCATCTCGCCCGAATCAATCGTCGCAAAATTGAACGCCACCAAGCAGTCGGGCGACGCTACTAAATACATTGAGCAGGTGGAGAAGCTCACTGTGGAGCTGGAGCAAGCTTACATAAGCAACAGCATCCCAACAGCAGTAGCGGAAAAAATGGCCGTCCAAGCAGGCGTTAAGGCGCTCGCTTCGGGAGTGAAGAATGCGGAAACTAAAATCCTGCTAAAAGCAGGCCAATTTCATACAATGGCCTCAGCAGTAGAGAAGGTTCTCGAGAACGAGAACCAAGGTACGACAAGTGTTCTGTCCTTCCGCACAGAGCACAGCAACTACCAAAACGGTTACAATCGTAACAGGAACCGCGGAAACCAAAACCGCCAATACCACGGGAATAACCAGGGGAACAACGACCGCCGGAATAACCAGCGATACAACAACAATTATCGCAACAACGGTCACAACAATTACCAAAACAACCGGAACGGTCAGGGGAACAATACCAACAACAGGTACAACAATAACTCTAACCAAAACAGGAACCAAGGATCACAGGTCTATTATACATCCTCGGAAAACTTTCCCCTCCCCCAAACAACCCAGCGTTGGGGGCCAAGACAACGGACACCCACAAAAAGTACAACACGGGTGCCCCCAAACCAGCCAATAGGGAATATTAAAACCAAACCCGGCGAGAGCAAGCTGGAAATCACTAGCAAATGTCTTCAAGTAAACACGACATTTTGCAATTTTGTTAGACTTCAACTAGGACTTACTACCACAGAAGTAACTCTGTTGGTAGACTCAGGAGCTGACATTTCCATACTGAAACCAAATCCCATAAACCCTACCCACCCTATAGATGGAAGCGACAAGTGTCGAATTACAGGAATAAACGAAATAGGAACGGAAACATTAGGATCAATTTTAGCTAGTGTGCACTTGCCAAACGGAGCAGAAATTAAGCACAAGTTCCAAGCAGTGCCGCAAAGCTTTCAAATACCAACAGATGGTATACTTGGCAGAGACTTTTTAACAAAATATCACTGCTCAATTGATTATGACACCTGGATTCTTACGATCAATTACAATTCGGAAAGTATAGAAATCCCCATCGAAGACAATTTAAACGGAGAGATTATCATCCCTCCGAGGTGTGAAGTTTTCCGACAGACACATGCCCATGACATATGTCATGATTACGTTCTAGAATCAGAAGAGATAGTGCCTGGAGTATATTGCGCTAGCGCAATAGTTAACTCACCAGTGCATTTTGTCAAACTTATCAACACTAATAACGATCCAGTACGAATTAACAAAAATTTCAAGAGAACATACACTGCTCTATACAGCTACGATGTTCTTCACCTTAACCAAAAGAAAAGCAACAACAGAAATAACGTGTTGCTAAAAGAACTAAATTTAACAAATACCCCACACACACATAAGCACAAACTAGCCGAGTTATGCTCGGCGTACAACGACATATTCACATTGGAAGGTGACACCCTTACAAGTAATAATTTTTACAAACAAAGAATTAATCTTAAAGACAACAATCCGGTGTACATTAAAAATTACCGATCACCAAAAGTACACAGGGAAGAAATCAATAGCCAGGTTGACAAATTGCTGAAAGACAAAATCATAAAACCATCCGTTTCTCCGTACAATTCTCCGATTTTGCTTGTACCAAAGAAATCGCAACAACTAGAGAAGAAATGGCGTTTAGTTGTCGATTTTAGACAGCTAAATAAAAAGATCATCGCTGATAAATTTCCTTTACCAAGGATCGATGACATTTTGGACCAACTCGGTAGAGCTAAATACTTTTCGACACTCGACCTCATGTCAGGTTTTCACCAGGTAGATTTGGAAGAAAACTCTAAACAGTTTACCGCATTTTCAACTCCAAACGGGCATTTCGAATTTAATAGATTGCCGTTCGGATTGAATATTTCACCTAACAGTTTTCAGAGGATGATGACAATCGCACTAAGCGGTTTACCCCCAGAAAGCGCATTCCTGTACATCGACGACATCATCGTCATAGGATGCTCGATTAACCATCACCTCAACAATCTACAAAAGGTTTTTGAAAAGCTAAGGACACATAACCTAAAGCTGAACCCATCAAAATGTCATTTTTTCTGTGCAGATGTAACCTATCTAGGACACCACATCTCTGAGCAGGGGATACAACCCGATAGGAGTAAATATTCAGCAATCCTCAACTACCCAGAACCAGAATCAGCAAATGACACCAGAAGGTTCGTAGCCTTCTGTAACTATTACAGACGGTTCATTCCGTACTTCGCGGACACAGCAGCACCACTAAACGCGCTGCTGCGCAAAAACGCAAAGTTCGTATGGACAGACGAATGCAAGAACGCATTCAAGACTCTCAAAAACAGCTTGCTCGACCCGAAAATATTACAATTCCCTGACTTTACAAAACCGTTTGTTCTTAGTACAGACGCATCTAAAATAGCGTGCGGCGCGGTGCTATCCCAACCGCAAGGCGATATGGAATTACCAATCGCATACGCTAGCAGGAAGTTCACCAAAGGTGAAAGCAACAAGTCAACCATCGAACAGGAATTAACAGCGATTCACTGGGCTATAACATATTTTAGACCCTACCTCTATGGTAGAAGATTCGTGGTCAAAACCGACCACCGCCCGCTAGTATACCTGTTCTCAATGACAAACCCATCATCGAAACTAACGCGAATGCGACTGGATTTAGAGGAGTTTTCATTCGATGTGGAATACGTTAAAGGTAAAGAAAATGTCGGGCCTGACGCATTATCACGTATATCCATTGATTCAGAAGGACTTCAGAGCATACCAGTAATGCAAATACAGACGCGATCGATGACAAAAGCAAACACACGAAGCGAAACTAACAATCGACCAGACAACGGGACTGATCACCCCATGGCATACGACTCGATTAATAACATTGACGCTTTCGACTTACCAAAGTTAGTGTTTAGCTCCCCAAACCCAAACGAAGTGCACGCAACAATTTATAGCAAGAATGTGAAAAAGATCATTGCTCAAGCGCAGTTTTCTTATGCATTAAACACAACGAATTTAACGAGGTACCTCAACATTATTAATGAAATGGCCACAAATACGGGAATTAAAGCAATCGCAATTGCTAAAACAGACATAGTGTTTCAAACTATTACTCCCGAATATTTCAAGCAAATGTGTTGCAACACGCTGAAACATGTGCAAATAGTGCTTTATAAGCCGGCACAAATCATGAAACACCCGAGCGAAATCGAAAAGCTGATCGAGGAAAACCACGTGACACCTTTAGGGGGACATGTAGGTATTAACAAGCTGACGAAGAAACTCAGACGTAACTATTATTGGACAAATATGAAAGCGACCATCGCTAAATTCGTGAAAGCGTGTAGTTCCTGCAAGCTCAACAAGCATACTGCCAAAACAAAGGAAGTACTTACGCACACGACAACACCCAACAAACCCTTTCAAATGATTTCATTGGATACTATAGGTCCAATCACGAAATCTACTAGAGGCAACAGATACGCACTGACAATCCAATGCGAACTGTCCAAGTACGTTGTCTTCATCCCCATCCCTGATAAGCAAGCTGTGACGCTTGCCAGAGCATTTGTTGAATCCTTCTTCCTCCTATACGGACCACCGTCCATAATGAAAACGGACATGGGAACCGAATACCGGAACGAAGTTTTCAAAGAGATGAATGCTCTGTTTACAATTAAGCACAAACTTTCTACGGCATACCATCCAGAAACGATTGGAAGCCTAGAACGAAATCATAGATGCCTAAATGAATATTTAAGGAATTTTGTTAACCAACAGCACGACGACTGGGATTCGTGGCTACCTTTTTATGCATTCTGCTACAATACCACACCTCATACTGAACACAATTATAGCCCGTTCGAGTTAGTTTTTGGAAAACCTTTCCAACCGCCAAGCAAACTCACAGCCACCATAGATCCAGTATATAACAGTGATTCGTACATCGCTGAGCTCAAGTATAAAATTCAGGCTGCAAGTAGCAAAGCTAGGGATTTACTCGACAAAGCGAAGCAGAACAGAATCAAAAAGACACACAACACAAAACCAATACAGCTAGAGATAGGTGACTCAGTTTACCTTGCCATTGAAAACAGAAGGAAACTAGATCCGGTCTACACTGGACCGTACAAAGTTACTAAGATTAATCACCCCAACGTCACCATCGAGAGAATAGACACGGATGAAACCCAGGTCGTCCATAAGAATAGACTAATAAAACAGTGAGTGTAATTTTTTTTTTAACACACATTGTAAGAGACAATCGGAGCATGGTTTAAAAATGTTCTCCTGCCGCTTCTCGGCAGAATAACATTTTTTTCTTTAGGGGGAAGGTGTGGCGGTCATGCACAATAAACTTGCATGCCACCCAAAGCGCTGGCATACCACAAATGATTCTTGCATGCCACTCACCAAACCCAAGTTGGCCGCGCACCCAGCGCATCATGTGTCACCATCAGACCACCCCTGAAAGTGGGTCAGAGTCAAATCGCGGACCGATGTTTTGATGACACAATACCCGGACGTTTGGGACAGGTCGGGTTCCGGCTTACAAACATGCTGCGTAAGCCGAAACCCGTACACATCGCTGCGACCCTGCATCGGGGTACTGGCGCACAACATGCGCGCGCCAGATGTAAACATACGCGCAGACCGATGGACCACCCGGACGAGGGGAAAGCAAGGCGTGGCCAGAATTATGCAAATTAGGTCACCAACTCCAGTTGTCTCCCTTTAATTAAGTAACTGCTCTAACTTTAAGAACTAACCATATAAATACCGTATGTAACGAATAAACTGGGCCAGACCCTTTTCTGACACATCACGGCCACGACGCTGACCGTGAGCTAAAAGTAATCATTTCGCGTTGTTGTGAATTGGGCTATGCCCGTCACTTGAAAGAAAGAGTGTTGTCCGCCCGTCGTCCGAAGTTCTGTCCTCCCGTTACAGGTGTTTATCTTGGTGAGCCGGGCATTAAAAGGGATCCTTGGGGTGGTTATTCCGTTTTACCTCCACCCAAAAACCTAACGAGCAACGTGTGCAACGGGTGGTATGGTTTGTGGTTAGAAAGCTGTTTAGATATGAGAAGAGGCTATTGCGGATTGGAAATGGATTCGCATGCCTTTACGGTGTGCCAAAGCCTCCTTGACTGTCAATAGAAGCCAATCAGGAACCACAAACCACATCTCGGTTGCTTTTCTTTACATGAATATGTGAAGTTCGCCATTTGTCTTCTTATTGTTTCCGGTGGTTCTGTCCGGTGGTATCAGTGTACTGATTTGAATAGGGTTTTGCTGTGTGGTAATAGCGGTTAGTAGTAACCAATGGCAACGTAATAAACAATTTAATAGTTTAAATTCGATTACAGGTTTACCCTAACATTCTTTTGCGGCATTTAGTTAACTTAAACATTTTTATATACATTTTTCATAAAGATAAACATTTTTTCATGAAGGCGTTTAATATCGTAATATTGCAATTGTTTTAAATAAAAGTATTGATTTTTGATAACTTGTGCCTCACACATTTCTCGATGCATCTCGCTATTTTGAAGCGATTTTCCCAAAACCTTCGTTTTCAAAGACGGTGGTCATCGTAGCGTAAAAACTGCAGCACCGATCGATTTGAAATTTTGAACACTTAATCAGTGCTCCATTTGCCAGGTGGCCCCATCGAGTTTTTATAAAAAAAATTGATACTTTTTTTTTCAAAATAATTATGTAAAACTCGTTTTTTGAGACAACATTGAAAACAAGCATCACGTTTTCAACTTTAAAAATCTGCCAAAAATCGAAAAATGGGAAATTTTACAAAAACTCAACGGGGCTGCCTAGATAAACTTATAGTCTAACAAAAGAATATTTATTTGTACATTTCTGATGACCAGGCACGTGGCTACGATGGGCACCGCAAAAAGTACATTTTTGCAAACTTGCCTTTTTAGATTGGTTGCCATGTTGATCAAATCTTTCCCAAAATAGAACCAATTATTCTTGTATTTTAATATGGCATTATGTTGAAAAAATAAAATTGAATGATTTCATTACCGAAAATTGTCAAAAATGGGCCTTTTTTGACCCGAAATAACTAAAGCACCCCCTTAATAGACACATAGATTTAAAAGGCGTAAAATATTATGCTGTTTGAATAACATAAAAGAAGCCTGGCGGTGGAATAAAAACGCAGCGCCACGATTGAATTTAAATTTCTTCTTCTAGCCGCTACTTTAACAATCATATTCTTCCGAATCCGAACCTCTTCTTATCACTCGCTCCCATCTTGGCTAAGAGCTTAAAAAAGACAAGCAAATTGCTAAGAGCATCGCATCGCAGAACAACAGACCCACCGAACCGAAACCGTTTCAAAAACGGCCATGGCAGCAGCAGCAGCAGCTGAAGAGGCAGAGATTATATTGTCGATGCGATGCGCATATCGCTCGCAAGGATGCTCATCCTGAATGGACATCGGGTGGTACCGCGTCAGCATCGCGCGCTCCTTCAAAGTTAAATCTTCCTCAAAAAGCGATGACCATTTTGTACCAAAAGATGCGCCCAAGTACCGGTTGGCCATGTTTAGCAGCATCGCCGTGACTGGTCGTCGTCCTCGTCGTCGTCGTCGTCGTTGTCGTCGTTCTCGTTGTCAGCACTTGAATGCTGCCTCTCCGTTTTACCCCTGAAGCAGCACTTTTCAGCTCGCCAGAGCCAGAAGAGAAGCTTTTGAGTTTATAGAAATTCCTCGGAGTCCTGGTTTTCTTTTTAACGGTTTTTTTTTATTTTGGTGGAAAGAGCGAGAGGAAGCATCTTCGCTTTTTGCCGGCGACATGGCAAACAATTTTAATTCATACTGCAGCCATCGCATCGCATGAATTACGAGCAGGAGAGCTCGGAAGGTGAGACGAGTATAGTGCGGTGGTGCCCAACGGTGTACCCCGTGTATCTTGGCATCTTTTCGCAAAACTTGATTGACTATCCAGACGAGATGATATAAAGAAAACAGCAATAAGATAACAAGACTTGATTGCGCTGTGAAGTACCGCTCTATTTCCAGCACAACAAGCTTGAAGAAACTCGAACGCGAACGGCGAACGACGGTCCGAGCACGACTCGTGTGAGTCCTTACGCTGGCGCTTTCTGTGGCGCTCGTTTCGTTGTTCCTTTCGTCGGTAACAATATTGGTGGCGGTGGCGAGGGGTAGCATTCCTGGTGCCACAGAGAAAGTGGAGGAGGAGGAGGAGGAGGAGGTTTGTCCCCAAATTTTAGGAAGAAGCATACCGATGTCCAGCGGATTGATTGCTTTTGAGCAGCAGCGGTTGGCAGTGAAGTGCAGCTCCGAGAGTGACGAGGAACGTACTTGTGGTCGGTTTTGAAGTGGATTTCATCAATCAAGTGCTAAGTGATGGAGTGGCGCGTTCAAGGAGTGTTCAAGCTTAAAAACTGTTTTGCTTGAAAATGATATTGGAACTGATACTGCTGCTGTTGCAATATAACTTTATCATGAATATCGTTCGCAGGAATCACGTCAATGGCCAAATATATTTGAAGGGTTTTCGAAGTGACGGAAAAAAGAAAACCATTATTCCTGCTAGAGTTTTTTGCTAGATCTGTGAGCTGGAAAAAGCAGCTTCGAGCGGTTCAGTCACCTTGCAATAATGGTTTAATTAGTCCAACATCGTACAGAATCAAATCGCAGATCTCAGACTGATGATGGCGCCTGTCGTGGATGATGATTTTAATTGCTTGGAAATCGAAAACTCGCCGTCGGCCTCTCCAGGAGTCACATTATTCAATTGAAGTCCGCTGCCCTGCGGATACTGCTAATTAAGTGCCCTTATCAGTCTGTCTGTCTGCAAAACCTGCGAAGTGCGAAGCGCCAAACGCTCGGGGTCGATAACTTGGAATTGGCTTAGAGGGTAGCACAACAATTGGATTAGCAAGCATTACGAAGTTTGCGCTTAGGATTTCACCCTAAAATAGGCTGCAGGCTGCTTGGCAATCCCAGCAAAGCAATGCTGTGAAAGTTTTTTCTTCTCGATTCGAATCGATTCCCGAACCTGTAGTCGTGGTGTTTGTTGCCTCCAGCGTCAGGGCCATTTTCTTTCGTGAATTTGTGTATTTCGGCTGTAATCCTTACAGCCCAAAATGTCCGTTTGGAGACCACATTCTTCCTGGAAAAATGGTTGCTGTACAGCTAATTCTCCTTCGAGCGATCATTAAGCCGTCAAGAGGGCAAAACAACTCTCTCTCTTTTCCACAAAATCAAATCTATTTCAAACCAATTACGATAAGAAGAAGAGAATAAACGGAGCAGTGTTATCAAACAACCTCCGGGACACACCGGTTTATGGTATTACATAAACTATGCTTCCATTAAGCTCATCGCTGGAATAATGAAAGCAGAAGGGAAAGTAGAAGCACATCTTCGTAGTCGCATGCGGCCGGTCAAGGATCATCGAACGTACAAATTTCCGCCTCTTCCGGCTTATCAATGAGCCAATTACGGCGTTAGTCAGCTGGTTGGCTGGTTGGTGTATCGTTATGGTGAAGTAGTTAAGCTGCTTGTTTGGTTTATTCATTTGTTTATCCTAATGCCCCACACGTCGTGCTTTTGTGGCGTATGCTCCGCGTCGGTGGCACGTGTAGCACGATGAGCGATGAGGCTTCTTATTCATCATCATCATCATCATCATCGTCGTCGTCATCGCTAAAACCATCATACGGAGCAGCGAGCTGTGCGTGGTCTTGAGCAACAGGTTGATCGAAGACTTGAACAAGAGCCAGCCCTTGATTCAAAGATGGTGCTGCTAGCATCCGTGTCTCCTCTCCGCCCGCTCCGCTGAGACCCGGCCTACGGGTACGCCACCAGAGACGACCACAATGCACGTAGTCATTATGTAACTTTACCGGATAGTTCAAGCATCGACCGTGCCTTGGGCAAAGTGAACGGTTTCGAGCATCAAACTTAAGCGCAACGGAGCTGAGCATGTTGTATAGTATGTCTAGCACTAGCTCTAGCTTCTTACCTCTTCACTAGCCGCTCGGGTAAAGCACAGTGTCCACAGTGTTTGATGTGCTGTTTGTAGATGCTCTCAACACCTATTAGTGTGTTAATGAGCGGAAAACATTCGGCTGTATTTCAACGGCTAGAGACGTTAACTAGGGCTAGTCCATACAATAGCTCTTCCAAAGAATGGCCCGGAATGTCCCGAGACGCTCGTTACGTTGCGGTCGGAAGCTGCGTTCCGAAAAATAATGTTCGGTCACTGCCCGGTGTGCCGGTTTTATATTTTTCCACAGACCGAGAATGTTACACCGGAAGAGGGCTGATAAATGCGCTGCAAGCTTTTGTTTCCCTCACAGACCCATTTGCCCAGTTTAATCCCCGCTCACATACGACATGCACACACACACACACACACACTGTGAAACAGAGCGTAATGCAAGAGCCCTCAGTGAGCACAGTCAAGTTCATCAACATCTGTAACGCTGCATTACACGGCAAACGATCGAGGAGGGCCTTTCGGTACAATGAGCATACCGAGTGTATCCGGGAGCAGCAGAAATATAATTTATTGCGTAATAAATACTAACGGACGTTAATGGGATTCAAACGGACACTTTAATGGCATTTCGATGCAAATTGGGCGGCTGCAGACTGGTGAGGAGGGATGTTTGGGGATGAGATGCTGCATTGCACTGGCAGGCTGGAATGTAGATCACTGGAACAGGTGCAGGTGTTCGTCTCGCATGTTGCATTCCGCCGGATAGGTTTTGCGACCGTATCCCCGTGAAGAGGAAAGAGGAAGAAAAAAAAACGAAACGATGCACATATTAAAGAAAGGACGATCGACACATTTTGATCGTTTGAGCCTATTTGTTGGTGCTCTATTTTATCTTGTCTTCGATTTCTGTCTTATGCAGTTTGTATACATTATGATGATTGGACTTGATACAAACATATAATTTCAACAGTGCACGAAATTAATAGCTGAAAACCAAATTTAAAAAAACACATCATAATGGGGTTAGTTTTGAAAATCTTTTGTCCTTTTGCGTGGAAGGAAATGTGTTAAAACTGTAGATAAATAATCAATGCTGCAACACAAACAGTAAATGAGAAAATCCTAAAGTTTCACCAATCATCATTTGCGACATAATTGAAAAAAAAAAAAACTACTCAAAAGGAGTCGAATCATGGAATAAGGAACTGGTTTGTAGTTTTGTTAGAACGCAATGAGTGATTGCATTAATGCAGGTTACGGAAAAAAAATAGTTTTATAGAAGGTTTTGTAAAAGATGTGGTTAAGATCGAAATAATTCGGTTAGGAAGCTTATAATTTTGGTTTTTCGATTTATAAACTGCGTCAAAGTATACGTGTTTGATAGAACTATGTATCAACGCGTACATTCAGAACATAAAGACCTCAAACTAATTCGATTTACATGGTTGCGAATATAAAACCTTCTCTTTAGAAAACACAACATCATAGCAGGTTACTAGATAGTGTTAAGATTGTTGACAAACTATTACAATTACAGTTAATAATATTCAATAAGTGAAAAACTTTTCGATGATACGCTTATCAACTCAGGGTCTGCGTGTTTCTCTTTTACTCTCATAATATCACAAGCCTTTCTGTGTGTGATTTCCGACTAAAGTTATGCGTTTTCTGTAAGACAATCTGTAATGTTTCGATTGGATAATCAACCTCTAAGCTGTCCGAGAAACTTATACCATACCTGTTTTACTCTAATCACCTCTCTTAGCATCCTCCTTAGTAGACGTCGGTGGTACTAGGGAGTTTAGAATCTACAGCGATTGGTTTCGATTACCTTATTCAACGATACCTGACGTCATTCCGTCCGTCAAGCATCTTTTTTGTTAGTTATTGAGCTGTACTGTGAGATTGCTATCTTCTTTACGATAGCACCGCTGGACTTGGTCAGGAGTTTAGTCTAGCGCAATTCTTTAGCGGACCAATAGTGCTCGTAAAGTATTGCATGGTTTGAAGCATCCGAGCGGAAATTAGCTACCTGACGTTCAGTAAAAGGTGCATTCTATTCACCGGAAGCATAGACTAGAAGACGTCTTGTTGGAAGCACTTCTTGCACTAGAAAGAAGAAACTGCAGCTCCCGGGGGGCCAACACGCAATGGGCTGAAGAACGCAGCATAGCTGTCAGTTGGTCGCTATAATTAATTGGCTTTGTTGCTTCAGAGCGACGATTACGACGACGTCGACGACGCCGGCAACGAAACCTTAGCCGAGAGAGTTCGAGTGCGCCATGTAACGGACTTCTCAGGTTCCTCAGGACCCCCGGCAGGACGACGACACCGAGGTAGTCGAGGACAGGGACGCTGCTCGTCGTCGTTGCTGTCGTAATGCGCTCCAGTTCCCGGGGGCTGGTGTCCGTTTGCATTACAAAGCATAATGCCGGCGCTATAATGCTCATAATTATCATTAGCCAACACTGACGCGCCCCCCTTCCGGAGCCCCTTTTCGTGTGATCGGAAAGATGATAGCCGTCGTGAGCGACGCGAGCAGGACATAATAAGTAAGTGTCAGAAACAGTTGGCCGGGCGTTGGAGTTGGGGTGCGGCCGCGCCGCTCGAGAATGATTGGAGCAGAAAGATTATGTTCCTCTGAAACGTTGCTGCTGCTCCTGGGAAACAAAACAAAGGCGAAAGCGAAGAAAGAAATGTGGAGTCCTCATAAGCGCTTGGTGAGCAAAGCGGGCGAGAGTATGTGGCCACCAAACCCCGGGTACGTCCAGCACGTCTTGTGATGTTTATGCGTGGAGCGTGATTTGCTTACATTGCCGATGGGATTGCCCAGAGAGTGAGGAGAGAATGGGGATGCGCTTGAAAGGATAACAACAGTGGCCACCGTTATCCGGGATGCGTACCGACCACCGGCTGTTCACACACACACGCGCGCGGGAATCCTCCGGGTCTCAGCTTTCACCATTCCAACGAACGCTTGGCACCAAGGGGGTGGGGGAACCCGTCACTCAACCCGGTCATCCCTGTTCCGGGATGTCCTGTGGGACCGGACCTATAGCCGCTTAGCTGCCGTGCCGCCACCGTGGGTGTAAGGTGAGAGATCCGCCGTTCGGTCCGTTAACATTAGCCTTTATTGGTTTTATGTGTGTGAAATTAATATGTCACGTTGATTGATTAAAAAAGAAGCCAATCCTTGCCGGCCGTGGCACGTGGTGTTGTTACCGTGCCCACGAAGTTTGCTGAACTGAAACGGAAATGGTACCCGGAGGTGTGAAGGTGTGTGTGTGTGTGTGTTTGTTAGTTGATAGATTTGGATTTGGATTCTTGATTCAAACGTCAACACACACACACACACACGAAACGTGAGGCCCATGCAAACTTGTGGCTTCGTAACAGATTGCTCCAGCCTTTGCGCAACACCTTTGGGGATGTTCGCGCGTGTGTGTGTGTGTGTGTGTGCATGTGTGTGTTCAACACTTGACGAAATGAACATGGGTGTGCTTTCCGGATCAAAATAGGACCCGGGGGGTTGGCTGGCCGGTTGGCGTTGGATAAACACTCATTGGATGACACGTGACCGTTACGTGGATTGGGGAAGCGGCAGTGTTAAGGCAGGGAAGTAACTAAGTTTGTGTTTCATCAGAAATTCACAGGAATGTTAGGTTTTTGTCTCTTTAGGTATGTAGCAGACAGTTTTCGTACAGTTTTCTATTCGAGTAATAGGATGTAAAAAAGGATTGCTTATAAGCATGATGTTCTTCCTATATTGATCTCGTCACACAAAGATCAATAGCAATTTGTACCTACCAATACCAAATTGCAATTCTATAGCTTTACATTTAAATTAACATGAAACCAGAACGTGGTATTGTGATGCTAGCCACAATACCACGTTCTGGTTTCATGTTAATTTAAATGTAAACTGATAAAAGCTACTTTCGTAGCATACGCTGTCCTTAGAAAGCCTGAGAGTCCTTAGTAGGCTGCGGGACTTTATAATTTACAACAGTAACCACCAAGACACGTTCTGTGTTTTATACAAAGTGGTTTCTGTTAAAAAAAAAGAAATAATTAGAAACTGGAAAACTCTTTATGCTTAGGATAGTAGTGCTAGGTACGAAATAAATCGTCAACAAGTTCTTGCTTGGTCCAATCCATTGATAAGATTAAACTGGTGTAAATCAACAGAAAACAAGCCAAGCGCATTTGACAATATAGCAAGCCACTTTAGTTTGCTCACCGTTATCTTTAATACGGTGAATTAAAATGTATAATCTGTTTGAAATCCTACAATTGATACAAGAATATGCTTCAGTGCGTCCATTTATTTATTTTTGTTAATCATCTATTAAATCCATTCTAGACTATTTTGCCACTAAAATAAAGATGTTATGGTGTAAAATTCGCGGACTATGTTAGATTCCTTTAAAGAAATGCGGGAGGATTTAATAAAATCAATAGAAAATCAATGAAAAAATAATTCAAATCGTATTTGATGCTACTGAACAATGTTTCACTTGTAGAAAAAGCGATAATTCGCATAGGAATCACGAAAGAGCTATCATTGTTCGTTGCCAAAAAAAAAAACCAAAAAAATCGCTGAAAGAAACAATGAAAAGAAAACGAAAACCCGCCGAACCACCGAAAGTTCAACAGTTATGGCAATGAGAAATGCGCTGTGCGCCCCTGCGCGTCTGCCGGAAGTGATTTGCAAATCACGAATCACGAATTTGACGGACGTGACGGTAGATTTATTTTTGCGTCACGCGTCAAAACCCCCGCGTCGGAACCAAACGGGAGGAAAGAAAGGGGTGAATGGGAAGTAAGGGTTTTTGTTGGCCTCAACCTCAACCCTCCGCCCACTCCCCACACCGGGCTGAACACAACGCCGCCGAGAGAACGCACAAGAAACGTCATCGTTCTTGACGCGCACCCACCGTCTGCTACTTTCAATCATCGAGAAATCGAAGCGAAACCATCACAAAACGAACAGCGGCGTGCAACCGTCGATCCGCCGTTTTTTGTCCTTTTAGTGCGAAGAATGTTACGGCTGCTGGCAGCCGGATATAACGTTCCGTTTCCGGGGTTTTCGCCGCCCCTTTTGTTGTTCGTCGTCGTCGTCGATTTCGTTCCACACTCCGCGTTCTAGCGTTCCACTTTTGTCTGTGGTTGGCGATACCCTTCAACGAGCGAACAGACAGACAAACACACACACACACACAATCAGACATCAATCATCGGTACAATTCGATTTCAATTCAATTCAATTGCACCGCCCTGTGTGTCAATATTGACCACCAGGTTTGACGGGTGAACAAGATTCTACTAATGTGCCGTCGCCGATGATGTCGATGACGATCGATGCACCCAACCTAACCCAACTACTATGCTCACTCGTGATCCTTACACAACCACACAGCACATACTACGCTTATCAACAAACAGTGACACCGTGAGGTGCGTTGCTCGAAGTGTAAACCATGCGCTCTCCAGCTGGAACCGGATGTTGGAGCGTAACACTCGCTAAGGACGCTAAAAACGGACGTCCAAGGGAATCGTCAGGGAAATTGTCGACACACCTTTTTCCCATCATGCGAATTGAGTACCGAAAACTGTTACTCACTCATGAATGCGGTGCACTTTTCCTTCATTTGTTGCTTATGCGTTGTGTATCCGTTCCTATGTATTTCATTTAAATAATTTTTCCTCTATTTTGAGGTCAATTTGAGGTGTAAGTTCATCGGGAAGTCCTTTCGCTGGACACACCAACGCTCGCGCACGTACAGGTTCTCTTTCCATCGGCTAGTCCATTGATTTGTTGCTCCTGTCCTCCGGGAGGCCGACATTCGAAGTTGACTAATGATTGGAAGCATAAATTCTTTCTCTCTCTCTCTCTCTTTCTCTTGCCCTCCCGTGGCTTGTACTTTCTGAAAGCTTGATCCATCAATGGGATGAAACTAATTAACGTGCATTCTCATCCCCCCCGAAAACGCGAACGCGCACAACTGGCGGGCATAAGCATAGGCGACTTTGGTGCCAAAAGTTTTCCATTTCTTTTCAATTTTTTACCCAACTTTTTTTTGCTTATTGCCATCGGTGGGGCGGGATGTGAATGTTGTGCGAGTGCTAAAAATAAAGTGTAGACCGAAAGCCAGGAAATAAAACGGAAAATCGAGAAAAACAATCTGGAACGCCGAAGAAAGCGAAGAAAATGCCGAGGAAAAAGGGAGGGGTGGGGGACAAAATGTGTCACAAGAAAAATGTTTCACCATAAATCATTGGCGCTCAACTTTCGTTATGGCGCACGCAAGACTAGAAGGAAGAGGGTGGCCATGGGAAAAGGGGAGGGGGTGCGTTCGAAGGCCTTTTTCACGAGATAAATAAGATGCGAAGGAGTCCGCGTTCGAGTTGCGTTCGAGTCAAAATTGAATTTCCATTTCTTCCGCCCCTCTGCCCACCGATGGTTGGTGATTATTGCAAGTTGGGGGTGTGTTTTGTTTTTTTTTTCCTCTCTTCTGCATAATAAATGTCATTTACAAATGTTACACCCTGGGATGGGAGGGTGCCAATTGGTTTTCGTTCGAAGAAGGATCAGCAGACATTTGTCGTCTGTTATTGCGTGGTTCCGTCATCATCCGTTGTTGTTGTTGTTGTTGTGGTTGATTTATTTGCTTTGTGGCCCCTAAAAACGGTCACCAGACCCCGGGAATGCTTACTGGGTTGAGTTATGAGGTTAGGGCTCACTCTTCGACGGCTTCCAATGACAATTACGCGGAACTAGGCGTGTTGGAATGCAAATGAAGGAAATTTCTACTTTTTTTTACTTTATTCCAAAGAGTGGATGCAACACTCTTGAGCATTTGCGACTTATTCAATTCCTGTGTGAGGTCTTAGTGTATGGATCAAATTACCGTTTTCCGAGACCTTCGAACTATGCTCGCTGACGCACCCAACCTAATGCATTCCCTTTGATGGTGAGAGGTCGGTCTCGGTGCTCACGGTGAGATTATGATGAGCATAATTATGGAGCGATGCCTTTTGTGTCCAAAAAGGCGATGCTCCAACTACTTTCATGATGTGGTGCTGTTGCTCCTTCTTCTTCACGGTGCACGGTGTCCTTTTAATGTGCGGTCAAAGAAACATAACATCGACCTTCTTTTTGAAAGGCCGGTCAGGCCTCCAACAACAAACACAGCAGATCCCAGTAGGTTGGGACTGAAAAATGAGCCAAGCGAAAGCAAGCGAGCAAGTTTCGTGTCTTGAGCGTTTGAAGCGGAAACCTTCCGAGGACGATGGCAGCAGCAGCAGCAGCAGCAAGCGGGATGTGAACATAATTAATATTAATTAATTTTCGTCAATACCGTCATGTCTCGTGTTTCCTCAGTCTAGTATAAGCCAGCCCTGGGCTTGGCTTCATCCCTGCCATGCCTCACACACCCACACACACACACACACACACACACACACACACACCCATTACGCCGAGTACAGGACTCTGGCTGTAGCGCGCTCGTCGGTGAAAGATGCTCCGTTTCACTATTTGAGGATCTTCCAAGGTGCTCTTTGACCGTGAGGAAGTGACATTATGTGTGTGTGTGTGTGTGTGTGTGTGTGTGTGAGTGTGTGCGCCGCTGAAATGCGTCCGCATAATAAGGCAGATTTTATTCATGCAGCCAGGTTGCTGTGGGGATTTCATGCTGCTGCTGCTGCTGCTGCTGCTGCTGCTGCTTCTTCTTCGTCTTTGCCACCGTCCTGGGGTTTTTGGGGCACAAGGTTTGGTGGCGTACCGCTCGGTGCTCCTTCCTTTCGGCTCTTTTGTCAAGCAGCCAAGCGCCGATTTCCCGGCTCGATGACATCGGAACCGTGCCGTGCCACCCGGTGAGGTCACACCGAATAATGATAATAATGTTAATTAATTGAGTGACATTAAAAATTTTCGGCGAACGAACGAAACATGACTGCACATTAAGTGTTTCCCGAGGAAGCTTAAAAATTCACACCTGTCACCACCTCCACTCTCCGTACTTGTCACTTTCATTGCCTTCTTTTTCCTCTTTTCAACACGATCCTCCCATTTTTCCGGGCCTGCAGATTCACCCGGTCCACCTGGATGGAATGCAAATGTTTGACCGGTTTGGTGACGGCACGTCTTTGACTTTCGGTGATTTTCCCGCGTGTTTTCAATTACTTAAAATGGGTCTTAAGTGCCGTGCTGATGCTGATGCAGCTCCTTAGCTCTCGGTCGTCCTGTCGTCAGTCCAACGCTGATGGATTTAGTGTAAGGGTTGATTTTTTCACGAGGGCAGATCCTCGGCTCCGGGTGCCATCATTTGTGACAGTGTAGCTATTGATAGCAGTATAAAAGAGTTGAGGAACACAATTTGTTTATTCATATTGAATGATTTTAGATTAATTTTTATAATATTTTCCATTTTATTTATTTAATCTTTAAACTTGTTTCAGTGTTTGGATCAATTGCAAATTATATGGTATTGGATATGTTTTTCTTATGTGTTATGTTTTTCTTATGTATTTCTACAAACTCTCATCGTGATAAATGATGGCAAAATAGTATTTTCATCCTGTAGAGCATATAGGAGCTGTTAAATATCTCTTTATAATAAATGTTTACGTTTTCGTCTCGTTTCAGGTCTATCTTTCAGATATCATGTAAGGTGTGTAACGATTGGAAACAGCTTTGTAACGATTATTAATAACCATTAGAAACACATCGATAGATTCTTATTTTTTTTTGGCTGGTTTTGTTTTAGTTCGGAAAATTGATTTTTTGGAAACATTATGTTAATCTTTTTATTTTTCCATCAAAATGAGATTTAAACCGCACATTTATTGTACGATTTTCCCTCAAAACTCATCTCATTTTTCATCTGAAATGAAAATTATAAGTGTAACCTTTCAATTATGTCCGCAGTAGCAGGCTGAACATCGCAAAATTAGCAATTAAGCTTGTGTTTAGAAACAGCGACATACTTCAGCTACCTACTGCAATGTATATTGTTTCCGCCACCATGTGCTCGGCTGGTAAAATTTGGATGAAATAAGCTGAAGCAATTAAATTTGCGATGGCATTCCTTTTTCTGTGCAATATTTACATGTCACTTTTAATTTTAATTCCCCGTTAGCAAACTCCACCGGCAAGCAACAGTGCATATTAACGTTCCCTTTTATTTCTGCGACCGCTGTGGTCCTGAAGCAATGCGAAAACGTCCAAGTCCGTGCACACACACATGCAACAAACCAGTGGCCAGCCAACCAGCCAGCCCGAGCGTGCGTGATGGACTCGCCCCCGAAAAATGGTTTCGCCAAAAACGCCGAAAATGCTGCACGGTTCGGTTTTGCGGGCACCGGACTCCGGGCTTTCGACTCCGGCGGGACCTTAACGAATTAAAATTAATACCCGTAAAACACACCAAAGGGTAATCGGTCTTAATTAAGATATTCCGTTGCGGTGGTGTTGGTGGAAGGTGCGCCAAACCGGCCAAATGGTGCCCCGTCATATATTTTCACAAACTTATGTGGACATGGGATTTCGGTGCTTTCGAGGGGGTTCGGTTTCGCAACAGACCATCAGACCAAACAGACCATCGTGGTCCTGAGGAGGAGAAAGGAGAGGCGGGGAAGGACGGTGCACGCATCGTAATGCTCATTTTTAATGTGCGAGCGAAAATATGGCGTGCAATCCTTTAGACAAAGCCCTTTATTGCGTAACAATTTGTTCACATTTTCACCGTGGGACAGATAAAAAAAAGGTTTTCCCTCGTTGGCCCCGGGGGGGAGGGGGATTGCGGTCCGTACGGCGAAGGACATCGTTATCACAAGTTTGCTGTTGGAGGAACTCGTCTGGAAAATAAACGGAAGTGTATCTGTTATCAAAATGTAAAGCTTCCCTACACTTGATCGTAATGATCGTCAAGGAAAGTGTCAACAAACATTAATTAAACTATTTTAATGCTACGCTACACGATTTCACTGGAAGGAATAAAATGGGAAAAATAACCCGGCTCGTCAATTTCGAAAAGCGTACTTCAGTTATCTTTAATTCCCATCGTGGTGATTGAATTCCGACCAAGTGAAGTGCTCATTAGCGAGCGGATGAGTAATTGGTGCGAGCAGCAGCAGCAGCAGCAGCAGTTGTTGCACCTCGATCGATTCCGATTCCGAATTTTGTACCCCTCAATGCACACCGTGAATGGATTTCGACGTCGATTCGAGGACGATTCGAAGTCCAAGCCAGCGCGCTCCCGCCTGTGTGTGTGTGTTGAGGCGATGTAATCTGGCTGGAAGTGATGGCAGGAAGTGTGGCTCGTTGAAACAGCATCGGCGTGCACACCGTGGCGTGACAACCGAACCGGACCGGAACAGATGGTTCAACGCGCGGCCACCAACAGCGCGACCGGACACCGTTTTGGGGTAAACGTTTCCGCCGGGCATGCTCTGGCAGCCCGGATAAGGATGGGATGGGATCCATCAAACCGATCGATACGATCGATCGATAAGCGAACCGGCCAGCCGGAGGTTGTGGTGGTGGTGATGGTCCTGTGGTGTGTGTGTCCTGTAAATTCTCCTTCCTGTCATCGTACCGTTAATCCGCTTCGCTTGACCTCACGCTCCACCTTCACCGGCTGGCCACTGGCTTCACCGCAACGGCGCATTCCGCATCCCACGCCCTGGTCCCGGGCAGGCGGTTAGTTAGTTATTGATACACGTATTTTGTTTCAATAATGGGATGTGAGTTATGTTGTGTACACACCTAATGAATACGAAATTAGTGTTGCGGTTGTTCGGGCGGGGGGCTGTCGCTGTCGCTGACAATGGTTGGCCAGTGAGGATGAGCCCTTCTCGAAGGCTTCGTGGGTGTGCGTGCGTGCGTGCGCGTGTGTGTGTGTCCACCACCGTCATTACTCGAAACCAATGCTGCGCTCGCGGCCGAATGCACACGCGAGAACAATGACATTGGCTCGCCGCTGCTGCTGGAGCACTCGGGCACGGGGTTGGTGTTTGTTTGCGTCCTTCCCCTCCACCCTTCACCACTTTCTCTCACTCACATGCTCGGTGTCGGTTCTGCGTTTGTCACGTCGATTGTTGCGGTATGCACTGGGGAGGGGGTATGTGGTACCAGGGCCGGACAAGTGGTCTGTGTTTATGTAGCCATTTCCGCCATTGTTCGGTGGTGAGCGGCTATTGCCGGCGTTTCCTTGGCGGTGACACTGTTGATATACCGACGATGATGTACCAGGAGGATAAAATGTGACACAATGTTCGGTGCGATGCACGCGAGAAGTGTGTTCTGTATTCCACTGTAACCATTATGGTGATTGTTTTTCAAAACCCTGTGCGAAATACATTGTTTGAATTAAACCATGTTTTTTGCTTTAATAGTTAATGGAGGATTCTAAAAAAAATATCAGAACTTGCCACAAAATGAAGGCGAAATTAATTAAAGGAGAAATGATTTGTATCGCGTGAATATCAATCGTGTAAATGTTACATTTGTGATATAATATAAACAGCCATCGATTTTCCGTGACATTTCATTCAGCAATTATCTGGGACGCATTCTTTGTTCCCGACCTTCCCGACCAAATACGCCATCGACAGAATTACATGCAGAAGGAATGAGCGGACAATTAGATGATCAAATATTGGATTGCGCATTCGCACAAAACAAAATGGTTGAATGAATGAAAACATCCTGCTGCTGCTGCTGATTTATAAAAGCGTATTATGAAGTACACTTTGTTGAAGAAAACCCGATTCAATCCTCTCTATTTAGCATGATTGAATTTGCTAGAATCTCATCCTCATCCAATTTACAATTGAAAGATGGATCTTATCATCCGAGCACAGAAAACTTAATCAGTTGAAATTATGCAACGGAAGATGATTCGGTGATGAGTGGTTCATGAATAATATTTTTCAAGCATATTCAATGGAAAATCCAAGTAATAGGAGCAGGTAATTTAAAGAATTTCTATTCAATTTACCCGATTTTTCCTACAAATTTTACTGTATCGATTTCCCATTTCAGCTCTCTAGTTTTTCAAGCTAATAATATATTTCAGAAAGCCGATTGCTGTGTAATAAATTTAAATAAAATTTAAAAGCTTCTTTCCAAAACAGAGCTCATTAGTAAGGTAGCCTTTGAGATAGATGCTAGCAGAAATAAGCAAAATACCTTATTTGATACCTAGTCATTACCTTTCACTCGAAACACCTTCTGCGTTCTAACAAACAGAAGCCGAGCCTTGAAGTGGTAAATGAAAATTAGGAAAAAGAAAAATTAAAATGCTATAAAAATCCTAAACACTTTACACAGCGAAACGTAAAGAGAATGATTAGGGCGCAAGCATGTGTCTAATGATGCCTTTCGCCAATTGCTTTGCCGAAAACAAGCTGCAAAGTTCAGTCAAAACTTTACCTTTCGCCCCCAAGCCTCGTTTGCTGATGACGTGCTCGTGTGTGTGCGTGTGTGTTTGTGTGTGTTTGTGTGACACTTTTCACCTAACCCATTAAGAACGGGTAAAGTGCTTTGAAATGTCGGAGCAAACTGGGGCAAACGTTTCGATGCCTACCACTTGGGAGCCTCTCGGAAGCCCCCGGAGGGAGTTTACACACACACTGGCACACAGAAAACTGCGCGTACAACTCAAACAAGAACGTGTGTCGTAAATTATGTTGATCACTTTTCGGAACGCTTTCCATCGCCATTCGCCAACACCAACATTCGTCCTTCGACGCATTGACGGCTTCATGTGGGCTGGAAAAGACTCAACGGGAAAAGAACGCCTCTGAAGGAAAGTGTTCGCCTCCGGGGCTCGTGAGGGTGGGCGCTCTTTGTGCGACAATATTCATTTGCAACAGAAATCATCAAAAAATGTCGCCTACCATCCAAATATGCGTACATCGTTGGAGCGTCAGCTGGCCGATGAAAGGGGGGGTGGGGTGGGGGGGCGTTCCACCCAACCCACTGTCGTCGGAAAAGAACTGCAAAATGTTATTATTGATGACATTTGCAAAAGCGCGTCTCCACAGTACTCGGATCGTCACCATTCCTTGAGAAGGGGCTTTGCGCGGGATCTTCACTTCACATGCTGGCTGTCCATGTGTCTGGGGAACACTCTTGGTTCATTTTTTACAGTCACTACCACGCCAAGGCAGTGCATTCGGTAGAGTTTTCATCCATTTAGTTGAAAGTAGTCGGGTGTAGCTTGAGGCCTATTTGTGATGCCGATGATTTATGCTCGATGTCTACGGGTACATACCAAAGGGTGAGGTGACACGATGGATCCATTATTTCGTCCAAATTTATGAACATCGCGTCCCACCGGGAACAGTGCGTCGATTGCGTTCTATTTTTGGGATGACATCAAAGGTGTGAGTAACTCCGGCTCGTCCCCGTCTTTAGCATAGCATTTCGCTCCATGGATCAGGTTGATGAGATGAGAACGCATGCCTTAAGGAGGGACTTCGGTATTTTATTTTTTTTCTTCGCATTTACTTTTTATATTTTTTATGAGCTGCTTATCCTTTCAAGAGTATTGTGTACATTTTTTGGATCAATCGAAGCAAAACTGACAAATATATTGATTTATGAAAAACAGAGTTTCATACATGGCTCAAAACATCTCGCTACTTTAAAGCGGGAAGTACCTCAAAAAGTACATATTTGCATACTAGACTGGATGCTATAAACGTAATTTTTTATAAATCATCTCCAAAATAGATCCAAGTATTGGTAAAAAAGTTGTAGTTTGATATGACATTCCCTTGAAAAATAAAAGATGAATGATTTCTTCGCTAAAAATCGTCAAAAATTAACTTTTTTTACCCGAATTAACCATAGTCCTCCCTTAAGGGATATTTTATTTTACATTTTTGCATGAAAGCAGCAACTTTCAAGAGTTTGTTTTTTGCAATTTCTTTGGATCAATCGATGAAAAACTGACAGATAGATATTGATGATTTAAAAATCACTCTTCATATACAATGCTCAATGCATCTCTCTACTTTGACGCATTTTCATCTTCATCTTCTCTGAACCCATCTTTAATCGATTGCAAAATCAAGAAAAAAATGTAAATTTAACAAACACTCCACGGAACTACCTGGAATTAATTTTTATACACCCAAAAAGTGCCGGTGTAACATACCGAATAGCTCGGAAAATTAGTCAATGAACACCGTAAACCTGCCTTCCTGGAAGTAATGCCATCACTATTTTTCTAAGCAAATAGTTTTCAAAATTGGGACCAAATATTCTGGGAAGGTTTAAGCTACATTAGGTTTACAAAATCGCCTTAATGTCCGTCACAAAAACTTCCCAAAAATGCGGACGCACTTGGAGCCTGAACTAACGCAAGTCCCGCCTTTAGTTAATGCGTTCAATTCTAATTTCGATTTTCGAAACGCTGATAATATGGAAAGCCCAAAAACAAAAAACCGGCGAAACTCTCATAAAGCGAAGCGCCCTCGCTGCACCTGTTCTATCGTAAAATCAAAATGAAAAACCCAAAACACCCCGCATCCATACACCGCTTACAGTCTCAGCTCGCAGCGAATGATGATGAACGTGCACTATTCTTTACGCAGAGCGCGTTATCCCAGGACGACGCAACACTTCAGATCTCGAAATCGGTCGGTGTGAGACGCTTTTGCACAAGACGCACAAGGCTTTCTGTAGGGATCACCGCAGGGGCCGTGGAAGGGGGTTGCGCGGCATTCTTGGCAAAGGCAATCATCGTCATTACGACCGGAACATGTGTTGGACAAGCGATTTGCTCCGCGAAGGGCGAGCGGCTCAAGAAGGACGTCGTTCGGTCGAACAATATGACCGACAAAGCGCTTTTCGCTCCTGTTTTGCACTCGAGGCCCTTCCCCCCCCCCCCATCCCGCCTTCACCTATTACTGCATGTCTTACGTTGGCCGTTTTCTTGCAGCATTCCTTTTTTCCCCCAGTTCCCAGCAACATCGCACCATTCTTCGAAGAAACAAGCGCAAGTGAAGAAAAGGTCCGTCTTTTTTTGTGGAGGACAGGGACAAAAAGGGGAGCCACTCAAACACTCAACATATGGGCGCACTCGAGGCGCAACAGATCTTGCAGGGCGCCAACAGTACTAGTGTATGTGGTTATGTGGATGTGGTTTGGTGCTCTACAGATGTATTGTTTCGATTGTTGCGTTCAGGACCCTTATTTTCACTCACCATGCAGCTGCTTATTGCTGTCGTCGGAGTTACTTTGCCCTACGGAATGGTGGTACCATTTGTGGTGGTTTTGTTATTGACGTCCGGCTCATCGTACATCATGCATCGACGTTATATTTTGCAAGATATAGCAACAGATCTCTGCGTGAAATGCGGAAAGCACTCCGAAGCACTTGCGTCGCTATATGTCGCATGTTGCTGTTGAGATACAGTTTATCGCAGACAATCGTTTCAATACCCTCCCCGCTAGACGCTTGATTTGCGTTCGAATGTATTCTACCATTCTACCCGGGAAATGCATACCAAGCAGTGGTCGAACACCGAGTGGCAATGCCATGAAACTACGCGCACGCAATGCGCTGTTGGTGATGAATTCTGGGAAGAATATTACAATCTCTGGGTACCGACGGTACCGCGGGCTTCAAGCTTAGATAAACAAAACGGTTATGAAGTCAACAAAACAGGCGATTCGAAGGCCAAAGGCTGTGGGCGTGTAGGAAAAAGAAAAGCAATAGGAGCTTTCGCCCCTAGGAGCTTGCTCTCTCCCTTTTTTTGAGGTGAGGTTGGCGGTTGGATTAACGTTGATCTACTCAACCGCACAGCATAGCTACGGCTCGGAGGATGGGTTAATTGAAAAGAATAGTTTATTGGATTCACTCACGAGATGAACTGCCGCCGAGCTGCCAGGCGCCCTATGCGTGAGTGAATGGTTTATGAGCATTCTCTCTCTCTCTCTCTCGAGCTCCCTCTCTCTCTGGCTCTCTCGGTGGAAAGTGAAGTGGATTTACGAGCGGAAGAGTTATTTATTTTCATTAAAATGAACTACCATGCGTCTCCATTAAATCAACGGCCTGCCAATGGTGGTGGTATGACGCCATAAGCCACCCAGGTCCGCGCCCTACCTACCGTGACGTCGCTGCCCCCATCTCCCATTTCCCCTGTTTCATTACCTCCACTACTGGTCAATAGGAGCGCGCGGAGCTCGTTTTGATTGAGCTCTATATTGCCCGGTTGCGGGATGCAGGATGTCATTTAGCATGTGAGGAAGGGCAGGAGGGCGGGAGGGGGGCAACGAGCTCCCAAGGAGAGAGAGAGAGATCGGTATCCCAGCCTCAACGCGCGGAAACCGAAGGTTCGCTCGACGTTAGGATCGACAAACGGGCGACAAGAAACATTAAAAGCGGAAGATGGAATGGTCCCTCTTCTTACGCTAGGGTGGCCCTGTAACGGAGTGAGGAAACGGAGAGGGTCTGTATGGGTGTGTGTGTGTGTGTGTGCGTTTGCATTGTGGTTATTGCAACATAAATCTTTCGTCGCACCCACCTCTCGGAGCCCCGGAGCGGCGATCACCGGTGTGCGAATAAGACATTTGGTTTACTCCTTCAATGCCCGTCCCATGGTGTGTAAGTGTGTGTGTATGTGTGCCCCGTGGATTCGGTCAATAAGGCGAAAGATTGTTGACTTGGCTGCCGTTCTAGCCTCACCGGGAGCTGGATGGTGATGTCTCGAGTTGTCGAGAGAAAAACTCCCAAAGTGCCATTTATTGTGTTGCGTGTTGCTGCGCTGCCGCATGAGGGTGCGGATTCCGTTCTTCCTGTTTGTTGTTGGTGAAGGTGCGTTCGATCGGGACGGGAGGTGAAGATATATGCATTCCTTCCGACTGATAGCCATGGTTTTGATGGTAGAGCTGAGGGTCGTGTTATTGCTTTGTTTACGCCTTCAAAAAACTAAATTGTGTTGCCCTTTTTTTAGGAGTGCAATAGTTGAAATTACCGGCGTTCAGAGGGGTATTTGTTGTTCAATAAACATAAAATTCCTTTATTGTCATAAAGCATTGAGCACGGACATGAAGTGGGCAGTTCTCTTCGGCACACGACGACATTGTGATATCGAATAGAATTTGCTTTCGCACTATTGCCGAGAGAAATCAAGTTTGTGGCACTTCATTTTATGGGGATATCATGTGTGAATGTCGAAATGAAAAGATGATATTGATAGACTCCTGCAACTTAGATGTATCTGTCCTGTATTTTAAAAGGAATTCTCAACTAGCTGCATTTGCAAACCACTCACATATTGGAGAAAAGCTTTGCTTAAACCTTCTCCTGGTAAAATAAGGCAGCTATGATAAATTTTAATTTAGTGACGGTATTGCAATGAAAACATACAGTAACTGTCTTAAGGGTTATTTAGTGAATCCACTTCAAAGATTGCAATTAAATGGTATTTCAGCATCACATAAATCCAGGTGTAAAAAACACTTTGCGCTCGTATCAAACGGCACTGACTAGAAGGAGCTACCATTAGGTGGTGAAACCAATGTTCTGAGTCGAATAGAGATTTAAAGATAAAGTCATTAAAGATTAAAGAATACTAAAAGCACATGGTTAAATCTGATGGAGATGGAGAATGATGATAGCCAACACACAGGAGATTTGTCTTTATCGATGTCAAGAGCCAAGTGGATGAAAGTAAGTGAAGAGCAGTAAAACTTCGTGAAGCATAGTTTCCTGGCATTTTTTGAGCACAGTACGTAAATTTTCCCAACAGTGATCACACTTACTTGTACTGCTCATATCTCTCGAAATCAATATGAAGATTGAAACATAACATTGGTTACATGAAAAGATTTTGATTAATGCTAAAATCTGTTTTCAAACCGAAAATTGGTTGAAAATTGATGAACTAAGTGTTAAGTGGATACGCTGTTGAAACACTGTATAAAACGTTGAGTTT
Source organism: Anopheles darlingi (assembly GCF_943734745.1). NCBI lineage: Eukaryota > Metazoa > Arthropoda > Insecta > Diptera > Culicidae > Anopheles > Anopheles darlingi. The sequence goes on from NC_064875.1 coordinate 47,871,198, forward strand.
TTAAGTTTTTGGTTTCCTTCACTGAGTATTAGATGGTTAGAAGATCGACAACGTTGATTATAAACCGATCTCATAAAATGGATCATACTTATAATCAATACTGATCGTGACGCTTACGGTAAACATGATCAACATCTTTAGCTTTCATATTGGTTGCTGGAAATAAACTTGAAGATCATATTTCATTAATTTATTATATCAATTTCTGAGTAGTTTATTTGTTGAGTAGTTAGAGTTGTTGCTAGAAGAAAAGAATCGATTATTTCTAAGAAAATCGACTTCAATCAGGTAATGGGTTCGATTATCATGTTTTATTAACAAAAAATTAACCATTATTATTCTCTAAACAAAGTAACCATGAAAAAGAAATGATGAGGTGTACATTCTTTGTTGAGGTATATTCCTCCATCCTTTATCGAAAAGCATTGCTCTTAGATTACATTTTGCTTCCTTCCTTCCATTCCTATGGCCAGCAACGACAACACTACCACTAACCAGCGAACCCCTTTTTACCACCCAAAGCCAAACTCATTGCGCTCGCTCGTCTGATTGGAAGGTGTGAAATGATTGAGCCTGGCACTATCGCTGGCATCGTCGAGGGCTAGCTAGCAAATGGCACCTTTTGCGCTTCCACGTTCAAAATGCTAATGAAACATGAAGCAATGAAGCCACCACCGAAGCAATGCCCGAGGATCACTACCCCGCGTTTATGTCACTCATCGGGCGCACTGTGATGACAGGTACAATGTTCCACCTCCGCGGAACCGGGAACCGTTCTCGAGGGGCCTCCGGAATCAATTCCGTTTCCTGATCCGCCTACCACAAAGCACCCACCGCCACACACACACACTAGTTGATGGTAGTGACAGGAACATGGCATCGGGCTGCTTATCAATATCGGGTCAGGGCAGGGGTGGTGGTGGTGAAACATCCGCCCCATCGGCTTTTTGGTGAAAATTCGTTTCCAAATCAACGTGAATAAAAAAAAAACCTCGCGTCAAGCGCACGCAGGCAGCGGCAGTGAGCGGCCATTTGCACGGATCGATTCAGTTCAACAACCCAATCCCCCGGCCCCAGGGGCCCAGGGATCAAGGGGGCCAACTGCCTGGGGCCGCTTTGTGTATCCCCGAAGCCACATGTTTAGTGGACTTTGGGTCAAAAAGTGATTAGAAGATTTATTACACTTCTCCTCCCGGGCGGGGAGGTGGCCGCAAAGAGCAAAAAAAAGTATGTTAATCTTCCTGCTCTCCATTCAATCGCCGTTTGTGTTGGCCTCGCGCTAGCTCGCTCGCTCGCTCGCTGGCCTAATCGACCTAATTTATGAGCCATGAAATTGTGTTTTCTTCCTTCCTGGAACAGGACCGCAGACCGACCGTATTAAGCGTTGCGTTGCGCGTTGCGTCGCGCTGTGTTAAGTTGCTCTTCAGCAAAACTCGTGATCTGTGCGGCCGGTGGCCCACGCCAACCACTACTGCCAAGATTGGTGCCTGCATAATGAGCAATGCTGGCAAACTTCATTTCGTTCAGTACTTTTTGACCGCATTTGACCATTTCTTACTGACCGGCCAGCCAGCCAGCAAGTGGTTGCGACAGACAGAGCAACTGGAGCAAACGGTAAGGAGCTTGAGGGCCATTCCATCTTGAAGAAATTGACCGAGAAGAAGAAGAAAAAGCTGGCCAGCGAACACCAACCACCAACCTTCAGTCCGGATGCACCGATTTGACCAAAAACAAGCGCCCGAGGTGGTGGTAGGTGGTGGCATTTGTTTGCATAATGAATTATGGTCGGTAAGGTACGAACGGTGTTGGACACGACTCTCCCTTTCTCTCTCTCTCTCTCTCTCTCTCTCTCTCTCTTTCTCTCTCCGTGACGTCGCTCTGATGAACCGCTCCTGTTGAAACGGATCCTGTTTCTTCGTCTGCTACTGATGCTGGTTGTGGTGGTGGTGGTGTTGCGGTGCCAGTCCATCCATGAAATAGAGCGAACTTGTAGACAAGATTACGAAGGCCGAACGTTGGTACAGAACCCCGCCCCTCCATCACTGTGAAACAAAAGTAGCATCGTTGAGCAACCGGTTTTGGACCAACGGTTTTTCCGCTTTCGTTGATTTTTTTTTTGTTCCACAAGCAGTCTGCGAACTTTTTTGTTTTCCCGAGGAAAATGAGGAAGCGACCACGACCACCACCGGCTGGCAGGAAGATTGTGCTTTTGGCAGAACGTCACTTGCGGTCGACCTCCAGTCCAGTCCGGTCCAGTCCAGCGTCGTCGTCGGCTGACCATCTTCGATCTTCGCGTTGTCCGAGGGAAGGGGAAAGCTTTGCGAACAGTGAGCTTTTGAGCAATGGGGAAGGCACACGGCAGTCGGAAAAGAAGACAAATGTGGATGATGCTAATTTATCATCGTCCGCTACACCCGAGCCGGGTGGGCGTTCGCGACATGTAGATATCGGAATGCGCAGAAATGCTACCGGCGACAACCAGTCCCGCGGTGTCCAACTGACGACCGGGACAGAACCGACGGAACGGAACGGTAGGAAAGGAACCACCACGAAAGGAAGGAAGGAAGTGAAACAAAACCCTGAAGCGAATCTCGAAGCTCCCGTGTAAATGAATTCACGGAACGTTCGCCACGAGATTCAAGGGAACTGGAAAGGGTAGGAAAGGGAGCGAGGCCCTTGTCCGAGATCGCCTTCCGTCTGCTGGCTGGCATCATTACTAGAAAACCCCGCTCTCCCTCCAGGTATGCTGACCATCAGCCGGATCATCGGTGAAGTTGATGTTCATGATCTCTTCCGGTTGTTTGGCTCGAAGAAGAAAGCGAGGGACTGAATTTTATTTTCTTCAACCGTCGTTTCGTTTCCCTTCGCGGTGATGCCAAGGTGAGCATAAGAAGGGGCAAAAAAACACAAATCATAGCTAGCCATGAGCTCGAGCAACAGACACGAATACCAACGAACCGTTGGTTTGCTATCCGTTTGTGTCTGTGTGTGTGTGTGTGTTTTTTTTTTTTGCAGTGGAATTTATAATATCAACCGGATTGTGTATCCCTTATCTCTGGGGTTGTTTTTTGTTCTACTATTTTTTTTGTTCTTCTTGCTGTTGCTTTCTGGCGCCTCGCGATTTACAGAATGGAAGAAAGGTTTCACCTTTCCACGCCGGTCGACACAATCTTTTGCTTTCGTCATTTTTGCTTTCATTTGCGCCACGTAGGCGTTTGACAGAACATTGGGAGGGTACGGTCGGTGCCACGACGGTCGGAGAGACGGAGTCAGACCGACCAAACGGCCCAGATAAATCATGAATAATTCACAAAGCGCTGCCGTAAAAAGGTCTGTCAAACCATTTCATACATTAGGATGGCCCATTTACCACTCACCGCCTCGAAAGCCTCGTTCAATTAGTTGACCTTTGCGGAAATGAGAATCTGCGCTCTCTCTCTTTCTCTCTTTCTCTGTCGCTCTATGTTGACGGAAACACTGCTGCTACTGATGCTACTGCTACCCACGACGCTGATGCTGATGATGTCAAGCTAATGGCGTATAACAACGTCCTGACGGTGCCTTCCGTTACAGAAATCCGAGCTGGTGGGAAGATGCTATGAGCGATGTCCAAGTGGCTCCTCGAGAATGGCTGCCTGAGTTTAGTTCTAATGCATAAACTGTTGATGCGAAGCTATCATTGTGAATAGCTGATTCTATTGGTTGATGCAATTGAAGAATGGCAATACATCTGTCCTTGCATATTGATTGACCTTCGGAGCAATGATGAAGTTTTAGAAAAAGGTTTATGTTCCAAGCTTTAATCAACGCTTTGTTTTATTTAACATCCTCTCGTTGTTTTTAATTATCGAATAATACGCTCATGTTCTGGTCTGGTAAAACTAAAACAAACAACTAGAATCTCATGTTTGATGTTGTAATCGATTCTGCGGAACAAAGATTTCGGATAACATAGGTAAATATCGTAATTTTTTTATGCAGATTATCAGGAGGGTTCTATAGTTATGTTCGAAATGGGAGAATTCAATTTCTTCGTTGAAATAAAGAGAACAGTCGGCTATTTGGATAAAATGAAACGAAAATTAGGTCACTTCAATACAAGCGAATAACAATTTGAGGTGAATAGTAAGGTACTAGAGAGGTGCTTAATTCAGCATTGGAAAAAATATTTTTTATGGTCATGTCACCGACAAAAGCGTCAAACAGATTTTGCCGTCAATTTAATTCGATGAGCAAGTCCATTTTCGATTTGCATGCAAAAAATGATGTAATCTGATGATAATGCGTAGGTTTACGTTATGTAGAGTCATCAAAACCAAAAAAGCAAAAACACTACAACAATTTCCAGGCAAGAACATGGAGAGAATGAAGCATTGTATAACGTTTTGTCGAGCAGTTATTATTCTTAACATGACTACAATACACACTGAATGCTGAGAACAGATGCTCGAACCGATTGAATTATTGCACTCTGTACAAGTTATTGCTTGTAGTTGTTACGCGGTTTAGATCAGTTGCCGAGAAGCCCTTCGCCCCTTGCAAAACAGCTTAAAATGCCTCAACGAATGCTTTTACACAATTAGGAAGAAGAAGAGATCCAAATTGCTTCTTAATAATTGTGATAATGATATTTTAAATGAAACATAAAGAATTTCTTACCTCGCAATGTGATGTATCGGAATATGCTGCATCAAAATCATAATGCAAGCGATAAAATTCCTCAAAAATAAACAGCAACAACAACTGTACAGCACCTTCCACCACCAACAAACAATTCAAGTACAACACTTCCGGCAAAGACATTTCGCAGTCGTTGCCTATTGATGCTGTTGCCAATGCCGTTCAATTGATGTGCCTCCCGAGAGGACAAGAGAGCAGAAATCGCAAATCTTCAATCACAATGACTGACTGCGTGGTCTGGCTGCGCGACCTAGACCCGACCTCACCAGACCCCCCCCCCCCCCTCGTTCCGTTCACGTTCCATTTCGCTTCGCTTCGTTGCGAATGATTGACGTGTAGGGAGCACACGTTTCTCTCTCTCTCTCTCTCTCTTTCCCGACTCGGCGAAAGTGGCATCGGTGGATGAGCATCGTTAACATCAATCCCGGAAGTTGCTTAATAATTTTTGAATGTGGAATTCGTCGGGTTCCGAGATGATTCAGAGCGTTGGCAGCATAGACTGTTCCTTCCGCGCGCATACCAAAGACAGGGAGAGTGAGTGAGAGAGAGAGTGAGAGAGAGAGAGAGAGAGAAAAAGGGAAAATGTGTTCACGCACGCACGCGAACGTGAAGGAAGCACTAGGATGCCCGATACCGGGCAGGCATCCTGGAATGCTGCCACCACGTGTCTTTTGGAGCGGATAACCGAGCACCAGCATTCTTCCCATGACTTGTCTGGGGCGCATTCCACCAGGATCACACGCCGTACGATGAGGCCATGTGTGTGTGTGAAAGAGAGACCGCGTGTGTGTGTGTGTGTGCGCGCGAAAGGAAGAAAGATATCGTCGCTCGCCACATTCGTTCGGAGGGTAAGATAAATGGATTTTGCTCCCCGGGATTGATGATGTCTACGGTTTGTTGATGTTGTTTGCGGTGTCCTGGATGCAGACGGGCAGAGAAGAGGCGAGTGCCTCCGTTGGCATGTGTGTATGTGCCCGGGAATGCCGGGGCGGTACCGGGTGCGAGCCCTCGAGGCCCTTCTCGTTTCATCCCTCGAAGACGAAGAAGGTCTCTTCCCTCACCCTCGCAACTACCGCCCAGAAGCAGATGGAAATGACAGCGAGAGAAGCCTTTACGCTGCCGCTCGCGATGTACGTCGCGATACATCAGCCAGCAAGGGCGAGGGAATGCTTTTAAATCGTTTCCCTCTTGCACCATGGAAACCGACGACGGAGACTACGACGACGACGACGTTGACGACGCTCGTCTCGTCGGCTGTCAAACTGGTGGATGACAGAAATGGAATTAGCAAACAACAAACAACCGGCACCGGCGAGAGGTATCGGATTCGACGCAGGGACCACGCAAGCACCAAACCGGAATACCTACGGCGCTAAGAATGAAGATGAAGCTCCAACAAATGAAGAACTCGCGATGGTCCTCCCCTTTTGGAAATGGATGAAATCAGAAAGGGGAAACTGGCGTAGCAGACGGGGCTATGAAAGATGAAAGTAGCGACAAACTGGGTGACATTGAGACAAAGTGAATTAGATTAACGACTGATCCGGGACCGGTCGGCCAGCCGGCCGGCCCGGAAGGAAGGAAGGAAGGAAGGAAGGCAGTAAAACCGATTACGTCTCAAGAATCAGCGCATTGGGGGGCGTGGACTCTCCCTCACAACCCCCGGAAGCCCTGGATTCGAAGAGCAGAGGAAGAAATCCGGGAAGACATCTTCATTTTTGTGCGCTTGTGTTTGTCCTTGTTTGCCGTTTGATTGATGCGTGCGTAGGAGTGTCTGTATGTGTGTGCGTGTGTGTGCGTGTCCGTGTGTTGGGGACTGTTGTATCGTTTAATGGAAAACATGTCAAATTGAGTTGCCGCTTAATGAGTTGTGTAATCAATGGTGTGAGTGACGGTGGTGGTGGTGGTGGTTGTTCCGGGATTCCGCTTCCACCTCGTTTCGGGTTCACAATTGGAAGAGAAAGTATCTATTTCACTCCCTATCCCCAAAGGAATCCGAAATTGGAACCGAAATCACTTCGCGAGTGAGCGAAGGATGTTGAGATTAATATGTAGTCCATCAATACAATATGTTCCGCGACACATGACACAGCACGTTACAGGAAGTGGAAGAGGAAGTGGGTTTCAAATTTTGTCCAGTTCATTTTGACTTTTTTTTTCTCGATTCCGATTCGGATCTATTTTGGTTTTCGGTTCAACGTCAAACCAGACCACAGGAGGCATATAAGGATCCACATGACGACGACGTCAACGGCCGTGGGTGTTTCATCATAAACACGCGAGCATAAAATGTAAATTCGAAACCTGAAACCAGCTCCCCGAAGTCCACAAAACTCTCAGCTGCCACCGAAGGGACAGCAGGCCACATTCGGCCACAGGACGGACAGTAGTGCGCCCGGAAGCAGATTTCCGGTGCCAGAAAGTTCGCGAGCGCGTTCGCCTCGCTCTGATCTAATTTCAGAAAGGATACGATGCCATTGCCATCACCGTCGTCGTCGTCGTCGTCCAGTTTCCGGGATTCCGGGTCATTCCAGGGATTCGCGCTCGACAGTAATACGCTGTTCATAGTAATGCCGAGTAGCATAAATGCGGCACCGAACTCTGCTTTCCTCTGCACTATGTGGTGGCCATTTGGATAGAAAAACTTTTGCCTACAACATGGCCACCGGTACCGGCCATCACTGGTTTAACACACACATACACACACATGTGGGGGGGCACACACATGCCCATGAGTCCGTGGGCAGCGGGGAAAATGAATTTTAATTTAAAGAACGGAGATAGAAAGTAGCAGCAAAAAAACACACGCACACACACGACGATCTGCCTTATTTTTTATTCACCTCTGGTACCGGGCACGTTGAACCACAAGGCGAGCGTGACGTTTCCGGTCCGGTGGCGTTAGCGCTGACTTGCCCTGGAAATGGCAGCGCGTTGTTGTCATCAGTTGGGTTGGGTTCGGGGGGTTGGGGGCCGTTATAAGTTATGCTGCCGGTCGCGCCGCCCGGCGAGATATTTTGCTTCATATTAAGCTCAATTTAAACTTTGTTACGTAAAGTATTTTTATTGGGTAGCAAGGATGCGGTTTTGAGCAAGGGAGGTGCGGTGCTGTTAGCGGAAACCGTGGCTAGGAAAATGAATGAGCGCGCTGGAGACACGGTTGGGGTGGGGTGAGGGGAATCAAGTTTGCAAAGGTGGCCCTATGGAATGCGTATGCGGTCGGGCGGCTTGCGGTGGAAGCCAGCAGGTTCATGTGATGGGCCACCATTTTTCTCAACCTCGCCTCCAGGGAGGAAACAATATTTTTCTTTCGCAAAATCCATTTGAAGGATGGCAAAGGCGTTTGAAATATTTGGTGGCTCAAGGACGTCCGTTGCGTCAATTATGTTTGAAAAGGAGTTTGCATGATGGGATTTGGGATGTAAAATGCTGCTTGTAATGCAGCAAAAGAATAGAGAATCTGATAAAAAAAAATATCTTAATGATTGCAATACTGGTTTACTCCACGAAAGACTACTGTTATAAGTATACGAACCTAGTAATAATACCGGTAATACGAATATTATGTCCCAAGGTTTTATTTTGCGATAGCTTTTGATGCAAATAATTTAATGGAATGTATTGCGTTGTACAATATTCATTATAATCAATCTGATCCAGAATCTGATGCAAATAGTTTGCAAAATAGTTATGAGGCATTACTTTGCAAAAGAGACAACAGAAGAATATTTCGCGGAGAGCAATCACTACACCGTTGATCAACTAAAATATAATGCTATTTGCTTTGTGTTTTAGCTAGTTTCAATATTTAAATTATATTGATTGGAACCAAAAATCGAATATCGACTAACAATCCGTGTTTTCTAAGAGGTACATTTAGTGCATGAATACGATTACGAAAGCAGTCTAGCCGAGCTGTAACTGAAAGGCTTTATTGCTGAAGATCCAACATTGAAAATAAAGGTAATCTCCAACAGTTACGAAACGATTGCTATCTCTATCTCAATCACTATCACTATCTCAAATGATTATGCTATGGACTAACGGCAGCATTCAACTTCTCTAATGAAGATTATAAAAACTTCAGTTTAGTAATTCGTCCCAATGTGTCACAATAGACAATACAGTGTGATTTGAGAAAAGCAATAATGCGATTTTTGCGGTAGGCTACAGAACAATTGAAAAAAAAAAATTAGTCCTTGGTATAGGCAGGAAATTTAAATCATCAGTAAAGAGTGCTTTCATGCGAAACGCATCCTTTTATAACCTTTCCAGCAGCAAACGTGTCAAAGAACACCTGCCCACAAAATGCTTCCCTTCTCAATATGTTGATCCTCACCTCCAATAAAACCATAAACGCAACATTGTAAAACACCTGATGCGGCATATTATGCCGGTACTCCGCGCAGTAAACGTCCGTGGCAACAGGGACGTTACGGTGTTAAATGTTGAAAGTCATTCGAAATGAATCGACAAAGAGCGAAAGCGAAAGCAACAAACGGGCCCTGGGTAATTCTGGACTGGTGGCAGCAGCTAGGGAAATCTCTTTCCCGGAAGAGCGAGATCAAAATTAAATCCGTCCCGTTTTAAATCGTGCCGCATTGGTTTAATGCCGCTGCCGTGGATGTCCGGACCGGCGGCTCGCGGCTGAAGAGTGCGTAGAAGGATCGTGAATATTGTGTTTGTTCTAGGTATTTACTATTGGAATTTTATGGAAATTTGTACTCACCACCATAAACATTTGATCTTGCATGGCGATACGAGAGAGCGCGAGAGAGATATCCGGTATTTTTCTTGATAAATTGTCTTCCTGCCACGACCACGCCGATGCCGCATCCCAGCGTGGTAGCTTCGTAAACTGGCATAACATTCTTTTTTTTATTTGCCAGTGCTTTACCGGGGTCGCGCATCATAAAATTATGCGGTGAAATTGGGCTTCCTTCGCGTATTTCATTCCAGCTTCCAGCGCTATATTAGCTAGGGCAGGTGAACGAGAGCGCAGTAAACTGTTGATGAAAGGTGGTGAATGCGGTTTGATTTCATGCTTCATCTCTCACTGCATAGTAATAGAATGAATGTTCCTTGGCTATAAAGCATCGAGGAAATGCTACGTTCCGACGAGCATTTTCCTCACTGCTTTATGCATAAAAAATCACAAAACGGAAATGCTTCCATCATGTTCTACATAACAGCCATATCCTGACAATAATAGCATCGAAGGGCAACCGATGAACTTATGAGCTTTATTCAGGTGGAGATCCAGAAGATACAATGGTCGTTTGAGGTAACAGATGTTGCAAACTGGCAGCGGTTTGTGAATCAAATTGAGCTGCGAAGGGATCTAAGGTCAAAGCATATCGAGAAAGGTTCGTCACCAGGCAACTATCAGCCAGGTCCGGACGGTGCTACGGTCATTCCTAGTGGTGCTGCTTCTTCCGGAACGAGACCAACTGAGCACTGGCACTATCAATCGAAATGCCACACTTTGATGAATCTACATCCTTTTCTGCTTCTCTCACATTCTCTCTCTCTCCTCGCTGTCATCATGCTGCGTTACGTGTATCATCTGTCATGTAATATCTTCAAACGAAAGAAGACATCCTATGACGGTTGCCTCAATCCGTAAGACGTTCCCTCCGTACTATGAGAATCCTCCGTCTCTTCATCCCCGCAATCCTCAAAAAACCCCCGACCACCTTGTGTCACAAATCAAATGCCAAGTAATGCACCTTGTTACCACGTGCTGAGCGAACCCCTTCCCTATTTTCCTATTTCTTTTTCCCCACACTTTCCTCCAAACCCCCATTCGGAAAGTAGGAGCTTATGATTGTGTGAAAGTTTTGACTTAATGCTACCCCTGATTCGAGCAGAATATTTCATGGGAGTTTGATTTCCAGTACTCTCTGACCCCTTTCTCGGCTTCCTCCTTCTTGCGAGAGTGAGCGATGAAAGGAAAAAGGGAGGGTCTTTGCAACCTTTCGCTTCCTTTACGCTCGCTACCCTCACACAAACACCATACTTGCTCGTGCACAAATCCATTGCCATTATTCATTCGGCCAAGACCAATTCATTCCATGAATAATTTATGGCCAAGTATGTGTGTGTGTGTGTGTGTGTGTGTGTGTGTGTGTGTGTGTGTGTGTGTGTGTGTGTGTGTGTGTGTGTGTGTGTGTGTGTGTATACATTCAACCAATTGCTTCAAACCTTACACCACCCACAAGTAAGTCAGTCTGCGCTGCCGGGAGTGCTACATGCGGGGCTTATCCGCACCAATGTTTGGTGGTTCCCGGTGATACATGCCCGGTTCGGTCCGGCAAAGGTTGATGTTTAAAGCATCCGCAATCATTCGTTCGGCTACAGCCGGGTACCCAACCTTATTTTTCCCTTTTTTTTTGAACCAAACTACCGGAGAGGACTACCGGAGAGGACTACCGGAGTAATCCTTTAACACAGCAAACCATTGGCTTCGATTTAAAGGTGAGGTGAGCACTTAAGGCAGTATCGGTGGCCGACAGCATCACTGGAGCGAGTAAATATTCTTCGTTCGAGAGCGAGTGGTGTTCAAAATCGATGGAACATTCAAAATGCTTTCCATTCCATAAAATGTACACACTGAAGACCGATTGAGCGGTTCCCAAGGACCCTCGTTCTAACGCGTTACACCGCTACAACGTTATTTCATCCACCGTTAAACCTTCAAAACATCATACATACACACACACACACACACATACACACACACACACACACATACACACACACACACACACACACAAACCTGGCTGATTCCTCTCCAAAGGAAGCTGAAAGGAAATGACGATGTCGGTGAGCATCATTTCGGCATTCCCGGAACGAATGGTTTCCAGCGGCAAGGAATCGGACGATGGAACGCTACCGGCAAACCGACAGACGATGAGGGTCAAACATTCAAGGACAAACAGAAGGATGCTGATAACCGGGCCCTCAATTTTCCTTGATCGTCGTGTGTCTTCTCTGCGCTTCATCCAAGCTGCTGCCTTCAATGATTCACTCACATACCGGAGGCGGAGAATGGCCGCTTATGTTATGTCTCGCTCTCTTTCTCTCTCTTCCTCTCTCTCTCTCTCTCTCTCTCTCTCTCTCTCTCTCTCTCTCTCTCTCTCTGTCTCTGCGTTGTATAAATTATTGATGCAAATATTTCACTGTCATATTTTGGATTTAATGAGAGCATTATTAGTGAGCAAATATTTTATGCTTATCTAGCGAGCGAATGAGCGTCGCGACGTGATCCGTTCCTGGGGAATAGGAACCTTCTCCCTACTACGCGCGCCCCCACCACACCCCCCGATGTAGACCATAATCTTTTGGTTATCATTATTACCATTATTATTATTATTATTATTATTAGTGATACTCTTCGGTTCGGTTCTCCAGCTATTTCCTCGGTCATCCGGAAGAACAGGGACGCCCGTTAGCAGGTTTCGGAGACGAACAGATCCTTGAGTTCCGGGGCGCGTTGCAGCGATAGCCCATCCGAAGGCATCCGACGTATACGTGGGCCACGAAAAGGTATGAATCGCCATTCCCGGGGATTGTTGGTGGCCACAAAACAAACAGTGAATTCACAATGAGTTCCATAAAAACACAAACACACACATACAAGGCTCTATACCGGAGTTGGTGTGTGTGGTTATCGTGGCCTCTAGGACGACCGTGCGGACCATGCCAGCGAAATCCGAGCTTTTCCGAATAATAACAATGTGTAATTTGCATTGCGTTTGTATAGCTCTCTCCATGGGTGTTCCTTTGTCTCTGTGTGTAGGCCGGCGGTTGACAAAGCGGTTCATATATTTCATAAGACGCGGGAATCGGGAAGCTCACCGACTAATCTAGTCCATAAATTGTCTTCCACCAGCACCACCACCGACCGCTTCAAGCCTTGAACTGAGAATTGGAGGGCGGTGTAAGTCAGGAAGAGACAGCAGACCCCCACCCCGCGCCCACGTTGTCGTTGTTAGCTGGTAGCTTCTGGGGAAAGTTTCGTAAAAGGCGCCAAAGTGAAGTATGATATCCTTCCACGACGTGGCGGGCGTGACGGCCATTGAATAATTTGTTCAAAATTTTGAGAACTCGTAAGGGGATATCATTTGCTAGAAGAGGGTGGGCGCTCCACTTGAGACATTCAAATCAGGGCGGCTCGTTAACAGCAATGGCGGCGCGGGCGACGACGGCCAGTTTTGCGAATTTAGAGCACTTCGGTGACATCGGATTTCGGGCCAAACACCTGCCTCGCCAGCTCGTACATACGGGCCCGGGAGACGGCACCGGTACCGGTGCTACTAGCGTGTCCGGTCGCTTCGCCAGCAATCTGATGCGCCCGGTGATGCCGACGAGTGGCATTTTGTAGCAAAAGGAGTCCCACCTTCTGGCGCACCGATGGTGGAAGGCCACAGCCACGGCATCGCACCTCCTCGATGCGACTGTTTTCCCGCAAAACCTGCACCAGCTTCCCCTGACCTTTGCGACAGATCGGTATGCAGTCGAGGGTAACCTTGCGCAGTGGTTCATGGAAGCCAAGAAGCTGTATCACCTGCAACGGAGTTGAGAAGATGCAAAGGATCGTACGGAAGGTACGTAACGTGAGAGAGAGCGAGAGGAGATAGCCGCCACTCTTACCCGGTACGC
>NC_064875.1:47889541-47909541 GCF_943734745.1 Anopheles darlingi
CTTGCTTGCTGATGACTGACCAACATGAATCTCTAATTATTTGTCGAGATGACGAGACCAGACGGGTATGTTAATCGGTGAATTCGGTTTTTTTTTGCAAAAATCTCCAAAAAATCATTAATTGGTTGAAATACTTTGTATCGTGCTAGTGATATCTGTGCGATAGCCCACTTTTCAATCCTGAAAATGACAATTAGACGTGAGAAGGAGAGTGTTTAAGACATCAACACAGCTTGAGTTCCGTGTAACGAACGAGATGAATGGAGGCGCATGGTTGTGGTATATAAAAATCACTAAATGCTAAACGAACTTGAATGTTTAACAGGAATCACGTTCGTTCCGTTTGTATCACTCAGCATTACATTCCATTGTACTCCTGAATAATTGGGTCGTCCTGGTGTAGCATCCCGAACAAGTTGGACACTTGTTTTTGTGAGTTTTAAGATCCTCTTTAGACAATTGTTATTTCTTATCGGCCGGTTGTATTACCGGCATTATTATGGTCAAATTATTGCTTCAAATTCTACATTTTTGTAACTTTGTAATGTTTCTAAAATGAAAGAAAAAAGAGTTTCCGTAATTTTTACACTTTGCTGCATTAAATTTGTTGGAATTGATTGAGGTACTATTTTAATAATTAAACAATAAAATACATAATAATAATAATAATTTTTCAAAAGAACAACGAAGGAATTAAAAAAACAAATTCGACTTCCGATTATGTAAACCGTATAATATCATCTCCTGAATGATAGACACCCCGTGGGAGAAATGTCCATAGTAGAGATACATAACAAGAACAGGACTCATGTGTGGTTATGCTGCATATACGAAAATCCCAGTTAATACTTCGTTAGTTCCATTTAAAAGACCTAAACGGTTAATAAATAACGGTCCACAAGGTACGAAAAAGAGAGACTTGCGAAAAAATCTTCCCCAACGATTCAAAGAGTTCAATAGGACATGTTATCATACTTCTGTAAGTTCTCAATAAACACGATAACCAAATATAGTAAAAAGCTTGACAATTTACGACGATCACTTAAAGACCAGCTCAAAATACGTTTGCATTTGCTTGAAATTTCCATTTTCAAAAGCAAGTATTCCATCCCGTACAACCCACCCCCCTGTGGTCGGTTCGTGACGGATTCGTTTTGGTATTAAAATTAATTTGTAAATTATTTACATTTCACGAACATTTTTATGCTCATTACACCGGCCAGGGCAGTGTAGTGGGGTGTGGGCTCTCCGCTACGCTACGTCAAACAGGAAAGGGAGCAAACAGCGGCACGGAGGGGCAATGGAATGCAGAACGGATCTCATCGGAGGTTGGTCGGTGGTTGCGGTGGAGCATGCCGATCTGCCGGACAGGAAATGAGAAAAGGGTGGCACCCACGAGAATGTTCGGACAGTCGGACCACCCTCCTCCCCCCTGCCTTACCCCCCCCCCCTCTCCCACAGAAATTTCCTGATGACTTGTTGCGGCTGCTCGCTTTTGTCTTGTTTGGTCAGTTTCTCAAATTTGTTTCAACGAGACTGGCACCAACGACGAGAGAGGGAGAGCACAGTGTGGTGGACACCCTTTGCCCACACCCAGACCCCCGGCTTTAGAATGTGCCGCTGCGGAATGTGTTTCCAGCATTTTCGATTGTCAACCCAGACAGACGGAACGGAACGGAACGGAACGGAGCGCGCTCTGGTAAGGAGCAATAAATTGAAAAACCGGTCCAAAGCATCCGGTCCCTCCCACTCAGACCTACCAGACCAGAGTGGCCAGTGGCCCGGCGTGGTGACATCACCATGCTGCCCGGCTGCCGCTGTCTGGCGGGACATTGTTTGGCTGTTGGATTATAAAACTGTAAATCAAAGCTCACACGCCCAATCCCGGTTTTTCCCGTCGGTCGATGGTCCAGGATGGTCCGGCCCGGGTGCTCCACTTCTTGTTTCCTGTATCTCGCTACCCGCCGGCCCCTCCTGCTGGTTGGCATTTGGTTTTATTGATGAAAAATATCAGCTCCCCGGAAGTTGCGAGGTTTCTGGAGCTGGAATCCCTTGTTTGTGTGTGTGTGCCGGAGTTTATAGATAGAAATCCATTTGCAGCGCCAGGATGCACCATTCCTGGCTGCATCATTTGGGAGTAGTCCCTTTCGGATTCAATTGGATGTGGTTGGTGGTTGGATTTTAATGAATTCTTTCCACTGCGTTGCGAGGAATGATAGTAATATCGCACCTCCTTGCCTTGAATGGCCTGGAACGGATCGAAGTGATCTTCGTAAAGTATCGTTGCATCCGGATACTGTGGACGTTTTTACGGGCACGCGATGCGGCCGCACATCGCCTTTTGCGCTTTTTCAAACAAACAACCAACCAACGGCCGACGATCGGTCTCACTGACGGATGACTCAACGACCGTGGCGGCGTCCACCACCAGCAGAAGCAGCAGGAGAAGGAGAAGGAGAAGAAAAACTCTGTAGCACCGATCCTAAATTGTTCCGGCGACGGTGTGACAGCTGGCCAGCGAAAGCCAGTGACCGGAAGGAGCGAGCGAGCGAGCGAGCGAGGAAGGAAACAGTACATTTTTACGCGCTCGCGGTCTCGGTCGCGGTCGCGCCACGCTCCACCACCAGAACCACCAGGAAACGACGGACGGCGGTTGAAACAATCTGCAGCATGCCAGCAGCGAATTGAATTAGTTGCTCACCACCACCAAGGGAGGCAAGAAGATGGCACTAAACATTCCCGTTCGTTCGTTCGCGCGCCCGTCCGGAAAGCCTGCCATTTTGTTTGCTGCTGGTGCAGCAGCAGCAGCAGCAGCAGAATACCAACGGGGATCCTTGGTCCTCGGTCCCCCTCCCTTTCCTCTGGTCCTATGGTGGCGCGTCGGCAAAACGTCGTCAACGAAACGGCCACTTTGCGGCGCTCAATTATTCGCGTGCAGCATAGTCATTAGGGGAATGCCCGTTGCACTCCCACTCCCGCTGGCTGCTGGCTGGCTGGCTGGCATTGTTTAATTTTCTATTTTAGCAAAAATCATAAATTGGACACTGGACGGCGCAAGTTGTTGTGGAGGTGGTGGTGGTGCACGGGAGTCAATTCCTGGCCGCGAAAAGCAAAGGCTTGCATTTGCCTTCGTCTTTCGCCCTTCTGCTGCTGCTGCTGCTGCTGCTGGAATCAACCCTTTGAGTGGCTTTGAGTGCGCGAGTGTGAAGTGAAATGGAACAACAAAAACAGCAAAAAACAAAAAAACAAAACGGGGGCCGTTTTGTGACATAAAAGCAAAGCGGCACCGGGACCGGGTGGCAGCAGACAAGACAGAGAAGAGAGAAGAAAAAAAACTATTTGCATTAGCAGCCGCAGCCAAAGCGTTCGCCCCGCTTTTGTCGCTTTTTATTCCTTCCGCGAGTGGGCAGCAGCAGTGCTGGTGCCGGCTGTCCACCCGGCAGTGGAATGTCGTCGGCAGCGGGCTAAGTCCTTGGTCATGTTCTCATTTGGCTCTGGTGCTGGTGCTGGTGCTGGTGGTGCTGCTGTCGCCATTATTTCGAGACAACGCGAAGCATTCTCTTTTTCCGTTGCTGCTGCTGCTTCTCTTCTTTATCTTTTTTTTCCTGCTTCTCTCGGGCGGCTTCACTGCACTTCCGGTGCAGGAAAAACACACACACACAGCGGCAGGTTGGCCTCCCACGGTTTGGAAGCCTTTCAATGTTCGTGTGACCAGCGCTGAACCTCCGGAAAGTTAAACGACAGACACCGGACACGCTGTAGTCGAAGCCGGGAGTGTGTTCCGCGCCCGATCGGGATGGAAATGGAAGCGCATCTCTCTTTCCTCAAACACACACACACACACACACACGCGCCCGATGTGTCCTCCGGCGAGTGGCTTTTACTGGCTTCGTGAAATGGTGTTGCCAATGTTGCTGCAACACAAAAGGTTGCCCGCCAGGCAGCCCGTGGCGTCGCGTGGCGTGCGAAACAAATGACATCAAAGCTGCAGCTGCATAAGCACAACCGAGGCACACACACACACGTGCGAGGCCAAATGGGACACACCGACTTTCCACCGGGCACGCGTTCCCTTGATCAATGCGGTGCGAGATGCAGCGCGATGGAGGACGTGTCTTGAGCATCGGGATTGCGCGGGCGGGCCGATTGATGTGTCGAATGTTACACATTAATGCCAGACTGTGACACATGAGAGGACGTGAGACGTGGGCCTTGGTTTCAATTTCAGCTTTATGAAGTGCAGCGAATGGAGCGGCATGTTAATGGAGTGCAATTCTTACGTTTTTCTTTGTTTTTTTTTTTACAAACGGAAACGATTTAACAGATCTGGTCATGGGGTTAGTGCTTGAGTGAAACGTTCCCTTAAACGATGTTTGGCCAGCGATGCACTGAGTAGTAGGCGTTGGATTGTGTTGAATGTTAAATAAGGGTTACATTTAAGGGATACTTTTTTTTTTCGGCATAACAACGCCGATTTGGCCTTTAGTTGTACAAGGATTGTAGAAAATTTGGAGTCTTATGCGTTTATAAAGGAGGTAGAGCTTTTGTTTTCTCCAGTTGGTTAATCGCAATGGCAATAGAATGCAATTAATTTTAATTCCCGAATTGCTAATTTCCATAAAATGTCGAGCAATTCAAAAACAGGCATCCATTTGATCAGTTGAATAACTTGAAACGACCATACTAGCTTTCCATTACTAATTCAGTATTATTTTGCTCATAAAATAGCGCCCTAGAAGGAAGATAGGCATAATGGGCAATTTTCTTCTCTAGAAACGCCTCTAGAAATATCGAAATAGTGCCTAGAAAATTGATTAAAGCGATTTTAAGCATCCTGTTTTGTTTAACATTGAATACGAATTCGATTCTACGAAACTCAAGACCGTTTCAGTCGAGGAAGAATGTTTAATCATACGACACCAATATGTAAGTTATTTAACAATAATGTGTATTTTACCATCCTTTGCAGGCACCGAAATAGATAAAAAATGTATCAAATGCTTGCTGCATTTGTACACGTGTAGAATATGACATTCGTTTCTTGTTGGTTATATTGATTATTGGTTTATCTATATATATAAAAATGAATGTGTCTGTCCGGATGTCCGGTATAGACTCCGAAACTACTGGACTGATTGACTCCAAATTTGGTATGGGGGGGTTTTTGGGGCCGGTGAGTGCTATAGGCATGGTTAGAAACCCTCCGCTACCTTCCTTCATGCCCTTCTCTAACACTTGATTGTTAAAAACATTCATTACTCCGCAAGTTATGAACCGAATACCATTAAAACTTGCACAATTGTTGATGGTCATCTGAGAAACTATGGGACAAAATTTGGTCTACATCGGATGAGGGAAAATGGGAGCTTCCATACAACCCCAATCCTTAAAATACGTCCTAGGGCAATATGGGTATCGTTTCTTAGGTTTTGATGGTCTCTAAATCGATTGGATTTACTTAATACTCTTTTACTTGCTTCTTTCACCTATCAACCATCACCACCCTCCATTCCGTACATCTTGCAGAGCAGAGTGAGGGGTGGGAAGGTTAGATAGTTGCGTTTAATTCATGAATAATAATTTTAAAAATGAGACCAATACATGAGAGAGAGAGAGAGAGAGAGGGAGGGAGCCCGGCTAGGGTGGAATGATAACCATGGGACCGGCAATGCTGCAAATCGTTACCATTTTTTATTGGTATGTCTATTGTTGGTTTAAATTTTAACAATTTCTTAAGTTTAGTTAAGTCAAGAGGTAATTAAGATGTTGCTTTAATTTTCACAAATCAATTTACATGAAATAATAACAAAAACTTATTCAGTTGCGAAATATTTGAATTGATCAAGAATTATATTAATTTTCGACTATTGATTTACGTGCCTCTTATCATTGAAAATTTTCAACGTATCCGATTATGAATGGTAAACGATTGGAATTGCATGCACAAACATATAAAGGAGCAGTAACCGAATAGTAATAGAAAGCAATACCAACATATCCTATCTATCAAGAACAACTTGCGATTGGAATGATCACCGAGAATGTCCGAGAGAAAAGAAAGACGTTGATTTGTAGTGCGGTGCTTTTAGTTATGATCTACCATGTGACTATTTAAATCATCGTAAGCTGAATACCGGAAAAATGGATCAAGTGTGTCGTATTGTAATGCCGTTAAATACACAGCATTTGAACTTAACGAGCTATGTGCAAGCCGAATACTAAAGTCAAACTTTTTTTAAAAAAATACTTGGGAAAATATAATTCGTTGTTCCAAATGACGTCATTTAGCCCGAAAGGCAAAGCCTTAAAACTCAAACATCATGTTAACTTTCCAGCTCATATTTACAAGCACGTCGCATCTCTATTTCCAACTAACTAAATCACTAACGGACCTAGCTATTGATTTGGTTCATTGCTAAATCGAATACTACCAAATTATGGAATAGATAAAATAATATCTACTGAAATTTTAAAGTTCCTGTTTACGATAAACCCACGACCGATCAAAGACAGTACGAAGTCTGTCGGGGCAGCTAGTAATTTGATAAAAATGAGTAGATCCTTAAGATTTTTCGAATTAATAAGAGCATTGGTAAAACGAGTAATTAACGGATTTAAACCTAAGTAATAATAATTTATAGATAATAGATGTTCTTTAAGTAGGATTCATTAGACAAGCTAGACATCTACCAATCACCGAATAGCAGTAGACCACGTGCGGTTCAACGACAGATAATCCACCTTTCTTCGCGATTATAGCCTTGTACATAACGAGAGCCGTTACTTGAGCTCGAAGCTAAATGGTTAGCACCGAACTGTTAATTTTCGTTGTATCCATCATCTCCACGAAAGCAAACATAAATCCGATTGCTCGTTCTGCTTAAAGGTTAAATATATTGCCATTTGCTTTCGAAACAAGTTTATAATAACTGGATAACAACGTCGCGTTACGCAGCCGACACGCTTTCAAGTAATGAAAACGGTCGGGCTTTGGCCACCTTCAAACCATCCAGCTGCAAGCTTCAAGACTGATGTAGAACATGTGAAACAAATTTCATTTACCAGCTTACTCCGCATACCATATGAGCAGAAGATAAGGGTAAGCGTATCACATTTGTAAAGAAAATTCGTCCATTACTCGACACTCGCCGAGCAGTGAGAGCGGTGTATGTGTGTGTGTGTGTCTGTTACACCTTTTTCCAGGGTACTTCCTTCTCTCACACTCCATCCTCTCTATAGCCGTGCGCCAACACCGTCCGTGCCCTTTTATGCAAAGAGCGGAAACACAACGAGACGCTCACGGTCATTCTGGGCTAGTGTAAAATGCAAATATAACCTCATTTGTATTGTTCCCGGAGCCAGCAGCAGTAGCTCCTCGGTTCGGTGATACTTCCGGTAGCAACGAAAAGTCCACCGCTACGACGACGACGACACCGGGAGTGGTGGCCACCAACTTCCACTGGCGATGTCCGCACTGGCCGTGAGTACGGAGTAGACAAAACCTGCAAACGGCACCCTCTAGGAGGGTGTTTCGTCTGTTGGTGTGTCCGATGGCCTAGTTGCGTTGAAGTTCCCTTTAACAGTAGTCGTTGCTGTTGCTGTTGTTGTTGTTGGTGATGGTGGTAAATGCAAAAGTTTTCCACTGCCATCCTTCTTGTAGTCTCCGCCACCCACTTCCTCGCACAATTTGTTTGGTGCTAGCCAAAGCTTCGCTAGTGGAGAGGAGAGCATCATATAAGAGGTGAGGGAGGATGGTGGACAATATTTCTTTCCAACCGACTGAAAGTGCCCGGACGACGAGCCAGGCCGCGACGAAGTGGTCATACATTATAAAGAAACAAAAAAAGAGAAGAAAAACAAATCGTGAGTGAAGAATTTTGAACTCAACATCATACCCACAGATCCCGCAACAGATAGCACCTCTTTGGTGGTTGTTTATTATTGAACATCCTTTAACACCTTAATCTATTAGCTCGCGAATGTGATGCTTATGTGACCTTTACCCAAAGAAATGATTAAACTTTTTGTTTTCAATTCGACTTTTCCAACACACGAAATCGAACACGCTTCTCGGGATTGTCGTTTTTTCGTTTTTCTTCTTCACATCAGGAGCAGCAGCTTGGGGGTGGTTCGCCCACGGGGTTTGATTACATTCTCCCCACAGTTCACCCACTATCTCCAAACTATCCTAAAATAAGAGAGGCAGAGAGAAAGAGAATGATGAAGGTGGGACTGAATGATTGAATTTCGAGTTCTTTATTTAATTGTAATTAAAGTTGCAGCAAACTTGCTCAAACAACACGTGCCAGCGTAGTGGTGCAGGGTGCGCCTCCCGCTACGCTTTCCCTCTCGCTCTCCCCGGGGGAGGGACCCCTTACCTCAGTGTTCAATCAACCGGTAACAATTTTTCATTTTCCCAAAATTTTCCACCACCGTTCACTGCAAACCCACAGGCCCAGACAGCGGTTTCAGGTTGGATTCGGTCGCCAAAGGGGGAGGTGCTGGAGGAGGTAAAGAAGAAGAAAAAGGACGGGGCAGTTGCCACGGTATGGGTGGGTGGGGGGTGAGGAAAAACTTTAAGAAATTAGTTGCGCTTGAGACAGAAGCAGTAGCGCAAGAGAAGGAAATGAGGAGTAGGAGGAGACACCACCTTCAAGGGATGGGGTGTGGAGGGTAGTGAGCAAAGTTTCTAGCACTAGCACGCCGGCACTAGAAGAAAACGGCAAGTTTGGAGCCCGAGAAGGAAAAATGGAAAGGCGAAAGCGAAGGAGAAAGTTTCAGCATTATGCTCCGGATATTCCATCCATCACATCACCACGCGGCCCCCTGTTGGCGTGTGTGTGTGTGTGTGTGAGTGAGACTGAGACCTGAAGAGACTGACGTATTTCGGCCACAATTACCGCAGTTGCACTTCAACCGTCGTCGTGGGTAGCAATTGCATGTATGTGCGTTGTGCTGCTGCTGTATGTTGCGGCCAAGACTGGTGGCCAAGTGGAGGTGAGTCGGTGAGGTGGTGGGTCGGTGGGTTGGTGGTGATAAGGTTAGAACTTTTACCACACTCGTACTCACACACACGCACACAGATGCATGCATGCATGCTTGCGGACCGGGCGGGGAAGCACAAGATTTGCAGCAAAAAAGAATCGACTGACGAGAAGAAGGTAGGAAAGAAGGGAGGGAAGAAGGGGCGGTGGTGCGGCTCAGGAACCGGCCACCGAGTTGCTTTGCCGTGTTGTTTCCGGAAATGCACAACATGAATTTAATAATGTTGCGTTGCGTTCTCGCTTCCTCGGTTCTCTCTCTCTCTCTCCCTCTCTCGGCTGCTCACCGGCGTGCGAATCGCTTTTCCGGTTGCTTCGGAGGGTTACCACCGTTGGGTTGCTGCGGTTGCTTCATTTTGCCTCACACACAGACACACGCCAGGCGGTTTGCTTCCGGTTTCCGGGGTTTACTCTTTGGCAAAGGGGAACCGCTTCCGCACTTGACTTTGCTGCTGCTGCTGCTGCTAGCTTGTGCCTTGTCATTCAATTTTCCTTCATTTCTGCTGAAAGGCGTGTACTGCATTGGATTGGTTGTGCCGTTGGTGTGAAAAGCGGCGCGGTTCGTGGGCAGGAAATCGAATTCCGGAACAATCGGAACTCGATAAACATTTGGATTTCAATCAGCGTATCAGCGTGTACGCCAAGTTTTGCTGACGAAACAAGTTGCAACATTTGCACAGAGTATCTATGTGTGCGTGTGTGTGTGTGTGTGTGTGTGTGTGTGCGTGTGTGTGCGTATTATAACATTAATTTGTTGCATGTTGCACAGCTACACGCACGAGAGCATATTTTTGGGGCGTGCGATACGAGTACTGATGACTTCATGTGCAGCAAAACGTAAACGCCTTCGAATGAAGGCCAATAATCATCCGCAATGAAGTGTGCAGTTCATTGCCATCTTCGATTGCCAACGACTCAGAATCCATGCAATGAGCGCTGCAGTGTTGGTTGGTGCTCTGCTGCACGATGAAAGTCATCCCGAGGGTTCATGGCATGCTTATGGCATGGTTTGCTTCGTGCCTTTCGCCGCGTTGGTAACGGAGCGAAACGAGTTTTAAAATGGACACACCACAAACAGCTCGTTCGGACAACTGAAAGCTGAACCGGACTGGAGCAATCGTGCGATTGACTGCGAACCAACCAACCGACCGACCGACCGACTGAACGAGCATTTCATAAAGCGCACCCACCAAAGGGACACCAAGACCTGTGTATGATGACACGACGGGACACGGGCGGAGGATTCGCCGATTCACAAATCCGATTGCACAATGTATGGCTTTCGGAATGTGTCGTTTCGACGGAATGCTGAAAAGTGAAACAAATGCACGGGGAATCGAGATTGTCGCTCGATTCTTCTTTCACTCTTTTTTTTTGTTGGCCTCCGTTTTACCGTAGAATCGCGGATGATGATAGTGATTTCATAGTGCAACGGCAATGGACGAGAAGCAGGAGGGGAAGGAGTAGCATAAAAGTAGCATAATCCTGCCCGGGGAATGAAAAAGGAAATCCACGAGAAAACAGGGAGGGGGTGGAAAAGGGAGCTGAACTGAATAGCGGCAGCTCGAACCCAAAAGCTTGAAATTGAAATCCGATAAGAGAGACAGCGCCCAGAGACGCCTCGAGCGACGTCGCTTTCCTCGAAGAGAACACAAAATGTAGCGCGCCGCCATTACACGGGAAGGACCACGTTGCAGTCCGAGTCATCCGGTCCGATCCGGAATGGCAGCAAGGAATTTGCAGCGATCGGTAAGAGCGAGGATGAGAACCGAGATGGTCCGAGATTGGTACTCTTGGCTTCGAGATTAGAGTGATGTTTACACAGAATCGAAACGAACGAAGACGAAAAAAAAAGTAAACTCCATCGATGTGCCCGATGTTCCGGTGGCCATTTTGATGCCCGGTCGCTGCTGCTGCTGCTGCTACTGCCTGTCTATTGTTTCTTCGTTCTTTCCGAATGGTCATCGGACGAATGTAACGACGATGTTGCTGACGATGTTGCTGGCCAGAAACGAACAGAAGAAGACCTTGCTTGCTCGAAGAAATATTTCTGTAAACCACGTTCCACCGTGTACCCTCCTCCTCCTTCCCTTGGCGGATCAGCACCACAGATTGTCCGATATTGTCCGAACAGCCGGGAGATGGGATAGGATGGGATTTTCCGTTTTCATTTTTTTTTTTTGGGTGGGACAAAAAGCTGTCATCTTGTGTTCACCGCCAACGGGGGGGCCGCTCATCTCGATGCCGGACGGCCAATGGTCATCTTTTTGGGGTGAAGGCGATGGAGTTCGTTCGTTCTGTCATATCAGCAGCCGCAGCCCCGAGTATCCGATGCAGCCGAAAATGCAATGCAATGAGGACCGGCGCCATCGAAATGTGTGGCCGTATTTGTGGTGGTTTCTTTGGTGGCTCTCAATGCGCCCCGAATAGAAGCATCTTCCCCCAGGGGAGGTATTTACGGTTCTCCCAAGATCGCTGTCCGGTGGCCTAGTAACGTTGTGCCAGAAATGTGTGTGTGGAAAATTTGAAAAGGATGTGGTCCCACTCGTCGGTAAACGTATGCTGCCATTTTGTGGCCCAAAAAGGGCGACAGAGATGACACATGACTGTAACCATTCGGTTGATATGTGACCCTCCGGTAATATGCTGCATCATCTTGTCGGTTGTCAAATTTAATTCGGGATTTAGGTCCATGCTCCGCTGGGAATCATTCTCGAGTGGCAAAGGTTACAGTATGCAAAAGTAGTTTGTTCACCCCTGCAATTTCCATGGATTTTGGATGATTTTTCATTGCAAACTAAAGTCTAAAACAAAGTTCATTATTGTTGACGATAAAGTCATCAAATGTATCTCAAAAGTTGCGCTTGAAGGAAAAGAACTCAAATGCACCATTGAAATAGAGGGACAAGACAATTATTATGTTATTTTGATGAAAAAACAGTACAATACAATACAAAACATGCATGTATTGTCTGGAATGTAAAACTCATTTTGTGTTATATTTTTAAATTATGTTTGAAACAATCGAGTAATTTTAGAAAAATACATTAATTGTTTGCCTTTTTATTTTTGTTTTCAATATGTGCTTTCAATTTTTAGACTTAGGTTTACCTTGAAAACATCACCCGAAACGTCAATTTCTTGCAGGAGAGGATGAACTCTGTTTAGTTTACTCTGTGAGTACTACTGTGTCCAAAAAATCAAGCGATATTATATTTATTTCGAAAGCTCTTTTTTATCAGAATGAAGTTTCTTCGGTTCTTCGTCTTCAACAAGTTGCCGACGTCCTGGAGGAGTTTGCACCGCTTGTGACTTCGTATTGACGTAGTGTTGTCACTGTACCATTGTCATTGATGAATCCACAGCAGAAAATTTATATTTAATCGAAATTGTTTGCTTAAAAACTTTCGCCATGGCGCAAAACAAATAGCTCATTGTTAGTAGCTCACAAAATAATACATTTCTGAACCATTAATGAATATTTTGACGCGAAACTTGTCATGGTTATCAATAACAATGCTGATAATCTACCAACAATACAAAATCCAGGCTATCTCTTTACGCGGGCAATTTGAATGCCGTGTGTTGGATACAGTAGTATATCATTACAAGAGAATCACAAGGAAAGCAATAAACAACTCAATTATGTGGCGCAGTTGCAAGCATTCCACACTCGAGTGATGCGAAAGGAAACACAAAATCGAGTTTAAAGCATAGAGAAGCAGGAACTGCTCAATGCTTTATCTCTCCTCGGAGTGCAGCGTTGCCCAAAAACACACTGAGCCACACCCCGGAATGGTGTATCGAACGTGCCAGTAGTAGTTCCGCTTCCGACCATCGATTCCACGTGTTCCTCGTGACCTTTTTTCCACTGACGATGATCAAACCAGCGTGCCAACAACGGCTGCGTGCTCTACGCTATTCTCAGCACGAAACACTCTCTAAAGCGCGAAAGCGAAACAACCGTTACGACGACGTGGCATCGACGTGGCAGTCCTTGACGCGACACCTCACCCGGCATAAGCACCCCCCCCCCCCCCCGCCTTAAAACGAAACAGGTGAACAGTGGCCGGTCCTGGCAAGACAAATATTTGATATTTGCATAAGTGATGTTTGATTTTGATATTCAGTCAGTGCATATTAATCAGACGCTCCGGGCTTAGACCGCCGGGCCGGGCGTTTGAGTGTCGGTCATTCGACTCGCGCTTGAAGGACCCTCTGCCCAACGGTTTGCTTTTCCTTTGACCTCGCCTCAATAGGGAGTAGAGAGAAAGAGAGAAAGAGATTTCCACTTTCTGATATGGATGGATTTTTCCAGCTAGGCTTCGTCCACGCTTGGCCTCCGCCGAAACAGGCCATCAGTGTCACGGCATGTGCGTCATAAACATTCGTTAATTTACCTTTATCGGACCCGGGGACATCGGGTAAACAACAACGACGGGGAACGGGCGATCTAATCGGTTGCTCCTCGTGGCGCTGGCGCCGCACACCTGGATGATGGATTGCGTCTACTAAACCTGCGGCATAATAATGGCGCACGTCGGGTCGGGAACACGAGGGATCCAGATGATGATGCTATACACAGCGCTTTCCCCTTAAACGACACTGGAGCGCTTCGAGACGCGGGCGAAAGGTTTGATGAAAAGCATTTATCTAATGTCAACGCAGCGACGCGTCCTCGGAGGATTACATTTTTCGAAACAAAGCACTGCCCCGCTGGGCAAGCGGGCAAACGGGCTGCTGCGATTCATTCTGGCATGCTTTGCTGGACGCTGGACAATAGTTGGGACGGTGGAAGTGAATTTAATTTTGACTTCAACATTCTTCACGCTCCCAGCTCCAAAGTGGCGCCAGAACGTAGTCCAAGGACAGCGAGTGAACGAACGAACTACTCCGAACTACGCAGTTCTTGAGCGCTGTGCTGGTACCTGCGGCCATTGGGCGACCGATCTTCTTCTCCTCCTGTCTGTCCTTTGTGACGATCCCTATCGTAACCATTAACAATACGGAATAAGAGTGAAGCGAGCGAGCGAGCGAGCGGTTGGTATTTTCATTGCCATTTTGACTCCGGTGCTCTGGTGCTGTGGGCGGGAAAAGTTTTCCCCGTTTTTTCCCCAACCCCCGAAGCTCTCACACCTCGTCGCGGCGGTCGGGGGGGCTCTCCGTCACGGACTAGCATCATGCGGTGCTACAGTGGCACTACACCAGACCTCTACCGTCGAGTGTTAGTGCTTTTGGTAGTAGTAGTAGTTCCCTGCTTGTCGCCCGGTACTCGCAGTGTGAGTTCCCGGGGTAATGCCGCTTGAAAGTTTATTACCGAACTGGCGACCCCATGCTTATGGTGTCTTGTGGCCGCCAGACGCCCACCCTGTTGGTGGTGGTGGTGGTGGTGATGGTCATCTGCAGCGTAGCGGCGTGCACTGTGAAGGTGTTAAAACAAATGTTTACTATTTACGGTGAGCGAGCAGCATCACCGTCGGTCGCTGGAATGGCCGCCGCCACCGCCATCGAGTGTGTTTTTCGGGGAATCGAGAGGGGGAAAGGGAAGATGGAGGGGAAAGTGCACGGGAAGAAGAAAAACCCCGGTGAGAAAAAGAGAAAAAGGGAGAGTGGAAGTCACGCAGCGGTCGGGGCGGGCTGTTGTTGTTGTTGGGCAGCAAAGTTAGTAACTTTAGCGTCCGAGGTGTGTTGCGAAAAGCGACTGGAAATAGAAATTTATTATTTTATAGCTTCGACGGCAGTAGCTTCGGGGAAGTGAGTGAGCTGTGTGAGTGAGGTTCCAACCCGCTTAAGGCTCCATCAGTGGGGAAGCTGTAAGTGACCCCTTTTTCACGCTTGAAACTGGTCTTCAATCCGTTGCTACAGTAACGGTGAAGGCTGAGTACTTCTGAGCTGTGGCTGAGTGCAGGTTGTTGTAGGTTGCTTGGTTGTTGCTGCACTCTACTACGTGTTACGTGAGTTTGAGCAAGACAGCGGTCACTAGTACGTGTGGAGCACTCACTATATTCGTGGCTTGATGTGGCTTACCACGATTTTAAAGGATAGCGACCTTAGGGAAGAGGACTTACTACTGGACCAAACACCAATACAAAGCGCTGTTCACAAATGAATGTCGAGCGAATCATCGATCCCTCCTGCGTCTCATTTGTCGCTAGGGAGGCTACCAGAGTAGCACGTAGAGTGAGGTACATTAGGCCCCCGTTGTCGATACATCGAATTGGGTCAACAGAAGCCGCGCTTCGGACACGCGCTTCAGTTTTGTGGAATGTCTGTAACCGGTTGCCTCCTCCGGCAACGTATCGAGTCGACAAGGATCGACCATTACGCTACGTCGGTTGGTTGCTCGTTGCGTATCTTCGAGCAGCATTCTCTAGGAAAAAGGACATTGACACGTCCCGATGACGAGTCTCCAACGAAGTGGATCAACAACAACCTGTACCGAGCACGGAGCCCAGGCTCGCGGTCTACTAAGACCGTGTACACGTGTGCATTAGCCGTGTCGAAAGGCCGCACGGAAACAGGCTCGCTTGCTATGATGACAGCTTTACCTATTGCAGCTCATACTCTCACCGGCACACAACAACCATCAGCACGTTGCCATTGCCTAAGAACGAATCCAGCTACGAAGCATCTTCCTTCCCCGAAGCAATAATAATTTGAAAACCATTTTGCACCAAACAGCATAGAGCCGGTGAGAGCATTAGACCCTTTTGAGCTTCGACCCCTAGACGGAGTATGTACGGAGTAGTATGATATTTGGGGCATTTAGTTTCCTATTTTGCCCGATACCAGTGCGGTTGCCAATAAATTGTGCCACGAAAATCCCATTTCCATTAATCAGCTTTACGACGATGATCACTAATCAATTGCAACAGCAGCAGCATTTCTCCCTTTCCCCGGGCTATTTGAACCAACCGGCGCGCCGGCGGCCTTTGAGGGGGTTTGATAAACGATACCGCCCCCCAGGGGAGGGGGGAGGGTTTGGGCAATTTTCATTATTTTATTCTCCACCCGGGGGGGCATTGGTACAGGCCAATAAAAAGTCACCAAAAATGGCCGGAAAAGAAAAAAAAAACAGGCAAACGTCACAGTGACATAAATTCTCTGCATCACTTCGTCACTTCGCTGCGCTCCACGTTTCCCCGTTTTTCTCTCCTGTCTGGTACCCTTCTCCCCTTTTTTTTGGAGATCATTGATGTTGCGGTTACGCGCACCGGATCCGGGCCGAAGCTTTTCCGATGGCCACAGGGCTTCGCTCCTAATTCAATGAATGAAAATTTGCCATTTCAACAAAAATGGTGACCATTCGCGATGGGGAGCGGAAGAGGAAGGGGGGGGGGGGGGGGGGGGAGGTATAAAAACGTATCCATGGGTGTGTGTGTGTGTGAATGTATGTGTATGATATTCAGGGCCTTCAAACACGCGTTTGTGTGCGCGTTTGTAACGCGCATCCGGTGAAAGCCAATCATAAAAACGATTTCCGAGCGGTCGCTGTCGGTCGCGGTGCGGTCCAGGACACAGGAGGTCCGACAGAGAAGCCGGGGGAAGGGAGAGAATGAAAATAATTCCCCCCCCCCCCACCACCCTCATCCCCCTCTGGGAATGGGCGAGACACCAAGCGGACGCACATTCCCCTAAATTAAGTCAATAGCGTCCATAAAATCATATGTGCAGCATAAAACGATAAATTCATTAGCTCCAAGCCATTGCGTTTCTCTTATTTTCGGCGCTTAACCGGCGCACTTCTCCCTGGCGCGAAAAGGACGACTGGTGGGATTTTTTTTCTCGCTCTTGCTGCTTTCCACCAAAGGAGGCAATGGCGAAGGTTTTACGCTGGCTTTTCCGCCCGCGTGTGTGTTTTTTTTGTTCGTCTTTTTGTTTCGCATTTCCGCTTGCGATACTCTCGGCTACGATGCTCGGATTTCCGTCACAAGGCCCGGAACCCCGGGGGTAGCCCGGGGGTTAACCTAAAGGGATGCTTTCTTGGGAGAGTAATCGTACATCAAAAGCCGGACCTCCCTTCCAATGGGGACGTCGTCCGGAAAGGCTTGTCCGGTTCATGCTCTCTGCTTTGGCGTCGCAGCACGTGCAGCCGAATAACTCACTACTACAATTGGCATCCCTGAGGGGGAGCGCCTTGCCTTTCGGTGTCCTTTATGTAGCTAGAGCATCCTCTCAAGGCCTCGTGGGTTGTGTTGTGGCGCGCATTAGAGCTTGGCTCTCGTTTATGTTTATTAGTGCACACTATGTGCCGCTCGCCAAGACAGCAAAGCAATTTACTTGGCATTATGTGTATGTCCAGTGCTTCCTCTCGCTTGCTAGGGGTTGAAATACCCTCGACCTAGTCGAAGGAACATCATCTCAAACGTCTTGTACAAGTATGATGCCACTCCGGATGCCGTCCAGTGCTGCTGCTCCTGCTGCTGCTGATGATAATAATGATCATCCGGTACGACCGTTGCGGTTGATTCGGTTGTTATGCTGTCCAAGGTCCAGGGCCCACGGTGATGGCTTAGCCTTCCACTGTCGACGACTTTGCTTCGCAAATCACTCATTCCTACTCTAGTCAGCCAGCAGCCATTGCGGCCGGGGCGGTTTGAACGTAAAACGGTCCGAGAGGTGTCAGCGATGCGACCATAAAAGTGAAACTTTATCGTCTTATGATCCCTTTTGCCTACCCGTCCACTTTATGACGACCGAAATGGCGGCGGCCCAACGAGCGGACGATGAGCACGGATGAAGGGGAAGGTCGGAGAAAAGGGTCTCGCAATTCGTTTGTTTCGCTAAAAGTACTCGAAGTGGACAAGGGGAGGCCTCTGCTGCATTGCCCTGGCCACTGCCACCACTTCCGCCACGCGCCATCTTGCGTCTTTAATATTCGCAAGATGAAGATCATGCTCATGTCGGTCCCGTGGTCTGGTTCATCTAAAATGGTACAACAGAAAGAAGAGAAGAGAGAAAAAAAAACAAACGCCAAACAGTTTTAAAGGTCTCGATGGGCCTATTTTAGGTGGGGCCGTTGACGGTTGAGGCTTGCTAGGGTACTTTAGGTTCGGTTGAGTTGTGGATGCACACAACTTGTTGGTTGGCGAGGAATGTTCTGCATTTAGGGTGCGGGATCATGAGTGTGGTGGTGCTGTTAGTTGTTAGCTCGGTGGTTAACTGTTGGTCTAGGTTATGCGAGTAATTCAACGGCAATAAGTGTAAAAGGTGCAATTCTATTCGGGGAACTCGTTTTCGCTTTTATTGATAACTTACAGTAGCAGCAGTTGTTTCAACAGACTTGAAGCTCCATATAGGGCTTTTCAAAAAAGGGCCATCTAGGCCTTTAATATCAAATGATTTTGAATTTCAATCCTTCATTTTTGTTTTACTGTGTACAGTTACTTGGTTTATGAACAATTATTTACTCACGAACCAATTCGATGGTTAATAATGTTTATTATGGTTTATAGTGATTAACATTAAAGCTCGCCCATTTTCATATTTGTAAAAAAAGGGTTTAATATTGGATAAAATTAAACAAACCGGTTGGAAGAATGTTATGCACCAGCGAAAAAAGGTTGATTACATTAATTAAACTGCATCCAACGATCCGTCTGAAAACGTTCAATTTAATCAGAATGAACTATTGGGGTTGTTTGATGCAAATTCGATAATAGGGGTTTGTAGTCATAAGGATTTACATTAAGACTCGTAACGATCCGTACAGAATATGGCGGCGATGGGAACATTTGACTGGTCGAAAATGTTGTTGCGATGATCGTTTGCGAGACTCTTGGCATATATACTCAGAAAAAAACTTGTTTTTTGTACTTGTTTTGTTTTGCAAGTTGCAAGCCATTAATGATTACGTGTTGTCGCATTGCGCATTCAAAATATGGTAATCCCCGACTTAAATTAAGCATTCAATTGATAAAAGGGTTGCTCAAAATACAAGCACCTGGAGTGAAAAAACATTAATTAGTATTACTACCCGTAGGTCACCTTGTAAATGATTTCTGAGAACTATTAAAAGCTATAATCAAAACTAACCCGACTTCGTTAGCTTGTGTAACATCACTACTATTCTTGTTACTATAGCTAAAGAGATAATATCTAGTCAAAACAGCCAGCATCTAAGCTTCACTTGTACCTCATTTGCCAGCGCCGTTCTCGCAGCGGAATGTTCCGCAAATTATTGGACTTGGAAGCTACGAACCGATCCGCTGCCAGCTTGCATCCTTTCGGTGTCCTCCTGGGCTGACAGAACAGCTTCTGGTGGGAGGTTGCTTTTTGCCAATGCTACCATCAGCACCACATCAGCGCCCTTATGATAACCCATTCCAATTACACACATCGTCCAGCTGCAGTAGTAATATTTTTCAACACCTACGATAGTCCAACTACGAGTTACTCCGAACCCTCCGGTGAGTGTTTGACAGGGTCAGTCGTCCTTGCTTGGTCCCAAACGACTCCTCTTCACATCGACTGCTAGGCTGGTCAGTAAAGCACCGAGCTACACACCATATGATGCTGGTTGACCGAGGCAATGGTACATACGTTCTTTTGGGCAGCGAAAGAAGTTGCTTGCTTTGGACCCTGGCCCTGGGCCTGGGCCTGGCCCGGTACCGTGCCGATAGAATTTGTAATTGAAATGCTCCAGATGGTACTTGGAGGTTGCGTTCCCATTTCATACTTCCACAGCTCGCTCACACACACGCAGACACACCAGTGCCTTACGAAGTAGTTCATAGTGCTGGTGGCGAACATCGAATATGGCGAACACATTTCCGCACCTACGACACACAGGCACACACACACGTACGTCCTCGTACGTACATGTATCATCCGGAGATAAAAGTCACCGGAGAGGCAAAGGTCAACGGGTAACAGCAGCTGCCAACGAACCGACGCCTTCGACAATGGTTCACCGGAGCAAGTGCATAACTCTTCCGGTTGGTCGCTTGCCTTTGGCTT
>NC_064875.1:47914541-47962041 GCF_943734745.1 Anopheles darlingi
AAACTGGGGTGTTCTGTTTTTGTTTCATCATTTCGGTCACCTCGGCAGCTACTACACTCCCAATGCACGTGAACGTGAATTGCAGATGAAGAATTAGGTGACCGAAAGATGGACAAAAAACGAACGAACGAACGAACGAACGAACGAAGAGCCTTTCGGTGGATTATATCAAACGGGCACGAACGAACGAAACAGAACCAATGGACTGATGCAGCCATGCTGCAAGCCCACGGACCTGGGGAGCGTGTTGGTACCAGCGTGTTGACAATGATGCTTCCATAAACACTCCTTGTTTATGTCGATTTATCAGCCAGAATGTGATTCTGGTTCTTGTAGCACGGAGCTGGTGCTTCTTTTTGCTCGGGGGTACGGACCGTTCGGCGATGAGGTCCAAATGAGTGTTCGGACCAAACACGTGCCCCGACTGTTTGCTAGAACACCACAATAATGATGATGCTAGTTTGAGGTTTTCACTTTTAACGGTCCATCGCCACGAACGAACCGGGGTCTCACTTTCACGTCCCATGCTCGGGACGTCAGTTGGGCCAAAACCAGTGTTGCGGTGTGGTGTTTGACATATTGACCACCTTCTTTGGTGGTTAACGGTTCGTTTTGATGCTTTCATATTAAGCAACCGAGCGTACCGTTTGTTGTGATTATGGAATGGGGTGCGTAAGAAGATGGAAGAGTTTAGTTTATGGTTTTGAGCATTCGAAAAACTAAAGTTTTCCCCGAAATGCAATATTAAAAATTGTCTTCCAATACGAATTTTACATCATTACTAATTTAATCAGGCTGGGATAACCCAGAAGTTGGGTGCCTGATATTTGGTCTATTTTTCGTTCGATTTTTCGTTATATCTTCAAACATAAAAATCGCATTAGCTAGACAATTTAAATAAGGTAGCGATTTTGGTAAATTAATATAAATAAACATTTAAAACCCAAAAAATATGAAAGGATGTAAACAGTTTCGTTAAATATGTTTGAGAACCATTTGGCCCACAGTATATTTTCCTCTAATGCTAGTCATAATCTAGCTGTTCAGTAGCTATTGGTTAGAAGTTTCATTAGTGGTGCCCATTAACCATTTCAGTACCATTTTTACACATCTATACTCCACATACGGCCTTTCTTCAGAATGAACGAACACAAACTGAAAAGAGTCGAAATTTTCACACAAAAAGATAATTTTTTTAGCGCACAAGTTCATTTGTGTTCGAGTTGGATTGCGAACCATTTTTTAAGCATGTCATTCTGTTTACTCTATTACATTTACAAATGCACTTTAAACGCTCAGCATTTTAAATTCAATCGTTTACATTACCATTTCCAATGTAGATAACACACGATGGACCCAATTTTTAGTTTGAGTTTTTTTTAACCGAACTGCAGGATTAAATTGTTATGTTTACAGAGACTCCAGAGACTATTCACCAAATTGCACTGATCAACCTATTACCATAAATAATTGAACGACAAAGCTTGTCCTTTCAAACAATGATCAACGAGGCGAATGATTTTCCGGCTACTCAATCTTGTCCCCTTCCTTTACATGCTTGTCCCCACTGCAGCGAAGCACCGACTAACCGAGCTTGTTTGAAAAATAATTAGAATATCAATGCGCTTATGCGGCAAAAAGTACGAAACGTAACAAAGCATTGACTGCAGAGCAAACACTGGAATGCGGCATCCGTCGCGGCATTTCTCGCGCGCGCTTCAGGGAAAAGAGAAGAAGAAGAACAACAACGAAATCTGATGATAATCAACAGCACGCGGCGGCGGTGGCCCGATGGTCAGAAGTTGCGCTCCATTCCGCTGCCACGATTTGCATCCCCCCCTACTTTCCGATCCTCCCATTGCCCGATGCCCATTATGGGGTTGATCTGAGAATAATGCAGATCCGCTGCCAGCAGACTACCCCGCTTCTGGCACTCCCGATGATTCTGGATTGGTCAACACTACCACGAACCCGAGGTGGCCGCTGAGAAGGCGGAGAGAAAGTTT
The DNA here is from genome assembly GCF_943734745.1 of Anopheles darlingi. Lineage (NCBI taxonomy): Eukaryota > Metazoa > Arthropoda > Insecta > Diptera > Culicidae > Anopheles > Anopheles darlingi. Next base: position 47,916,548 of record NC_064875.1, read on the forward strand.
TGCGGCTCTCGATCTCGCTCGTTCGTTCGTTCGTTCGTTCGTTCGTTCAGTTCCGTTTCGGTTTGGTTGTTGAAAACTATCGTCGTCATTATTCAAATTGAATTTGGAATTAGACCAACCACCGGCGCCCGGAACGGTTGATGTTGAAACCCGTTGGCCAGGCTGATGGTGATCACCACACTCACAATCACCCGCAACGCAACATCATCATCATGATCGCCACGAAACGCAGACTCACAAAAATGCCGGATAGCGGATGCAAACGCTAAGCAGGAACTTTGCTTCTAATGAAGCAAAAGGATGTCATTTGGCGTTCGCACAAAATACGAAACACGAAAAAAACTGGGAAAAAACAATAGAAACACGAGCACGATCGAGATAAAAAAAAGGGGTGGTTATGGGGTTGGACTAGATTGTTGTTCGTCACACCGGGACACCGGAACGTGTTGCAAATTGTGATGGACCGGACTCTCCGGACATCACCGGATGAAGATCCGGCAGCCTTCTCTGTTGTTTTTCCCCTTTCCCTGTTCCTCTTCATCTTCTTCTACGCTTTCTTCGCCTTCTTTTTGTTCTTCCTGCTGGATTGTTGTCGCTCGTCCGATTGGCGTCCATTATTAGCATTCAGAGCCTGCTTAGTCTGCACGACTGTCGAGCCGAATGGCTCGAATCCTTCAGCCGCCAGCAACGATGCGCGAATGAAACAGGACATGGGTGACGCGTTTTTCCGGCCAGCAATTTCCAGCACCACCAGCAGCAGCAGTAGCACCAACAACAACAGCGGAGCCAAGCTCGCCGCCAGGTTTGCTATTAAACTTTTGTTCCAACTCATTGGTTATGCTGCTGCGGTAACCATCCATGGTTGTCCATGGTGGACATCGCGCGGTGACCGTTGTCAACATTATCATTACGGGTTCGGAGCTGGCGCTGCGATTGCGGCTGGGCCCTCGACCGGGCGCTCCGGGCACCGGACAACTTTTGTGTCGCTTTATTTCCAATACAGATTGTGTTTTTTTGCTCTCCTCGTTTTGTTGCTGGTCGGCTTTTCGTTCAGTGTTCGGGTTCGTTCGCGAATCATCATTAAAAAAAAAGCAGTGGGAACAAACTGTGCTTTATGCGTCCCGCGTTTCGCGTCGTGGTCAGCGTGGTCTGGTTTTCTCCGGGAACAACACGACTGCTCTGCTTCATTTTATGTGATTGTGCAATTAGGAAAATTGCCATTTTTCCCGCGTGACTTTTTTCCCCGAGCGCTCGGCAGGCGGTTAAAAATGTTTGAAAGCGAATTAAATGGAATTGATCCACTTTTTGCCGCGCTGCGTTCGTCCTGTGAAAAGGGGTGCCCGTGCGGTGGGGGGGTGAGGGGAAAACAAGCAGAAACCCGATTAACAAGATAACGGCACGGCACGGCACGACATTCTCTCTCGCTATCTTTCTCTCTTTCTACGGTGACAATTTCGTCTTCATTTTGAGTTAGCGAACGAATTTAAATGCTCATCCCCCGTCCCCGAAAAGTGAGAAATAACTGAGCGTGTCACTCGTCAAATCCAGCACCCGTGGTACTGGAACGGTGACGACATCAAGCAGGGGAAGAAAATTAAGTTATTTCCTCCCCCAAAGAAAGGATACCAGTCTTCAGTCCCGCTGGCACTGGCGGAAAGGTGAAGGAATCGGAATCGGATCTCCGTTCTCGTCTCTTAGCAACACAAACCGGCGAAAAGTGGATGGAATGCCATGCCCCGAAAGATAGTATCTTCGTTCGGTGGCGCGCATTAAGAGATTAAACGGGCCAAGTCCGGCCCCCCAGTGTCCGCGTATTGGCACACTGCCAGCACGGATCCTGATGGAAGTGATTATTCGTCTTGAGCGGGTGGTGGTGGTTGTTGCCCACTTTTCCCTTCCCTAAGAGAGCGAAAGGATTATGAAATTGGATAGACATTTGTTCTTTGGGGGAATGTTCTTCAAAATTCAACCGAATCCAAAACAATGGCATAAGCGTTGGCCACAAACACACACACACACACACACACACCGAGCACACCTCGCGATTCCGACCACTCGTGGCAAATGGTGTATAGCGAGCGCGCGATGGTTGGATGGAATTTATCAATCCGTTTGTCTCGATTTCATCTCCCCACCATTTAATACTCTGTTTTCCATCCATCCATCCATCCAGCGACCAACACCGGAAGTTTGTGCTTCCGGCATCGGGCGCCTAGACAGCGGCATCCAGCGGGATCGGATGTCGGGGCACGCCAAACCTCGTGGCCATCGTCGTTGTGTTCTCAATTTCGTTTCATTAATTTGGCGCCTCGGGCGTCTCGGTGCGGCCGGGATTTGTATGGCGGAAGTTCCGGTGAAAAATCACCGGCCCTCACCTCCGTATTCGTGGTCGTGATCATCTTCGGCGTCTCGAAAGCCAAGGCGCGCGCGTCTGGAAGAATATTTAAAGCGAGCACGGGAGGGGCCCGCGTTTCCACAACAGCAAGCATGCCAAGCGGCCAAAAAACAAAAAAAAACACACACACAAACTCCACACCACAGGGAACACCACCTCCACACCACAGGGAACAGGGTCTGGCTTGGTTTGTGTCTTTTTTTGCACACAAACCGGCGCCAACGGTGACTCCCGAAGAGGAAGGAAGCGGAAGACGCTAGGGTGGTGGAAGGGGTTGGTGGCGCTGGTGAAATTACTTTTCGAAATTTAATCTGCTTCAGCTGACAGCGGAAATCAGTCTTCGGGGCCCACTTTCCCTTCCCCGACTGTGAAACCATTAATCTGTCGCCCTTTTCGGGGTTGATGCTCTAGGGGGGGAAGGGTGAAGCCCGGGAAAACATTTCTCTTTCACCGAGCCACCGAGCGCGCAGGAAGAGGTTGTGTCTGACAGTGTGCGTCCTTACAAGACTTGCGGCATTGGTTCGGTTTCAGTTTTGGAAGCAAGTAAAGGTCAAAGGTGACAACAATGGTTGATTCCTTTCGCTGGCCTGTTATCGTAAACGCAAAGAGGCGAATAATGGCGACGGGGCGGGGAAAACGGTTGTCGGAAAAGTCAAACACCAGGCGCCTCCATCGGTATGGATGGCACCACAGATACGGATAGTTATGGTTTTCCCCTAATTAGCGCCACCAAAAACACACATACACACACATACACACACACACATTTTCCACCTCAAAGCATGAAACAATTTAACCAGATGATTGGCTAATTAAAAACAAAAAACTAAGAAATACGAAATACGTAAATTAATACGAACTACGGATGATGGCGCTATCGGCATCCCGGGAACGGCTTACTCCGTCCGCCCAGTTCCTAATCCGGAGCCATCGAACGCAGTATCACTGGCTGATTTGCGGGTCTTTGTTTATGTCGAAAGTGATAAAACTAATTGGCAATTAATTAGCGTCAAATTACATTCGATTCCTTCGATGCTCTCTCTCTCTCTCTCTGACTCCCTGTGACCTCTTTGGCCTCTCGGAGCCTCGAGCCACTAATAAGTTCAAAGTTGGTGAACGACCTTCGGGCAGATTCGAGATTTCTCGTGATTTTTCGGCACAAATTCGACGATAAACAAGCCTCGTTAGTGTTTCGTTGTTTGGTTGAAAACCGTTCGTTCGGTGCTCGTTGTAGCGCTCATGTTGTACGTGTGTGTGTACGCGCGTGTGTGTGCTTCATGCATGATGCGTGAGACAATCGTGCACACTAATTGCACCGTTTCCAGGGGCGTGAACCTGGGAATATGGCTGTTTGGCCGGTTCGGTGTTAAAAATAAAGAAAGAAAGAAATCACGGAGAGAACCCTGTCCATGTTCATGGTTCGCTGGCGCTTCGCAAGCACGGCTACAAGTTTTCATGTCATCGGTCTCCCACTAATGCGGTTCTCGTCGGAGTGGGAAGAGCGTGTCTGAGTCTGTGAGTAAAAGTTTCACATCCAACTCTCATCCCTTGCGAGATGGACGAGGAAGCGCGAAGTGGAAAGCGGAGCGGAACGGGTCTCGATCTCGACCGCAACATCGCTCAGATTGCTCGTGGAGTGAAACTCGATCAGACATCGGAATCGATGTACCTCCTGTCCTGTGTGCCACGTATGTGCGCCAGAGACTGATTTGAGCAAGTCCACCGCCCGGTTGATTTGATTTGAAAACGTGACAACGATATCTGCCTGCCCCTGAAGGGGTCAGCAGAACGCGCTCTGCGAGACTCGGTCCGTCCGTTCGTCCGTTCGTTCGTTCGTTCATTCGAGCTCGACGACTCGTCATCGAATTTTAAGTGGAATGGGGGGGGGAATGCTTTTCAAAAATTCTAACCATGTTCCGGTGCGGCAGCAGTCCGCACCAGCAGCAGGAGTAGGAGAAGGAGCATCATTAGCCACCTAAGAAACCATGAAAATGCTGCTTGCATTCGTGGACGCCATTGTGAATGCCATCGGCGAATGTCCGGCTCGGGAGTGGATGGTCGATAAATTAGAAAGTTCGTCCTTCGGAAGAGGAATCCTCGGGATCCTCATCTGCTATTCTGATTTGACGGAGACCCCGGTACTCCGGGACTGTCGCTGTCGGTGTGTGTGTGTCTGTGTGTGAGCGCACCACTAGTGCATCATCTCCACTGACTCCTTTTCGTTGCATAAACCGCTGCTCATTCACATCACGAGCCACGATGAAGTGAGTTCATGGTGCAGCAAATTTCCACCACCACCACCACCACTAAGCAGTCACCACTGGCGCACCTGAACAGCACCTCCAGGGCCTTCTTTGCAGGAAGACCTCTCCGCTGTCGTGCGGTTCTGGTTGAAGCGTTTAGATTAATGACGTGCTAAAAGAATGTAATGCCGAAGCGTGCCGCGCCGGTGACCGGCAGTCGACGAAACGAACTCGTTGATAGGTGCTGCGGGGTGGTTTGTGCCGTTTTTTTTTTTGCGCCGCGTCCAGGGCAGCGCATTTTCTGTGATTCGCTCGAACCGTTTTCCTTTTGCTCTAACTGGAGGGACCCGTTGGCTCGTGACAATCGGAATCGCCGGTTTAGCAGCAGCTGAGCACCGCAACGCCGCCACCACTATTGCCGGTACAAGGCCGTGGACCGGGCCGTGATGCATGATTTGTGGCCATTCCGTGTGCGGCGTGCGGCTTATCTCTGTCATCGAATTTTCACGGAAATATTGCGATTCGAACAGCGGTTGAGTGGCTGCCGCATTGCATGCAGATTAACGGGAAAGGGATTCGTTCAGTTTTTTTCTTCTTCTCGGTATTCCACTTTGTCCACTTTGGTTGGTGCTCTTTGCTCGCGCTGCGTTCGGGTGTGTGTGGCGCTTGTGAGGCGCTGTTTAGATCTAATCTCACGGGCCACACAGCTTAACCGCAGAGTCCCCTTTTCGCACCTTATTTATAGCCAGGTTCCAGGTGTTTTTTTTTTTGGGTTTTTGGAATTGATGTTGATTTAAGGAAGGAAACGCGAGGCCGTTACATTTAAAGCGCTTCGAACCGTTTACGTTCTCGAGTTGAAAGGTTGTTGTTGTTGCTGCTCGATGTAAATGCTTTCACTTTAAACGAAGGGCCGCCAATGTGCTGATCGAACATAAATAAATGATTTCGTGACAAACACACACACATGCCGATGCCGATGTACCTTAAACACACACACATGCAGACCACCGATCGAGTGCGAACACATGAAACAGTAATGCTTATACCATAAACCATTCAAAAGGTTGGAAGTAAAAAAAAGTCGACCGAAAAGGAAATCCCCGGGAAAACGCGGCTCAAGCTCTCACTCTCTCTCGAACTCGAAGCTCACCGCCGTGCCGCATCGCCATGCCGCACCGCAGCGCACCGCACCGCAGCCAACATGAAATGCCACTAAAGCATTAAGCGGCAAAGTACGGGTACGGTTCCTGCTGCAACATCGTCGACAAGAAGGGAGGGCTGTTCGCGGATCAGCCGTTCGCTACCTCCGCTACAACCGGCCCGTTGCAGAGCGTTGCAGCTGCAACTCTGCACCACCAACATGGCGAACCGGGCCAGCGAAATCGATTTGCATTCATGCAAATTTGGTGGCCTATTTCTTCGTTCACTCGCTCGTAAAACACTCATCGCTGCACGGTGCACCACCGGAGATTTGGCGCGCGCGCGCGTGTGTGTGTGTGTGTGTGTGTGTGTGGCGTGACGTGGTGCAAGGCTAAGCGGTGGCTTAGAAATGCAGAAATCGATTTCAGGAACACTAAGGAACGTGTTTGCGGCATGATGTTTGACAGTGCTTTTACACGTTTCGAAAGGAAGTTGGCGAACTGTAAAGCTACCGTTGGTAAATAATGTCAAAACAAGCTCGACAGCATCAAGGAATGGTTGTTTTTTTTTTTGGAATATGATTTTTTTCTATGTTAATCCTTTTGAAAGCATGCTGTCATTCCGTCTATACGGTGATAACACCTCATAATGCTCGTTCCGGTTCCGTTACCTTGACAACTAATCCATGTTCCACCGAAGGAATGTTGCGTTCCCAGCACCACATGTGTTTCGGTGATTCCGTTGCGTGCGTGCGTGCGTGCGTTATTATTTATGAAGGTCCAATAGATAGACCATATTTTCATATTAACTCACGCGCCCCATGAAGCTTTGGCAAGCTATCGGGAAACGGGTGGTGGTCCAGTGGTTTGCTTATGGTGAAAGTTGGCTCTGGAATTATGTTCTTCCCTTCGTAAGCCGCTGGCATGGGAGGGAAAAAAAAAACCGAGAGTTTCACGAGGCTGCTCCGTGGCCGATCGGTCAACGCATAATCTAGTGCCCGGACTACGTGAGTTGAATGGTGATCCGGCGGAGCAAAATCAAACCTTTCGCATTTTTTTTCCTTTACAGGTTAAGTCCACAATACAGTATGACTAACGCCATGACAGATGGTCTCCGAAACGGTCGGTTTTGTTCATGTTCCTCCAGGACTACGGAATGTTTGTGGTGCGTGCTTGCGAATGAGGAACCTCCTTTGTGCTAGAGACCTTACAGGCTAGACAGCATTCATAACATTGAATGAAATGTCTCTTCAAAAATCTTTCAACAAGAAACAAGAGATGTCGAGAATGAATAGTGCAGCATGATAGTACAAGCGTAATTCTTCAAATGCATACAGCCATGTTCTGTACACATAACACAAGCTCTTGTGTGCGGAATGGTCCTCGATGCAACGAAAACATCGCCAAGAGTCATCACTAATTAGAGTGCGATTCGGCGAGGCGTTACATTTGATGTTTTCTGCATCTTATTATGCTGATCAGCGAGGCGAGGGCCACATGCAACTAGATAATTAGTAAACACACTCCACCGCCGAGATCAGGTCTGGTTCGGTGAGTTTTGCCGAACAAAACAAGAAGTGTCGTGACAGGCGGTTCTTGCATGGGTTCATTTTTGGGTCGTAATCCTAATGACGACACTTGCACAAAAAAGCTGCTAGAGCGTTTCACACAGGCAGATAGTGTGTTCTTCGTTAATTAGATCATTAGTATGGTTTGTGTTGTGATTTTTTTCTTTTCATTCAATTCAGAATGTTTCTAAAATAAGTGTTCCATGCGCCAATACAGGCACGTTCTCAAAAGCACATGATTTTTGATTTGATAAACACCGGGTGACAGTAAAGATAGTAAAATTCGGCATCAAAACTAAATTTGTTATGGTAAACGATATGTCATTTAGTGATGAACTGAGGTGTATTTATTCAAATAATATGAAAATCTAGTTTTAAGTTTTATTTTTAAACCTTTAACCAAATACAGTATAAAAAAATGTTTATCCACTCCCGCAAGAAATTTACGTTTTGGCTGTTTTCTCAAAACATCTAAGTCAAAAATTCAAAAAATCGTGTATCAGTAGATTTGTTTTCAGTTTTCTTTATTTCACTTTTTACCTTTTTCAAAAAGAACCTACTAGAAAAAAAAAATCACAAAAAGAGTCTAGAAAGGTGCTTGTATTGTTTTGTATGGAAAATTGTATTATTTGTATGGTTTTCTCTTCAACATAATCAAATAATAATTTATTCTCTCCATTTCAAGCATGTAGTTTAGTTCTTCAATATCATGCCAATCTTTTAAGACCCTATCGATGGTTCTATCGCCTAAAATAATGGAGTTATGCGCCTAAGAAGTTCCGTACAAATTAACAGTTGTTCATTTCTAGGTGATGTTGATAGAGCAGTTTGTAAATGGGGTTCCATTGATATACGATTTTTTATTTTTTGGCTTAGATATTTGGAGAAAACAGCCAAAACGTGAATTCTTGCAGAGGTGGATAAACCTTTTTTTTATACTGTAAGTAATTAGAATTATTTTTTTTATAATAAAATAGAGTTCAACCAATTCCACTGTGAAGTCTTATCAATTGTTGCTGTTTCACTCGTTATCTAGTTAATGTTCCTGCTGTGCTGTGTATATTTTGATTAATATTATCAGGTGCTACAACCGTTAGTGGACCATTGCCATATTATCTGAAAAAGCAAATAATATTAGATAAAATATTTATTAAGGTAGCTCGTATAACTCCGTTGCTCCAGTTAATAATTTCATGATTAGGGGAGTGAAAATGAATATTTGAGAACAAATCATGGACCCGAACGACATGTTTGTAATGGCCGTTACATTCGCGTTGTTTGCCCGTAGGCTGCGAATGAAATGACTCATTATGACGCATGCAATTCAGTTCATCCGTTCCGTTCCGTTCGCTCCTACTCTTGATTGGCAGCAGCACCGGTGAAGGGTGCCGGCACATTTGCCAAGATGTTCATCCATTAAGGAAGGCTCTGCACACACATCCACAACCCAGAACGAGACGCAATCAGTGCTCGGATTCAATAGAGCCCGTGCTCAGCCAGCCGAGATTGATCATCAGAAGGGATTACGGCACGATTGGTGGCATCCGCTAGCCGCGAGCAATTGTTTCTCGAGGACGTTTGCGCACCCTTGCCCTTCCCCCCTTCCGTCTTTCTCAAACCCTCGCTAGTCCATCGCTAGTAGCAGCGAGATCGCCTCTGCGTCGATCTGCCACAAGCACGACAGACGCAATTAACCCTAAATGAGATGTCATTCGAGTTGCACCCGGCATTCGTCGCTCTCTCTCTCTCTCTCTCTCTCTCTCTCTCTCTCTCTCTCTATCTATCTCTCTCTTTTCTGCTCATTCGATGATTGGCCAAGCGCTGGCGTATCCATCGCGAAATCGGTCTTTTTTTTTACGACCAACAGCCCACAGCAAAAGAGAAGTGAGGGACGCAGATGGAATCAAAAAAGCAAATCCACGCCTTGCCACCCACTCGCACACCCAACCATCCCGGGTCTAATGATGCGCCAGGCCGTCATCTGTTCATCGCTCGGTCGTACGTCACGCGCTCCCGGGGCTTCGCCGGCGACGCGAATCCAACCCACACCACCCTTCCCATAAGCCATAAGTATTGTAATAAAAGTCAATTTATATCTCCTACTCCTCCTGCAATGTGATGTGAAACTATTACAGCCCCAAACCCCTCTCTCTCTCTCTTTCTCTCTCTCTCTCTCTCTCTCTCTCTTCTATCTGTCACATCATCACACACATATACACACTATTGCACCGGCAGGGAAAATGAAATGAAGAGATGGGGTGTGAGCAAAAATGTGAAAAGGAATTTGCTCGACACCCTCATCCCCTCACTTCCCCCACTCCCCCGCGTCTTCCACATGGCTTGTGACGAGGATATTGGAAAACTTTTGCCTCACCAATGAGAGAGAAAATCACTTCCACAGCGTGTGGGCCGCCGCTTCACCCTTCACGTCCGCAGCCGAAGAGTTGGCACAAGAAAACAATCCCTACAAGCCACAAGAAACGGCAAACCGGCCGAGAATCCGAAGGAAGCGATAAATCTTTCTTCATTAACTAAGTTACATCCATTCGCCGCGGCATGCTTGCCGAGCGGATCATCGGCGGATCGAAGGAGGCGAACGCAAACGCAGCAAAGTGGCGAAAGGATCTGCCCGGCATGTTGGCTGGCCTACTACTACTAGTACCATGGCAACCACGGTGTCAGCTTAGCTGCTCCCCGGGAAGGCGGCTGCTCGGTGTAGAGCTCAGAAATGATAATCCTTCCATAATTGTTTGCGGGATGTCTATGCTGGCAGCGTAGGCAGAGCAGCAGTCTGTAGGAGCAGGAGGCTGTAGGGTTTTATTTTTGGCATCTACAAAATGGAAACACACACACACAACGGCAACGTTCTACATCGTAGAGCGCATCGCTACTGATAGACCGCTGCACATCCGATTGCGGATCGAGATGCGTAGAATTGAGTGGAATCGTCCCCATCGTATGCTAAGGAGCAGAATCAGGAGGACAAGAAGCTTGGCTAACAATCACCGAAGCACCGAAGAAGGGGCGTCCAATAGAAGGCCCCGGAAGAGAAAGAGAAACGAACGCGGTGACGCGAAGAAATATTAAAATCCAGCGCATCCACCGCTAAACCGATCAACCGGAGCATGTCCTGATAACGATTACGTACGTACGCATCAGCATCAGCATGTGAAGCACACACACACGCACAATGGCATTCGAGTGATCCGCTTGCAATCCTTTGAGGTGACGGAATCACAAAGAGGAATCTCTCTCTCTCTGTCTCTGTCTCCTCAAGTGCACACCGTTACGATGGCGTTCTGGCAAAGGTTTCTTTCCACCGTTGCGAAAAATCGACTGGCATATTGGCGGAAGGGGGCCCCGATTCCACCCGATACCGCGATTGGTCTTATTTATATTCCGTGAAGTTGGCGCGCCTCTGCCCTCAGCGCTTCTGGTGATGGTCTGGTTATGGTCTGGTTTCCTTCATCATGCTGCTGCTACTGCTGCTGCTGCTTTTCTCTCTCTCTCTCTCTCCTGTGCTTTCTGGCCAGAGGGCACCGTGGGCACCATTTATTTATACATGCATCAGCAGAACATTACGAGCGGCATGGTTTGTGTGTAGTGCTCGCGTGAACGGATGTTCCGTATCGTTACCGTTGAACGCTTCTTTGCGCCTCATTCTTTTCAACGACTCCAGCAGAACGTACGCACGCACGCAAGCACACACACACACACGGTACCGGACACACGGGGCTGCTTGGGCCTTATGTTTGCCATCTCATCAAAAAAAAAAAAAACAACCGACCACCGAGTGAGCAGAACACTGGTGTACTGGTGGCATTATTTTGTTGCGTTTCCTTTTTGGAATGCCGAATCAATTGTCAGCATCATCATCATTCACCATCCCCGTCATCATCATCATCATCATATGTTCGAAGTGGTCATGTTGTGGCTTCGCGCGATATGATTTTCAATATTAAAACTTTTATCGGTTTTGCATAAACGGACGCACACACATACACACACACACTCGGGCACATTGGTTCACATTGGGCTACAGGTCATGTGGTTTCTCACTTTTCGGTTCCCGACGATCGATTTCTGTCCCGCGTCGATTCCGCGTCGATCGTAAACGTTGATCGACCGGTTTCGGAGGGTCAATGTTCTGCGTTGCGGTTGTGATTGGCTGGCTGGAGCCAATGGGTTGGAAGAACATACACGTTCAACCGGCCAGCCAGCCAGCGAGCATTATGCTGTGAGCGATTTGCTACACGAAACATTAGCCGCCTTCTCCACGAACCAGATCGAGTGTTCCCCCGGTCCCCGATGATGGAGCATTTTTGTTCACTCCCTTCCACTCACGAAAAGTGTTGTTTCACCTTCACAGGACCTCCTCGCCTCGGTTTTGGTGCCAAATATGGTGGCCAAACGTGTGAAAAGTGAAAAAAAATGAAACCACGGTTCCGATCGAACGCACCGCGCACAACGTGAACAACGGTGAATATTAAATATTGAACCGTGAGATTAGTATGTTGTATAGCTGCTGCTGCTGCTGCTGCTGCTGCTCTTCGCACATCCCTCCCTCCCTCTGCATTCACCTCTTCCTCGCATCATTTCACCGCCATAGTGGACGAACGTGATCTGGGTTCTTTTTGGGATGGATTTTTCCGCTGACACGACGCCTCCTGTGACGCCGAAATGTGCGCCTCACATCACTCGCTATGCACACACACACACACTCTACGAGGGAGACAGCTTGCTCCTGACTCTGCTGCTCTCGACGTCTGTCCCGGGCAGACCATTCCACCGACCGGCAAGAGGCCGTTGTTGCGCGACTCCTGGAACACTCTGGAGAGGAGAGTGCTTAATTGTGCGTGAGAATTGCAAAGTGTCATAGATTGATGAAGCGACGGCGCTTGTCGGTTGTCGGTTGTTGTTGGGTGGCGAAGGGTGGCAAAAGAATTCGCCAGGCCATGGAGAAGGCCAACGGTGCGGGAACGGATGACAGAATGGTGGATTTCGGTGGTGGGTCGATGGGTGTTTTAGGTCGATGCGAGTGAGTGAGCGAGAACGTCAAAAGCTCGCGTCTCGCACATCTCAGGACATTCCCGGGGCAGATCCACGGGCAAACCGCGGCACACCCCGACACCGGAACGGTCTTCTCTGCCAGTGTTCGCTTATGAAATTGCGCCCAACACTGAAGTGGATGATGATGATGATGATGCTGCTGCTGCTTCTCCTGTTGTGGTACGCACGATGCGCCTAGTGTTGGTCGCTCCGCAGTCGTTGCCGTTGACAACTTTATTAAAGGATTCCCTGGCGTACACCGGACGGGGCAGGGTGGTGTTGGGTGGTGGCACTGCGTAGCGGAATTGGAAATGTGGAAAATGAGACCCGTCACGCTGGGCGAAACACGCGGTGAGCTGCGCGAATGAAGAACTCGTCAGCCTCAGTAGGCTCGGGAACACAGGTTTCTTTGTGTGACTTTTGTAAATATTTAACTGTTCAATAGTCACTCGTCTTAATGGGGAGGAAGGATGTGAGTAGAGCATCACGCGATACTGTGATGTCTTTGTTTGAGATTTTTCCTCCAGCGGTATTAACCTGGAAGCTTAGGTGTTTGGGGGTGTCTGGTGTTGAGAAGCATTGATCCGTATGTTCAACTCATTCGTTTCACGCTCAGATGAACTCTTTAATATGTCCAGGGAAAGGGTAGAAAATAAGAACCGAAAAATCGTATCCTTCTTTTTGGGATGAGGTGACATTTCATAAAACGGATCTAAACACATGGAAACACATCCATTTTCTTCGTGTATGGTGTTTGTCATAGCGAAGAGTGTAAGGGCAAACCATTTAAGAAACTCCACCATTCCAACATGTGTAAATGGTGAAAGTATTAGTAAAATATCATGAATTGAGTTGATAACAACTAACTAATTTAACTACTTGAATTCAATTTAAATAAAATAAATAAATTAAATGATTAATTCAATAATCGAACTGATAAAATTGTTGCTTTGCTACTTGTTATCATAAGACAACTTTGCTGTATACTATTAAAAACATAAAATAGACATTCTCTAAATGATATGCCAGAAACTTACTTAACAAAACCCATTTGTCTGTTCCGATTGTTCGTTTTACAGAATCTTTCAACAAAACTCCATCGAAGCTGCATTGACAAAGATACATTGTTATACACAAAAGCCATAGAACGAACATAGCTAATCATCGGGTTGCTTGCTCGAGTTTACTCAATTTACGAACTTATTGTATGAATTATTAGCCGCATTTCAAGGCCTCAAGGGGATGGCTTTGGAAAATCTTTAACTCAATCATAAAATAATGCTCATTACGTTGATACTTATTGATTAGGCACAACAGCCGTCGAGCGATCCTGTATAAATAAAGAAAAACCGTTAAAGTCTCTGAAGCTAAAGTCTCTCTGACAATAAAAAATTAACGCCATGTTTAGAACAGAGACAATTATACTTAGGGAAAATCATAAAGTAAATTTTAAATTAAATTATGACGAGGAAGATGAGGCTCCCTCAATAACCATCATTAAACAATCCGTGGAAGTGAAAATCTTCGATCATTGAGACTATCTTTATCGTCAAAACTTTCTTCAACTTTTTTCCAGGGATTTTCTAAACCGCTCCAGGGTGATTGAACACAAATTAGAAAAATCATCTGATCAGCCACTGATGTGTCCATGCAGTGTTACAAAAAGTGCCAATCTACTTACGATTCTCATTATATCTCTTTATATTTACTTATAATCCAAAAAATGCAAAAAAATGCAAATGTGACGATTCATACATTCAAATATCAAACCACGCACATGTGTAGATAACAGATCTCCTTATCATGCACAACAAAACCGGGCATTTAAGGCACACTAAAAATGGTGGACACGAAATTTAAAAGAACAACTGTCGCTGGCATTCAAAAGAATGTAAAGCCAGACACATCGCTTGCATCGCACTCAAACCCGGGGGGGGGAAAGGGAGAGCCACTGGTATGTTTTGCTGTTGCGCGCGTGTTGATGATATGTTTCGGAATCCGACCAGTCGGATGCAGCTGCTGCTGCTGTTGCTAGCTTACCGGCCTTCACATCTCGGACGGCTACGGGCTCTAGCATTCCGTTTGACAGTTCGAGATTCGAGCAGTTCCAGCGGTGCAAAAGATCGCATGCGCCGCAACTTCTTGTCCTACGGCACGACTTCGATAGTTCCGTTCCTAAAGAAGGCATTCCCGAGGTCGGCCCGGGTTCGTGTTCGGTCCACGGTCCGCGAGTCTTTCGGGTCCGTTCCATCGCAGTTCGTGTCTGCATAATGCGACTCGGCTATCAGCCCACGGGAAAGCTCCAATAACCGATCTCGAGCTTACGGTCGAGCCGAGCCGGAAAAGCTGGAAAAGTGAAAAGAGAGTGAGAGAGAGCGCCACGGCGGCCGAGCGCACAAAGGGAGCATGTGACCTTCTCTCCAGCCTTTTTGGGCTCCAGCCGTATCCAGCCCGTTCGGTGCAAAAGGCCGATTTTCCAGAGAGGCGCTCTCTCGCACTCTCTCTTTCTCTCTCGGGGGCTTGTCGATGCCCGAAAGGACATCCGTACCGCGACGAGGACAACCGACCGAACGTTGATCAGTTGAATGCGATACCGTGCGACGATCGGACGTGTTTTCGCGGCGTTCTCTGAGTGTGTGACGTTTGTTCCAGCAGCTGACAAGGTGTGTGTTTTACGGTGTACTACTTACGATCCTTACCACTTCGTGAACGTAAATCGTAACCATCTGGTTGGCAAAAAGGGTTAGTTTTCAATCGTTTGGAAGATCTCTCGTTGGTGCCGTGTGTATGTGTGTCAGGTTCAATGTAATTGCAATGTTTAAATGGCGAAGAAAAAAAACGTCCTGCAAGGAAATCGTGTGCAAAAAGGTGATCCAGTGTCCAGAGTGATAGCAATCAGGTGCCGTTCCCGAACCAGTGCCACTGCGCCATCCAACCAGAGGCCAGATGCTGGCGTTTGTATTTGGTGATAAGAACGAGCATCAATATGGCGAACGTCAAGCTCTAGAAACATCGTCCATTCGTCCATTCTGCCTTCCGTGAAGTGAAACCAACCTTGGCGAAGAAGTTCTGCCTTCTTTTTTTTTGTACTACTCTCGTCCAAGCGTCTCGTCCAAGTCGAAACCCCTGGACCGGGTTTTCCGGTGAAAACCAAGTGTACCGACCGTATGTTGTGGCCAACACCGGCCGATTCGGAACGAAATGATGGTGATAATGGAATGAAAATGGTACAAGCACACATACGCACGCACACACACACACACACAGCTGTGCGATGCTGATCAAGATGAGTTGCTGGTTGCTGGCTACCCGGAATGGATATCCTGGAACGTGTTTTGGCTGGGGGGTGAGGAAGAGGGGCCAGCAGCCTTGTTTCTCGTTGCCATTCGCTCCGGCTTAGGCTTAGGTACTCTAATGTTTCGTAGTGCTGCTCCGTTGGCATGCTGCCAGGCCACCGAGGTACCGAGCGCTTCTAAGCGCTTCGCTCCGAACGTGGTGGCCTCGTTTTGAGTGGTTTACAGGGTTTTTGTTCTGCACTGTGTATGAGTGTTTTTATGTGTGTGTCTACTGCTGCTGCTGCTGCTGCTTCTGCACTCCGCAAGGACAGGATTCAGCAGCAAAAAAAAAATAAAAATAAAAAAACGACATCAATTTCAGCCGACATCGAGCCGAGCTGCTGTGGCAATGGATTGAAGCGGTAGGTACTACGTGGAAATGCTTGTTATTTTTTTTTCACAGGAAACTTGATTGTCCTTTGCACAAAAAAAACAGTAGCAGCATCAGCATCCCTCTCTGTGGCCAACATTGAACCATAAACGCTCTTAAATAGGAGAAAACAAAGATGAAACAATGGGGCTCGCGCGAACTCGCCTCGCCTTTCTCGGGGCAGAAGGAAGGAAATCCAAATCCCAACTCGCTTCCAATTTTGTATCAAATCGAATCTCGGCTTCTTAAACCTCCCAGAAGGCTCCCTTCGCTCCTGCCTTCCTTCGATCGCTCCCGATCGGTTGGCACGCGCCTCTTTCCAGCTGGTCCTATTGTTCCGCGTGAATGAACGCGTGTCACGTGTCGAAGGAATTTTCACATCCATTCTGTGGACCACGACGACAGTCTGATGGCATGCCGCTGCCGCTGCTGCTGCTGCTGCTGCTGCTCATGAAGCCAGCATAAAATCAACAAACTTTTCTCGATGACGAGCTGGCTCGGTGGCTTAGCATCGGTTTGGCCTAGCATCATCATCACCACCACCGCCATGATTTCGCACCTCATTCCGCGCTTTCCGAAATGCTGGAGTGTTGTTGGCATGCCATGGCCTACTGCGCTGCCGCTGCGCTCCGAAGCAGCGTTCAGCTTCAGCGGTGGAAAGTTTGACTTTTATGCTGACTTTTTTCGCGCGCTGTTTTGACATTCGACCACACCACGGCAGTGGACCGTGAGGTCAGGATCAGAAGCAGCAGCTCCTCCTCCTCCTCCTCCTCCTCCTCCTTTGCGTCCAGCAGCTGGTTGCCTGGCCATGCCCGCGGGAAAGTTGCGACGAGTTTTACATTGGAGTCAGGTCGGGCGAAAGTTGCTCCTCTCTTTCTGGCCACAATATCGTTTGTGCTATAATCTCCCGGGACAATGTTAATGAATCGTGAAACTCCGGGCACTCTTCTCCAGCTGGGATGCTGATGATGATGCTGATGATGGATTGTTGAGCATTCGCGGAGACAATGTTCCAAAACCTGACCTTGCGAAGCAATATTCGACATTCATTTGTTTGAATGTTTGCCTTGTCCATGGGCAGCAGTTTTCATTTGTCATCAACAGTACAGCTGCTGGTGTAACGGTGTTGGTTCCACTCGAGCCAATCCGATCGTCGTAAGTGGCCACTCGTGGCAGAATTTCTTGTTGATCAAACCAAACGGTAAAACGCGCGTGGGAAATTATCTTAATCAGCGTCAAACAGAAAGAGGGTCTGCAGAGCATGAAAGGGAGAGCATGATGATGTGTTAGCTCATCTCTCCCCCCGCCGCTTCTGGCTCAATGTTGCCGCTGTTAATCTTTGTCCTCAAGATTCCTCTCGAGTTGCTGCTGCTCCCGGGAGCTTATTCAATTACAGGAGCAGCAGCCATGAGGAGGACCCACTGGAGTGATTGGTGGTAGTGGTGGTGGTAGCATAAACATAAATTCGTGCCACCAACATCACCACAATCTCGAGCCTCTCGACACTGATCCGGTGCTATACAAACATGCGACACGAGATATAAAGAGAGAGAGAGCAGGAAGCGGATATCAAACACCGGATCAAGACGATAGCGCTGCTCCTGATGACGTGGCGCAGGAGAGAGGGACTCCCAGGCCCATCGCTGGTCACAGACACGGGGTGGTCGTCTGTTGGTCGGTCTCAGGACTCGGACTTAAAGCGTACGGCGAGCAGGTCTCACCGCGCTCGTTTCGCTCAAGTTAAACACATCAATTCCCGGGTTCCACACACACACACACACACAGTCGCTTTTGGAGCTCGCTTTGGTGTCGCTTTGCTCGTCGTGCGGCCCATAATCCCATGCTGCTCCATGGATTCGTGTGCGTATGTGTATGTAAAAGGCGGTGGTGAATGGGAAAACTTGATTTTCCGTTCTTTTTTTTCTTCCTGCTGTTGTTGTCGTCTCCGTTCGTCGTTCGCTTATCGCGTGGATTGTTGCTGGGGCCCCCTTGGGGCCCCACTGTCTAAGCTACAAGGCCGGAACCAGGTATCTCTGTGCCGTGCGCTCGACGCACAACGAACGAACGAAGAGAAGCGAAAGGTTGAAAATGATAATCCCTCCCCCGGGTTCACCTTCGCCTTCGCCTTCGTCGTCGTCGTCATCGTCGTCAGTGGCGTCGTCAGTGGCCGATGCTGGGTCGACGAACGATCCCACCGAGGACGCAGATAAAATTAAACCAATTTCTCTCACCGGGCCACCGGCTGTACCTGCCAGTGGCGTACCAGACCACGCCAGACCAGACCAGACCAGCGCTAGGGGGAGGGCGCTTCACCATTGACAGGTTTATATCGAGAGCAGCCGAGAGTTCCATCCTCCTCCGGGCCAGTAACGGAGCAGGAAGCGGTGCCCAGGTTATGCCGTTTCCTGCCTTTGTACTGTTGCTGACTGAAGGACAGACGAACGTGCTGGCGAACGGTCCACTGGCAGGCTGGCCGGAAGTCAACGTGGACCGTCGTCGTCCTCGTCGTGGTGGAAGGAAAAAAAAAAACCTTCGGACCTCCGGAAAATGGGACGAGGCCCGGTCTAGTCTGGTCTGCATCGGATCTCATCGGAGTCGTACCCCAAAAAGGAGTTCGGAGAGGGTCCCTGAAGCGAGCTGCCGCAAAAAAGCGGAAAGAAAGCCTCCAAAAAAGGCGATTTATATGTAAGTGTGTGTGTGTGTGTGACGGAAAGGGAAAGGAACGTAACGCACGGTGGTCGGGCTTATGCCGGGCACGACCACCCCGAATGCTCAACCGCGGGGCTAAGACATACCCCGGCTGTACACGCTTAGTTACAGCATCGCATCCAAGACCCAGGTCCAGTGGTCCAGGGGTTCAGGTGCTCACGACCGTCTGTGCTGGTCTGTGGTCGCCGGTCCGGTCGTGGTCGTGGTCGTGGTCTGGATTTTCTTTCCGTCTACTTTTTTTTTCTCCTCGTCTCAGCTTCTTTTTTCCTCGTTGCGATGGAAAGTGCTCAGTGCTCAGTGATCGTCCTTTCGTGCCGCCGCCGTTCCTAGAGAGTGAAGACAGCCTGCAGCATAGATCATGCTGATGCTGGTTGAACACTGAACGAGGAATGCGACACACACACACACAGCACACTGTACAGCACAGCGTGTTTCCGCTTCCGGCTATTTCGCCATCATTCTCGTCCTTGAATGGCGCGCGCTTGCAATGGCGATTCATCTCTCACTCTCTCTTTCTCTTTCTTTCTTCCAGTCCGGGGCTGTGTGTGTGTGTGTGTGCTCTCTGTTCTATTTCCCTTTTTTTCCTTCGTTGCTCCGCGGTTCGCCTTCCGCTCGTTATGCTCGCATTCATCTCGCGTCCAGTAATCGGTTCTCTCGCTGCTCCCGGGATGGGGCAGCGTTGGAGTTGAATGGAAGGGAAAAGTATGATTCTTCCGTGCCATTTAGTTGAGCGATTCCTTCACTCTTCGCTTCACCCCCCGCTACCACGGTTAGTGACGGCGGAATTGGCACAAGTGGTTCCGCGTTCGGTTGGCTAAGCGGAGGCATCCCCGTTGTTCTCTGGTCCTCCCGGGCAAAGGGGAGCCTCCGAATTCAAATTAAACCGTATCGGAAGTTATAAATTCGATTATGCTAAACAGGGCTGGCTGGCTGGCAGGCAGGCAGGCAGCCAGGCAACGACCGCAGGCCGCAGGCGGCGACCGAGGACGAGAAGAGTGTCAGAGAGAAACGCGGCTTAGCCCGTCCGGGATCCGAGATCCGACAGTCCGGACCGCCGCCCGGTTGGCCCGGTTGTTCATTAATCAAATTTAGATTTTCGATATCCTTCCGATAGGATATCATCCCATAAGCCGCCGCCGGTTGCCACCGCGGTTTGACTCCGACGGTCGTGGTCGGTGGTTGGTTCGAGCACTGAACTGACAGCCAGTCAGCCGCACACGCTACGCCACGCCACACCACGCCACGGTTCGGTGGTTTCGACGAATCGAGAGAGCACGTCTCGAGCGAAAATTAACGTCATTACCGTGGTAAGGGTGGAGTGGCGTCCCGGAGCCCAGGGAAAGCGAACATTTTAATCCCGAAAGCCACGCGAGGACAGGCGTGCCATCCCTTTTGCTGGACGTGGACGTGCTTGTGCCAGGCACTACAGAAAGTGGAACGCGTTTGTTGAGTCGAGAGAGTAAATATGACGTTTTCACAATTCACGTTCTAAGTAGGCCTACGGAGTGACGTTGAGTAGCGAAATGCAATCGCACGCTGGCACGCTGTGGCGCAAAGCATTGACTGCTTGGATGTATAACAGTTTACTGGTATACTGGTTCGAGGTTGAAACGGTGGCCGAGAAAACCGATTCCTAACCTTCAAGCACAATCAATTCTGGAATCAAACACTTTAAAGCAACAGCCACGGCAGCAGTAAGCACACCGAAAGGAGCAGTCCCGCTCAACGGTTGATGAGTTGCCAGCGCCCCAATTACACGTTCGCACGGTAGCAATCCATTTAAAAAAGCCGCCAGCCATCATTCATCATCATCTGCTTTCTTCTTCTCGCCCTCCCAAAAAAAAAAACTGAAAAGCGAGAAAACAGCAAATCCGTAATCTAAGCCCCCCACTGCCCAGCCACTCTCTTCCTCCTAATGAAGGCGTTGATTGCGATCGCCCTGCAGAGACGGTTCAGAATCGGAAGCACCTGAACACCAGCCAGCCAGCCAACCAGCCAGTAGTAGTAGTAGTTTCGCAAACTACCAGAGGCCCCCGCATCGTATCCTGGTGCTGGGGGTGAGGGTGTGTGTGTGAGCCTTCGTTGCAGCATTTATGCTGACTTTTGGCCGAAGGGCCTTTTAGCGTAGGACGAGGCCAAAACAAAGACAGGACAAAGAACCAGCAGAGGGGTGGTGGAGTGATGTGAGTAATTGTCGGCAGTGAAGCGTAATGGGGACGTAATTAGGATAATTTCTCAATCGCGTAAAATATGCCAACACATTTCCGGTCCCGATCTCCCGTGGACCACCGTGGGCACCCTCTCCGTGGAAGTCGGTTCTTAGTGACCTTGGAGGTCGAACGCGTCGAAAGGTCGTTCTGTGTGATGGTAGAGGAGAACCAGGAAGTGAGTGAGTTTCCGTTTTACGTGTGTATGCGTTAATAGTGCGCGCGTGTTTGTGTGTCCAGAATTTCCTCCCTAATAGGGGTTTTGAGGTTCTGATTTCCTCAGTGCGAGGTTGAGGTGATTGAGCTCTTGTGTTTATACGCGCTCGTTCGTTAGTGTGTGTGTGTGTGTGTTTAGTCGAAGTTTCGTTAAAATTAATACTACCACAATAGGTCCATTAACAGCACAACATTGCTCTGCGAGGGGCGCCGATTTATTCATTTTCTGTTTGCAACCTTCCAAAAATTCATCCCCTTCCGAGTTTCACGGGTTGTCGGTCGGTCCTCAGACTCTCTAATAATCCGGTCATCACCAAACTTGTTGTTATTCTCGCTCAGTACTCGCCCCGACCCTCTATGCTTTAATCGACTTTAAAGTAGATTTTCCAACTCGAACGCCAACAACGGGCCGGGGAATTCGGTCTCTGGCAAGCGACCACCACCGGGTGGGGGTCTGGGGAAGGCCGAGGGAGGTTTCTGCGGCCTTGCGGACCAATGTTTATTTGTGTTTCCTTGGGGGGGGGGGGGGGTTATTTAAAATTAATAGTCCACCTTTGTGCGCTGAACTAGATTAAATAATCCGTCAGGTGTTGATTAACTTTTGCTTAACGAACGAAACCCACCACCCTCTCCCCATTTTTTCCTCGGTTTGGGGCCGGCGTGTGTTGGTGAACAATTTCTTTCTAATGTTCCTGCTGCTGATGCTGCTGCTGCTGCTGTGGATGATGCTGATGATGAGGTTGATGCTGGTGGCTAGTGGGCAACCTCATTTCAGTTTATTTGAGATAGTTCTAATGTGGTTAGCATTCCGGGATGCGGTCACGCTGGCAGAATATGCGCCATCGAGCTGTGGATCGATCGTCGCTCGGAGCCGGGCACGGTCGCCGGCCCGGGCGTGGTCACATCTAACCTCTAATTATGCGCTGCAGTACTCACCGTTCTCGCTGGCGTACTCGCTGGTTCAACGGTATTCGTTGTGGTGGTTATGATGCTGCTTCTACTGCTACTGATATTGCAGCATAATAATGCTTACCCTCGACAGCGACGGTGACATAACGCGCGCGCGCTTTTTTCGGGCGGAGAAAAATAAACGCCACCAATCTTAATCTAGAAAGATGTGGCCTACATTGTTGAATGGCATCAACAGCCCAAGGCCTGTCACGGACAAAATGGATGCCAAGAAATAAATTCATTTGTCGAGGCTGTTTGGCCAACATCCTTTTTACGCGTCCTTTGGCGACGACGCAAAGACGCGACGCCTTGAGGTAGAAAGTCAAATGAAAGGTGCGTGCGAGCGAGCGAGATGTTGTTTACTACCCCCCTCCCGCCGTGCTCTTCATAATAATGATGTTTATGATTTGCTACCTCCGGCCCCAGCACCGCCACTATCCCAACGACGCCTTTGTCGTGCGTCGTGATGATGACGAGCTGTTGGGATGACGTTTCGTGTCATGGCGTCGCGACCCATAACCTCAAAGATGCGGTATGCTCTTCGCTCTTTGGTTCTGTGCGTGTGTGTGAGCGGGTGCGTGTTTTTATTGTGAGCGTGGTTCGTGGCAAACAATGAAATGTCTCTCCGGAGATAAACAATCGTAAAGCAGTGGCACGCCACGGGACCTGTACGTAACTAAACCAACCAGGTGCTACTGTTGCTGCTGTTGCTGTTACAACAGATCATTTAGTATCGTAGTAGGCTGGCATCCGGATGTAAAAAAAAACCCGCCGTTGGTTTGGGTTGCCAAAAGAGGTTCAAGAAAGAAAAAAAACAGGCAAATCATAAACCGTTTCTGGTTTCTTCAAACACGCCGCTTTGCGGTCGCTTGGAGATAACACTGACACTGTCAGAAGGGCCCCGGAGAGCCGAGCTGAGTCAGTAAAAAAAAAACAGAATCTAGCAAAGATTGTGGTGGCGGTTGATGCGAGAGATGAGCTTAACTCCCGGGGTTGCCCGGGGAACATACTCGGCGCCAACCATGTTCACCGTGATCTTTACGTCTGTGTGTGGTCGTCGCTTGTCAAACTGCTGCTGCTGCTGCTGCTGCTGCTGCTGCTGCTGCTGCTGCTGCTGCTGCTGCTTGTTGCTGGCGAATGGAAGACGTTGATGAAATTATCCCCCGGCAACACACAAAACAGCAAACCGGGTCCGGAACCAGGTTACGTGCTGGAGGAACTGTCGAGCATGAAAATAAAATGGTCTGCCAGTTCTGTCGTCTGACCGCCAGCCGAGCACCAGCCACCTGGAAAGCATTATTTCATTCGAATTAGCTGTCAACCGAAGCATGTGTGTCGGTGGTACGGGAGGAAACAGGGAAGAGAAATGGTGAAAACATGAACATGACTCAAGCTCAAGGAGCGAATCCCGGGGTCTCCTTCGACCCTGGGCCCGCACTCTGTTCGACTGTTGCTGCTGACGGCACAAAGTGACGTCCGGAGCGCCGAAGGATTCAAACAAAGACCCGTGATGGGCGGGACCGGGCCGGGCCAGGTCCATTCGTCCGTCCCTCCGTCGGTCCGGACGTAATCAGAAGAAAGTGGGTGGACGGCGACGAACAGACGGACGAAACCATCAAAAACATTTCCGTTTCAACCGAACGGGACGTGGTCTACGGGGAGGGAGCCAACGGTCAGGAGTTTTAAGAAAGGTGGAGTTCGGTACAAGCTTGCGTGTGCGTGCGTGCGCGTGTGTGTGTGTGTGTGCAGGGTGTCGTTGCTGGTCTGTGACCTTCAGGACCAGGCGGGGAGCAAGGTTTTAGTACCGGTCCGGGGTTTTGGGTTCAGGTTTGGCCACCACTTAAGGGATCCTTAATTTGATGGATGTCAGGGTTATGGTGTGTGCGTGAGTGCATGTGTGCGTGCGTGCGCGTTCCGTTTCGCTTATCGCCCGCTCTTCATCCTTTCCTCAGGAGAGGCTCCCGTAGCCCGGACTACCACTACCACCATGCACGATGGCCCGTACATTCAGACCGTATTGGACAAAGAGCACATAAGTAAAAGCATATGCAGAGGACGTGGCACTTGGAGGTGCGTATGTGTGATGCGCAGTATCGCACGCACGCACGCACGCACGCACCCTTCAAGCGTCCATCTGGCGGTTGCCGGTTGGGCTGCCTTTAGTTTGCTGCGAATGTTGCTTGTCAGTGCAGGTGAAAGGATCATAATTTTTGGCCCAAAAAGGACGCAGGAGGCCAGGACGTGGTGAGAAACCACGGCACGAAAATCCGACGCTCCGGTTTGAAACATTTTATTAGCATTATTTAATGTTTCCTTTTGCGTCAGGAGGGGTGTTGGAATGCGTCGTGTGGTGGTGAGGTGCGGGTAAATGCGGCTTTCCGGATAAGAAAGCTACCTGGCCATGAGGGACGGGGCGGGGATGAGGAGACGTGATGCGTGATTCGATTAGTGCGGCCAGCTCTTGCCTGGCGGGGGGGTTTATGTGGCGATGTGTCAGACATAATTTTCAATTCCAGGACTCTTCCTCGTAAACCTCAATTCCCAGTTTCTTGGTGTTATAAGGAAGGGAATTGATTTTTCTTGGAGAAAATACTTACCAGGCAGAGAAAAATTAAACCATAGGCGGGTTCCTATAGAAAGCATTTAATTTGTTAACCAGCTCAGACGCCTGGTGGTGTTGGATTGTATTTGGTGTTATGTTATGAATGCTCGAAGCATTCAAAGTTAAATGTTTGCTGCATCATCAATCATTAAAATGACGAAATGACGTTAGTTATTATCCAAGACGTATCTATAAAGCAATTTCTATTAATTCTAAATTTAGTTATAGCGAGTCTGCATTTAAACGCTTGCATTTAAGTTACTTAGAAGTAATTATAGAGAAAATCTAATTTAGTACTCGATCTACTCGAAGCTCTTCTTATGTCTTACGAAGGCTTCATCAACGTAACTTTTTATATCATGTTTTTGAAATACCCTTTCCTCAATTTATGCATCACGATGAATACAAGACAACTGAGTTTTGATTGCTCTACAAACACAACGATTGAGATAAAGAAAAAGCTATGATACACTCAAGCTAACCATACATGAAAGTACACTCGAGCTAACTGAACAGTACTTTTTTTGCTGTATAATCATTGCAGATGAAACTATAATCAATGTTGAAGTGGCCAAGGTACTGCCAAAACCAAGCCTTTGCCTCTCCACGAAAAATGCGGTTGAAGAATGTTTGAACAAGCTTGAATGAGGATGGGTTTTGAAGCATTTCCGTGTTTGTCCATGGTGCTCAGCACTCTTGAACAAACTGCTTAAAACAAGTTGCAAAGCAAACACAACGGCCGAGATTGTATATGTTACCATGCTATCGATCCGATATATGTGCCTCGGGCATGAGTTGGAAACTTCTCATTGCAACTAGCTCCACGGGATATCAGCAATATTCAACCGGACAATTTACCGGTACCTCGAGAGTGCCGCACGAGAACGGCACTCAACAACAGCAAAAACTTGGAAAGGCTGATATAGACAAGTCAAATTTATGGTTCCTTCCAACTTCCAGATACGTTTCAATACAGAATTCCTTGTAAAGAGTCCTCTAACAAGAGCTAGAGGCCATTAAGTAGGAGCAATGAGTCAGTACTATAGAAGTCATGTACTTGTAAGGATATATTTTGAAAGGATTTTATAGAAGCATTCAAAACATGTCCTAATACGTTTCACTTATGTATCAAAAAAGGGATTTTTATGGTTTTTATGTAAATTATGATGCAACTGTATGATGTATACACTTCTCTCTATGCTCATACTTTCCTCCTCCTCTTAAGATCAACAGGTAGGTCTTTCTATTCCACCAAACTGCAGAAACTGCAATCCAGCAACAAACGACTCGACGGGAAGCCATCATCATCAATCGACACCCTATAAGCCCCTCGTGGTTAGCAATCATCGCTGCATTAGCTAATAACGCAGAACCAACACTCATCATAACTGAGATTTACCTCGTAATACCTTGAACCAAACAGACCCCCTCCTCCCTCCTCTGCCTTCTTCACCACAAAGCGCATCGTTTACCTTCATCAACCTGGGCCAACCTGAGAGACCAAAAAAGAAAAGGCAGTGAAGAAAACAACACAACACAGAGCACATAGCACGGCACAGCATAGAGCATAGGGACATCGATTTCCCAAAACCACTCAACCGACGGAGTCCGTATAGGACGGAGTGGGGCATTGCAGTGTGCATTAAGCTCTAACGAGCTGCACACAAACCAAATCTCAAGACGGCTCCTCCGTTCGTGAAACGTGCGGCCATTTTGTGTGCCTCGTTCTCCCCGCAGAGAGAGTCGGTCGGACGGTCGGTCGGTCGGTGAACGTGTGCAAGAAGTGGTTGTGGTTCGGTTGCAACGGTGTCAAACTTAACCCATATATGAGTCACACACTAGCCGATGTCACGTTTCAGAAGCAATTTGCATACTTATCCCGCCCGCCCGTTCGATCCACCCCACCACCGGAGCTCACGCCCTAAGACCTAAAGTTTTCCATTACCCCCGATGCAGAGCACGGCACCGAGACACGTGGAAACGGCTGACCGGGTATTTCGGTCGCGTGAGTGCTGACTAAAGCGTGGAAAATTGCTTTTCCCTTGGGAGGCCAGTGACAGCAGGCGAAGCGAGAGAAAGAGAGAGAGAGCGAGATAGAGAGAGAGAGAAAAAAGGAGAGGAAAAGCAAGAGTCAAACGAGGGGTTTTTCGTGGAAAAGTTTCTCACATTTTCCCGTTGGAAGGACTTAGACAAACGGGAACACGGGGTCGCGCGCGTGTGTGTGTGTGTGTCTGTGTCACATGCAAGCAGCACTAGAAGCAGTAGTAGTGGTGGTGCGCCACGTTCCAACGTTGAAAGCGCCTGACCGCTGGCCGGAAAACCTCAAAAGCAGCAGCAGCAGTAGTAGAGGCGAAAGGATATACTCGCAACAACTTTTAACCATTTCTTTATGATGTGCTCTCTCTCTCTCTCTCTCTCTCTCTCTCTCTCTCTCTCGCTCTCTCTCTCTCTGCTTCGTGCTCATCGTTACCATCGGTCTTGGTGTCCCTCAAACGTCTTGGATCAACCATCTTCTTTCCCTTGAACCATTTCTCCATCTTCATCGCTACATCCGTTCACCAGTGATGAGCATGAGTTTAGCTTCCTCTATCCCCACCCACCCCCTCCTTCTGCTCTCTCTCTCTCCTTCTCTCCTTCTCTCGTTCTCTCACCACCACCTTCACTTCCTGCCCACCTTAGCTTGCAGATAATTTTCCACCGCTAACAAACTGCACTGATGAAAAGTGACAGCCAAACGGAGAAGTTTTTCTTCGAAATTACTTTCCCCGGCCGTCATCCTCCCTCCCTCCCAACCGGCCTGGCCCGGCCAAGGAGGGAGGTAATGTAGTTCGTGGTGTTCTTGGCACACATATTGCCTTTTTTTTCTTTCATCGTTTGTGCTCGACCTTCCGATGGTTTCTCCCCCCAAAAAAACAAATAACCAAAAATAGAAAGAAAAAAAAACGAGAAAAGGATGTACCACACTTCACGTGACAACAGAAAAGACGTTTTTCCACCACCCGTTCATCCGATTGGCTGCATCGAATCTGCGCCGAACGCTACGGTACGGAAGCAGCTGTCGGTGCATCCTCATGATCCTGACGATGATGATGGTGGTGATGATGATGCTCATGATGCTCATGATGGTTATGATAGTTTTTTGTTACTGTATGTTTGTTCACAAACACAAACAAACGAGCAGTAGTAGCGAGTGAGGAGCGACGACGACAGTGTTCCGGTTCACGGTTCCAAGATGCGATCAAAGTTTGTGAAGCAGCTGCTTTTCCCCTTGGCTACTGCTGCTGCCGGCACAAACCAGCGCTACCAGGATGTCGCTGTTACTGACCAGCACAAGGATCTTGTGTTTTTTTTTGTTGTGTCATTAGAACTAGCTCTCTGTGTGTGTTCCTTTCGCGAGTCATCAGTATCGTCACGAAGTAGTAGTTGGTAGCATATGCCGTCCAGCAGCTGCTGCAATGATGTTGGTGCACACAGATATATGGAAATGGAAACGGAGTAGGCCAAAGGCAGCAGCTGATGTTGCCCCGCGTGAGACAAACAATACCCTCTCTCGCTCTCTCTCTCTCTCTCTCTCTCTCTCTCTTTCTCATGCTGCGATTTGCTCGCCCCAAAAAAAAACAACTTCCAAAACGATTTTTGATGATTGAAATAATGATTTTCCCGCCGGCTGCAACCGGGTTGCTTTTTTTTTCTCTCACTACTTTCCAAATACCTACCCCGTGGCTGGGGTGGCTGACCGGAGCTTTCGTCAGAACAATATCCGGCTTTTGGCAAAGGGATGCTTTGATGCTCCCGTGAATGTTGAAAACCTTCAACAAGGAACCTTCGGCTGGGTGTTTTTTTCTCACTCTCTCTGTGTTGTGTGTTGTTGCGACGATGCTGTTGTAAGCTCAGGTTCACAGGTACCCCTACGAATGGATTCCCCCCCTCTCTTCGGGGAAAAAAGGTCCACATAAGGAAGGGTTTATCCGGTCACCTTCTACCAAACCCTCTCCCCGCGATACGGTGAAAACTCCGTGCAAAAGACGATGAATTTTTCATTCCGAATAAAGCTGCTTGTTGGCAACACCGACACCGTGGCGTGGCATGTCAGCCTCACCTAACACGCAACACGCACCACGCCAGTTTGTGGGTTGTGGTGTGGTGTGATAGAAGGGGATGAAAGTAGGACCCAACAATAACAGCAACAACAACGAACGCCTAAATCGTTCAATGGCATGGCGTTGGGTGAGGGGGTGAAAGCTCGTTGTGGTCTACCTGGCAATTGCTGGCAAACCCTTTCCAAAGCCTCAAAGAAGAAAACGAAGAAGAAGAACCACCAGGGCGCCAGCTGCACACTCCCACATCTCACTCACTAGGTAACCCTTTTTCTTTGCGTCAGTAACGCCGAGCTTCTCGTAGGAGGAAGAAATTCCGGAGGTTTCCGGAGTAGAAGGGAAGTTCGCTGCTATTCGCTGTTCTGTTGTTCTCCTCATCACCAAAGCCATATGCTGCTGCTCCTGGAGGCCAATCCCTAACGACGATTGATGTAGACGCTGTGCGTAGGTCGTTGAGGCACGACACACACCGGACGGACGGAAGGTCGCGAGCCGGTTTCTGGGGGGAGGAAATAAATCAATTCCAATGTTTGAGGGATGCTGCTGCTGCTACCCTTTCGTGCCATAGCCTCTTTCCCATTTCCTGGACCACTTTTTGTTGTTTGGCTCACGACAGAAAGGGTGAAGTAAAGTTCCGACGTACGACCTTCCGTGCTGCTCCTTCCGTGCCAAAGGATTAGGGCCGCAAAATTGACGCAAAATTGGGCGAACTTGGGAATTGTTTTACTCCTGTCGGGCTACGTCGCTGGTTCTCAGCCGAAACCTTCTGCCTGATGACGTCTTGTTGAGAGGAAAGAGGTGGTCCTAAATAAATACACATGTCTGGTGCGGGTGGTGGGGCATTCTCCACCCCCCCAGTCCATAGCCGTTTCATTTGTTGTCTTCGGTACTCGGTACGGGTTTCGGTACGAGTGGCCTTGAGAAATTGCACACAAGACCGGGATCGGGATCGATATTGTTTAGATGGACAATACGTGAGCGCTGATTGAATACCGAACAGATGCCCGGGCAAATCTGGGTCTAGACAATTTACAATTCAGCGACGAATGGGACGAACGAAACAAAGGTCGGATCGGATCGATGCGATTGAGAGAAGCGCTTTCGCAACGTGCTACGTATGATGATGCTCGCGATGACGTCATAGATTAGCTAACACTACCCCTGGTTATCGTTATCCCCCCAGAAAAGGCATACTCATTTGTCTCACGATTAAAGCATTTAAACTAAGGAGATGAAAATATTTCTCGGAATTGGATCACGCGTCGTCGAACGGTGCGTCGAACTCGAGCGACCATTAACCTCTGCCTCAGCTTATTTGAATTTGAATATGTAGATATGATGTTTAGATTAAATTTCCCTGTCAAGCAACACCCACGGTGTGTCAGTTTCGTCTAGCGATAGCGGTGGATAGAACCGAGTTCATCTTCGCTGCTTGGAAGGGATCGGGTTAACATATTCGGATGCTGAGGTTAATGTTCTCAGAAGGGCAACCGCTTCAACGCTTGATGTCGCATTATTAACCATTCAGTAGACGTTTTATTACAGACAAGACATGATTGGCAGCATCGAAACATAATCTCACAGTGTAGACGAACAAGTAGATTAAATTGTGTTGCAAAATATATGAAATGGCAAAAGTTATATGGGAGCTATTTCAATTTAAAATTTAATTAGGGGTTGATAAGTTTTTTTTACGTAATGATGTTAGTCTGATCGTCAACGATAGCTTAAAGTACAAACACATTTTGAAACAATTGATTTCAATACAATTTTGGATAAACTGCCGAGTACAATATCTCTCCTATTCACATAAATGCAATAATTGATTTGTTTTTCATCTTTGCTAGCAGTCAGTCATGTTTAAAACACAAGCCATTTATCACTTCTTCGTGCGTTATTAAGAAGGTCACAATACGTTTTGATAACCTGGTTGATATGACTGTTGGTATTAACAGCTATTGTACTTGAGCTTTTCATACATTATTACATACAGATGACCATGCCTTAAACTACTATACAACGTATCATTAAATGCCATGACTCTACAACGAGTTTGGAGTGCTTTACAAACAATTGTTTAATATTTCACGAAATGTAATGGCCTTGAGATGTAGATGTGCTACCATAAAAGCATTACTTTATTTTAATAATCTTATTGTTGCATTCGCAACTGAGTCGCCAGAAGAAATCGAACAATTTGATAGCTTTCAACTTATTCTCATATATTCTCACAATTCGGGAAAGAGTTTGGAGCAAAGTTCTGAGCAAAGTTCTGTAGGAGTGGTAGTCGGAGTAGCTTCAAATTTAGTCCACTTTTCTTCCTGATTGCTGACTGATCTCTCCGCGCTTTTCGCGCCTGTTTATATCCCTGTAACGTTCACGCTCGCGTAACGTTCACGCGTAACGCCCTACTACGCTTTGTCATTTTTTTGACAGTCCACCTCCCAGTGAGGTAGTAACGATACTCACGATCTACTTGCGTAGGAGCTACTGTTGTTACGCGCTTCCTGGTTTGTTTACTTAATTTCTGTTCTGTCAACGCAACCCGCGTGCGCACGCGGTTTTGCCTAGCTATTCTATTCCCGTTCTATTCTGTCCTGTGTATTCGCATAGTGCTGCCGACTTCTCAAAACTGGCGATGAAAAGCGGCCAGTGTCGTGCGTCGCCCGCAAAGGTAGGGAGGTCCTTTCCCACGGCCTTTCGGGCCGCAATTTGGCTGGAGGTTAGCTCGGCGAAGAATGTCGTTTGGTAGTGTGGGGCATTTGTGAACGGTAGTGAGAAAGCTTCACTCCTTCGTTGCCCCACACCCGCGCCAGCTCCTACCTCTTCGTGCGCCATCGTCGCGCCGAATGCGCCGCTCATTCGTGCTGCACCGTATCTTGTGTCCAGTGATTGTCGCCACTGAGCATAATCTGGATGATGCTGGCGAGTAACGCTTGATGTGTCTGGCACATCCTGCCACGACGGACCCGCGCCTGCCACGGGTTGATGATTTACTTGGCCTACTCCGGCCTGATTATGATTTGCCAAAATGGTCGAAGC
Source organism: Anopheles darlingi (assembly GCF_943734745.1). Classification (NCBI taxonomy): domain Eukaryota; kingdom Metazoa; phylum Arthropoda; class Insecta; order Diptera; family Culicidae; genus Anopheles; species Anopheles darlingi. The sequence continues at coordinate 47,948,471 of NC_064875.1, forward strand.
GGATAGATGCCTCGGATCAATGACCGGGGCGTTGCCCCTTGGCGCCATCGTTGTTTGCCATTCTGGCTCTCGCGCCGCGTCCTCTTGGCGGTTTGCGCCGAAGCGCGGGAGCGTTGGCCCCGCCGTCGGGTCAACGTGCTCCGTAAGGGACACCTTTCGCCCTTCTCTCGCTCTCCACTCGAGCTCCTTGATGCGGAGCGCTAATTCTCGCCGTTCGAGGTCGAGTTTAGCCCTCTCGAGCGCGAGCCACTGCCCCTCTAGCGAATCCTGGGCTTGGCCGGTGTTGTATGCTCCGACGGGCCGATTCGTTGGGTTCACCTCCGCACGCGGGCTGAAATCGCGCATTTCGGACGCTGTGTCCGTGCTGGATGTCGTCGACGCTCTCGTCGACGGCTGACGCTCTCCCGCTGCTGTTCCTTCGTCCGTTTTTCCTTCGTCCGCCATCGTGTCGCGGTTGCTGCGTAGCTCGATCACTTAGCGTCACCTTGGTGGAGGATCGATTGCACCCGCGATCTCGCGACAACGAACACTTTCGGGGAGGGGAAACGGACACTTCGCGGACTGTACGCGCCGACGTTAACGATCGCGATATCCGGATTAACTAAACTTTGAAGATTGTTGCGCTAAATTGCTGCAACAATCTTGCACTGCACAATTTGAAGACTGTTCGTCCAAAATTTGCGGATGAAATTTGAAGATTATTCGACAATCTAAACTAAATTTGAAGAATTGTTCGACAATCTAAACTAAGTTTGAAGAATGTTCGACAATCTAAACTAAATTTGAAGAATGTTGCATTCGCAACTGAGTCGCCAGAAGAAATCGAACAATTTGATAGCTTTCAACTTATTCTCATATATTCTCACAATTCGGGAAAGAGTTTGGAGCAAAGTTCTGAGCAAAGTTCTGTAGGAGTGGTAGTCGGAGTAGCTTCAAATTTAGTCCACTTTTCTTCCTGATTGCTGACTGATCTCTCCGCGCTTTTCGCGCCTGTTTATATCCCTGTAACGTTCACGCTCGCGTAACGTTCACGCGTAACGCCCTACTACGCTTTGTCATTTTTTTGACAGTCCACCTCCCAGTGAGGTAGTAACGATACTCACGATCTACTTGCGTAGGAGCTACTGTTGTTACGCGCTTCCTGGTTTGTTTACTTAATTTCTGTTCTGTCAACGCAACCCGCGTGCGCACGCAAGTAGATCGTGAGTATCGTTACTACCTCACTGGGAGGTGGACTGTCAAAAAAATGACAAAGCGTAGTAGGGCGTTACGCGTGAACGTTACGCGAGCGTGAACGTTACAGGGATATAAACAGGCGCGAAAAGCGCGGAGAGATCAGTCAGCAATCAGGAAGAAAAGTGGACTAAATTTGAAGCTACTCCGACTACCACTCCTACAGAACTTTGCTCAGAACTTTGCTCCAAACTCTTTCCCGAATTGTGAGAATATATGAGAATAAGTTGAAAGCTATCAAATTGTTCGATTTCTTCTGGCGACTCAGTTGCGAATGCAACACTTATATAATCAAACGCGAAACGACATAAAAATGTACACCATGCATTACTACGAACTAGTGTAGCAGTTTTCGATAACTTTTAATTCAATTTAATCATAACATAATGCTGCGAAAAGGTGTACCAGAACCGGAAAGGTTATCGACTCGATTTGCCGAGTCGATTTGCTGCCTCGATTAACGTTGCAATATCGAGCAAAGCATCGAGTGAAAATGTAATGTTCCCTCTGCCCGGCGGGCCTGAGGCGTGCAACAATGTGCAAAAAGGCTGCTGCAAGCTCACATTCCTTCGATCCATTCCACATCGACTCACGGCAGAGAAATATGGATTCGCCGAAGCTTACAAAAATGGCTTATGGCCGGAAAACGAGCGATACTGGCGATAGCTTCGTTAATTTCACGAGCAAAAAAAAATGTGACAAAAAAGCAAAGAACTCGCAAACGAGAAATGCGAAAAATCGCTCCGCACGAAACGGTGCCAAATGCGATGGAAATGGTGTTGCTGCTGCTGTTGGCGCTGCTGCTCCTGCTGCTGCTCGTTCACCCGGTAAACTCGGGTGCTAAGAATTTCCTTTTTCCATTTTTCCACCATGGCAACGGCCAACGTGGCCAACTATCGATTTCGCGCCAGCAGACACGGTTGCACCCGCTATGCTCCAGTGGGTCCAGTGGAGGAGGTATGTATCCTCGGGCACCGGGCCGCCTGGTGTCCTTATCAAGTGGCCCCAATCTTTGCACCTCGTTTCGTGCTGTCGAGCGACGAGCGACCGGTCGAAGCAAGCAACCGAAGCAAGAGAAGAAAAATAAGCAGAATAAGAAGTAGTAGCAGTAGCAGCAGAAGCAGCAAGAAAATGCGGTCCTGGCTCGGACGGACCCAGGAAAAAGTCGGAATATCCTACTCGAGCCCCTGTCCGTGCGTCCGTCCGTCCGTCCGTGGTGAGCGGTTGAGGGATGAAAATGCTCCACTATCACATTTAACTATTGTTTTGCTTCCATTTAGCTTCGTTGTGCGCTGCTGGTGTCGTGTCGTGTCGCTGGCTCCGTGTCGTCGTTAGGCGCTGGCTACTAGGATCTCGCCTCCGTTTTCTCGGTGCGGTAGCGGTGTGTTGGGGGGGGTAGCCGAGCCGTGAGATAGTGAGCACTTCAGAGCCGCCTGTGCGAAGGAGGGGGCGCATTAGCGAGGCGTTCGGTACGACGGGACATAAGCAGCCCGGCTTTCCCGAAATGCATTTCCCCGAGGCAGGTTTCTTTAAACCTTAAACTGACCGCCCACGACCGTGTGTGCCGGTTTGAAGGATCCCGGCCACGAACAGGTTGCATGTTTTTCCACCGTCTTCGTCTCTCGGGCGGTGACGATGGAGCCGGGGTTTTTGGGAAAAATTGAAACTTCAACAGATGCTGCTGCTGCTGCTGCTGCTGCTACTCGGCACCACCGGTGGCTGGTTTTCCCAGGAAAACCCCATCCCGTTTTGCGATGGCGCGGAAACCTGATAGCATTAATGCAGAGTCGTTCCATTTGAGGAAGAGGAACTCGCTTTTCAGTTTGTGGTACAGATGTTGTTTCGCATGTAAGTAGATGCAGCATTCGAGGAAATATTTAAATTCCGATTCGATCGAACGGAGTTTTCCAATAATTTTTCACCACCACGAGCAGCTTGGGACAGGCAAAAGGTCATCCACGTGGATATCACTTTGTGCAGCAGCAGCAGCAGCAGCAGCAACGTGCAATGCGTGGCACGTTCCAGCGATTCCCGATGGAATTCATTCCTCCACCTCAACGCCACCACCACCACCATCATCACTATCGTGTTCTACATCCGCATTTCGTGCCGCATGAAATGCATAAAAGGATGGAAAATGGAAAACAAATAGCGTTGACGATGACGAAAGGCAAAATGGTTTGCGTTCCGAAATGGTTCCCTCTAACGAGATCGTGCCCGGACGCCCGATAGAAAACTGGCATCTTTTGCGTATCATCGAGCAGCCGGATGCTGCTTGAATTGGTATGAGTGACCGAGACAACAAAAAAAAGAAGTGGGAAGGAGAAAGAGACGCATCTCTAACTCGCCACCCGCAAAAGGAAAGCGAAAAAAAACGGCTGCAACCGTCACCATCGAACGCCGCATACACAAGCATCCGCCCCGGAAAAGCGTGTCACTTGTCTAGTTTTCCTGTGAATTTGTCTGCCATTGGCGCGATTGGCAGAAGCAGGAAAAGTCCCCGACGCCCCTAGAACTACGGGGCCGGACCGGGTCGGGCCGGGCGGACCTCACGCGACCATTGTTTGAAGTGCTTGCCATGACAATGATGAAAACATCTTATTTCTTCTTGTTTGCTCGCTTTTTTTTTCGTCGCTATCGTCAAGTGGTCTCCGTGCACCGGTGGCAATCCGTCGGAAGCGTCGGAAACGTTGCGACATAAAGCCTGCAGCCGGGAATGCAGCAGCAGCAGCCGAAGGACCATCTCTTCCGCACGCAGAGAGTCTCGAAGAAGAGCGAGGAGCGGGAAACGCTTTCGTCAAACGCAGAAAACATGTGTCAAAGTCAAGTGCCGCAACGGAATCAAAGCTGGCCAATCGTTGTCATCGTCCTCGTCGTCGTCGTCGTCGTCATCTTTGTGGTTGTCGAGTGGCTGAAGCTGGGGTGGAAGAAGATGTGCTGTGGAGACGATGAAACGGAAATGTTCCCTTTTCCGTATGTCAGAGCCAGAAGACGTGGCCGCCGTTGCCCTGGAAGTGGTGCAAGCAGTGCATTTGCGGATCGATTTTGAACAGAGAAAGAGAGAGAGAGCGAGAGAGGTCTAGTTTGCTCCGTGAGTTTGACAAATAGTGCGCTCGGCCCATTGTAGTAGGCGAACCGATTCGAAACTCGAAATTGATGGATTGCTACGGAACGTTCAATAATCTGACTTCTATCAGTGCAGTATCAGTTGTTCAGCAAAGTTCCTTCGTTGGAACTCACGATTTAAGCGATGCATTGAAGTTAATTTGAGAAATTTAATTCACGAAACTTTCATTCCATTCGTCGAGTATACAATATTGCTGCTTCGACAACATCTCAGTCTCGCGTTTAGCGGACGCAAATTCAAATGCAGAGACGCAGCCACAGCAGCAGTTCCGTGAAGGCGAATCGCCCGACCGTCAGAAGCCTCGAGTTGCCCTCAGGTCGCCCAACCAGAAGCAAATATTGAATAGAGCGGGATGCAACACTAGCTCCTCTGGCAACGAGAGTGAAGCAAACAATTGTTCCGTTTCGTTCTTCGTTCGAATGCCGATCAATCCGCCACCTTCCTGGAAGCTGATGAAATGTTTACCAACGCTCCCAGGGACCCGGTCTGGCCTGCCAGACGACAAGCCAAGCCAAACGGAAAGCACACACACACACACACACACACACACATACAATACCCATCAAGAAGTATCGTATTTCGATTCTATCTCAACAATATCCAATGCAAGATCGTCAACAGACTGCGACGACGACAACGACAGCGACTTGCAGTTGCGACGACGACGTGCAGAGCAGAGTCGCCGGCAATCGGAATCGGCCATCGGGGTTCGATTTCACGTTGGAGAAGTAGTGTAGAGTGTGCCAATGGAGGGTCTGTGTGTGTGTGAGTCTGCTTCCAAGGCACAAAACTACGGTTGCGGCTGCTGCTGCTGCTGCTGCTGCTGCTGCTCCGATTCCACAAAGTTCCCGAGACTCTTGCACCGCTGAAAGGTGAACATGTTTGTGCCGCTTAAACTAGTTGATTAGGTTTTCTCTTCTTCCTCAGTTTGTCGTTTCGTTTTTCCCTTCACACAATCCGCAACGATGCGTGGGAAATCAATTCTTCACCAACCAACGCAGCAGCAGCAGGAGCAGCAGCAGCAGCAGAACCACTTCCGGGGGCGGCATTCGGGATGGCGGAAGTTGAAATTGAATTTTGTGTCACATTTCGGCACTCGCGATGGACCACGACGGGTTGTTACGCGACGCTGGCGCGAAAATCTGTCTTTACCCGACACGACGGACTGATTGGATAGTTTTTGTGTACGGGTGTGTGTGCGTGTGTGGGAAAAATGGTTTTTCAATTTCCAAATACCCGGGAATTGCCATTTGAATTGCTCCGTTTGAAAAGTGTGGCGTTGGTTTGTTGGTTAAGGTTCCTGTTGGAACCAACAACTTCCTCTTCTTCTCTAATGTCCAATTTGACGTCTCCACCGGTGTCGGTGTCATAAAGCTAATGAACTTTCCGGAAAAAAGAAGAAGTAAAGGAATGGACAGGGACAGGGAGCTGGCAACAAATGGTGACCGAAACTAAATGAATGTCACCGGCAACTTCAAAGCTTAATTACGATTGATGGATGAACTGCACTTTATTATTGGGACCGTACTCCAGGACTCGGGTGGCCCCGGCTTAATCAGCTTCAGTGTGTGTGTGTGTGTGTGATTGGTCGATGTCACATTCCGAGTCCGGTTCCATTTATTTTCTCTCCGCTGCCGGGGGGCCTCGGGGACTCAATCAAGGATAAGAAGGGAAGATAATGGCCGCTTACCATGAGACGGACTGGCTGGTTGGTTGGTTGGTTGGCTCGTTGGTTGGTTCAACTGTCGAACCACTTGCTTCCTGCACATCCTAACGATGGGCTGCTGGACCTCCTGGAGTGGTTAAGGCAATGGCAATACTCTTATTCATTATTTATACTCCATGGGTATGTGACCAACGACAACAACGACAACGACAACGACAACGAGGACGACGACGATGTTGAGAACGCTGGCTTCCTCCCATAAGTATCCCCGAGGACACTGCAAATGATGTATAACGGATCTGCAACGGAATTTATTTTTCCCTTTCCGCATACCGCACCACCGCATCGCATAGTCCCGGGACACAAACATACCACCCGCATCTGGCATCGTTCCCACCTGTGGGACCGTTCCGAAGACCGGACCGAGCAACCGAAACCGAAACCGATCCATCAGGTCACTGTGGAGCAACCGGCCGCCCGGAAGAATCGAGCTCCAGACTCGAGCTCCTGGCTCTCGGAATTGAATCTATTCCCAAACCGTCTGTTGACCTGCCGCCACGTACGCCGGCCAAGAAGGACGAGACACGAGACGAGACGAGTGGAGATAAGAGAGACGCTTCCTGTGGGAACACTTCGGCAACCATCACGTCTCTCGAGTAAATGCTACCCCTGGGGGAAGGCCTTAAGCTTCCGTCTCACTAGATGCTGTACGTCTGTACGTGTGTGTGTGTGTGTGTGTGTACTGTGTGTGTGTGAGTGTGTGTTTATGGAGGTTTTCACCGATCTATCGATGCTGATTACCTGGAATAAATTGTAGTCACTTGAAGCCTTCCAAGTCATCGACTCCAATGGAGTGAGCGAGCGACTTGCCGATCGATTCTGGTCAATGCCTAAATTTATCGAAAATCGTTCATCTATTTTCGCTCTCTCTCTCTCTCTCTCTCTCTCTCTCTAAGGTTCTCTCTCTTTCTCTCTCTTCTGCTCATCTTGTCCACTGGGAAATCGGGAAGCCAGTTGGCATTTCCGCCGAAATGGTTCCGTTCATTAGTGTTCGTTTCTTGGCCAAGCATCCATCGCCGTCCGAGTGACGGCCATCGTTTCACTTACCGTTTCCTCCACCACACCCTCCTTCTCCTTCTCCACCCGTCTAGTAACAAGGATCACGACCTACCGGAAGTTCCGTGAAGGGTGGAGACAGAGGCTGTAGGATAGCCACCGACTGGTCGGTAGCTATCGATAATTTTGCTTCATCTATCAACGACCGACGTTTCGGAGCGATGGAGAGCACGGCGACGTGCAGGGTGGGGGGTAGGACACCATTGGAATAGGTTTCCAATGTTCGTCAGGCGTGTAATTTATGTCGCACCTGAATGCTCAAACCATCGATCGCCGGTACTCGGATACCCCGGGCGCCCGGGTGCACTGGTACTGGCGACAACCGGGTCTCCTCAGGTCCTGGGCCCGACCCAGGACCGGGTGGTCCAGCTTCCGGTTGTTTCCGACTGATAAATCGCCATCAAAACGACAAGCAACGAGCCGTCGGCCATCGGCTATATCGGTAATCCGATAATCCGGCACATTGACAAAACCTTGGAGCGAGAGAGAGCGTCCTCGGTTCTTTGCCGCACGAGGAACGGGGAATGCACAGCACAGGAGTTAATGCCCGGTAGCACACGGCGCACGACGACAACACAGCTGCAGTCCTTCTTTGAGGAGCAAGGGAGCTTTGGCCCAAGATGACTTCCAGTAGGGATGATGACAAAATGGGGTTTTGATGCAGCATAAAATGGGCAGCGTGACTAACGAGCTCTTCACATTCCTGTCCTTTGTCAGAAGAAGTGAGGGGGTGCATTGGAGCTTTGGTTTGGGCAAAGTAGATGCTCCTTAATGCTGCTTTATGTTTGTGCTTGCTTCGCCTCGGATATCGATATTTCGGTCTCGCTTTCGGCTTTGCGTGTCCGTCCGGCTTCGTGCATCGTGCAAAACATTCCACAAACAGCTTTTAAGAGCAAGACATCGTCCCTTGTTTTTCGTTGGTTTTTCGTTGTTTGCCACAGATTGTTTCGTGATTAAGAAGCTGAAGCTTTTACTGCTAATTGCTGTCTGGCATAATTTATAACAGAGGCAACCTTTTTGGACAATAGGTTTTATTCTTACGATGTACTGAAGTTGATTAACGGAACACAAGCGGCTTCCGTTAAAGAATTACTACAAACAGAATGTCAATAGTTTCGGATATCTGACGATACGTTGAATGTTATCAAAGATGCAATTTTCTGATGGAACTGGAAGTAATTCAATGAAAGAAATAATCTTAGAACGTTTATCCAATCCATTTTGTGCACCGTGTGGAGAACATGGGAGTTACTGGCCAGCACTATGAGCTGCGAGATAAAAGGCCAAGATGTTTTTGCATTTCAATTACAAAATGTTCAATATATGTTCTCAGATCGTACAACATATGCCCTTTTTGTTGCTAATGATTTCGATCAGCATATCTTTGTGAGCTGCATAGATATTAAGCCTTTGAATTCAATATGATCCGGTTATTGGCCTGAATGGCATGTCAGGTTAGTAAAAAAATATTTATGATGTTCAGAACGAACTGGTTGTATTGAAACGAAAGAAATATCCTTTGAACTTATATCATTTGATTAATGACTTTTTATCAATGCACCGAAAACATTACTCTCTTTAATCAATGCATATACGTGCCAAAAATGTATCTATCAAATCTGCTGCTATTAAATTTCATTTCAAACAATGTGGAGATAAATTATTATCGCTTACCGCTATGAAAGATCATCCGGTATGATTCCCAACACCACAAGAGATATGATTAATTTGAAAGAAATTTAAAACGCATCATTATCTCATTTAAAGCGTACATATGCTATCGTTTCCACAAAACGATAATAATAATGGTGTAAGTCAAACGATACCGATACCATACATGCGATTGATTGAAGCGCATGCTTTTGTTGCGGATTTCGATACTCAATCAAAAATTCTCGTGCCGTCGGGGATTAACAAGTAATCGGAATCATATAAATAGCGCGACAACACTACCATAACGACCATTTTCTGGAACCATTCGTTTGATTCGCTATCCGACTCTCCATTGGGCTGTGAAAGTGATACCGATCCGTATCCGTACGGTTGCTGTCCGTCACCGAACAGTACAGCGAATGCTTTCGATTCATAAATAGCCCGTACCTCGGGAAATTGTTTTTCTCCGAAAACATTCAGATAGATTGTTATTTAAATTCGTCTGTACGATCATCAAAATGAGTTTTTTCCCCTTAGATTATGCTTTGGAATGGATATTCTAAATGAATATGGATATCAACCAATAAAACGGTAACACTGCTGGCAAAAAATATGCATAAGAAAAGGCTTGTTGTAAAATAAAAGCCGACAAACAACACCCCACTTAAAACACTCGCATTGATATTCCACCGTTGTACGGATCTAAAATCGCTCAACTCATATACACTCCCTCGCTTGAGGCTCCCTCTCGAGGGAACACCGCGTAAGTGTCATGAAGCATGCCTGCGTGCATGAGCCAGCAAAGGAGTTGGATCATCGCAGCAGAGAAGCGCAGCTACTCATCTGCTACTCATCTGTCTTATTTAACCATTCGATCATACCGTCAGCTCCGTACTCGCGCTGCTCACTGCTCTAAACCTTACAAATGGCCTCCGTTTGCTGCTGCTGCTGCTGCTGCAAGTCATCCACTCGCCAAGCCGACAAGCGATGGCATCCTTTTGTCATCCGTCCCGGAGAGCAGAACAATACGAAACAGCTGCACTTCTCCTTGAGCGTGCGAAACCAAATGGAGTGTGCCGGGTAGCGGAACTGCAACGGAAGTGGAAGTGGAACCTATATTTTAACTTACCTTATCATTTCCAAAAGCATCATCCGTATGTCATCTGCCCGCCAACAGTTTTCCAGCCCCTCCCGGGACATTGGAAAGGAAGCGTGGAAAAAGCTGTCAAGTCAGTCGACGAGTCACACGGTTCCCGGTTCGCTTACGGAGCGGAACATTTACATAAACTGTTCCGTCTTACGGAGGGGCGAAGGGAACGGGTTTTATCTTTTAATTAATATGCAATCATAAATTCCAAAAAGCTCGCCACTGCTAACACAAGCCAGCACGCCTGTCTCTCTCTCTGTGTCTGTGTGTGCCTTCGCAGGATTCGGAGTACCATTTGTTCTTCGGCGAAAGTTCGGCACTGAGACTGACGGACTGACGGACTGACGCTCGGTTCACGATGGGTTTTGGTATCTCTTCTCCTGAATCAGTGCCAGAGTTCCTTGAAATCCGTTCAAACGCCGAAGCGTTCTCGTTCTTCGCCAGTGATGCTTCTAGCGAGTGAGGCGTGTGTGTGTGTGTGTGTGTGTGTGTGTGTGCGTTCCTTGTGTGCGACGCAGAAACAGGGCCTGAAGAGGTGTTTAGGTTAGGTTAAGCTGACGCAAGACAAGACATTTGCCCACTGTAAGTGCTGTGTTTATGAATTTTTCATCCCCCTCCCCCCTCCCCCGACTTTTGGTCATGGAGCATTGAACGTTGGTTTTGTCGGTACGTGTGCGTGTGTGTGTGTGTGTGTTAAGCAGACAAGGATGGTACCTTCCTATCATCCTTTGTTCTCTCGGGAGCGCCACATGCATGCGTATACGTTACACATACAGACAGACACACCATCCGATCATTACGTCCCATTACGTTTCGCATTTTGCTGTTTGGCAATTTTCGGTTGACCCAGAGGAGGAGAAAGTGGTGGTGGAGAAGGAGAAGGAGCTACGTCAGCAAAAGCCCCCCTCCGGTGGCTTTCAGAAGCTTTGTGGGAAGTCATAAGGCAGCTTCGGTGAACTCAGGACCACGGGATCGGGTTTTTTGGGGGGAGGGTCTCAAGATGTGTTCCGAGCTAGTAGCTAGTGAGGAGGCTAGTTAGTTAGTCAGTCAGTCAGTCACTCAGTGCCATCCATGCCAGTGCTGGCAGGCCCGGGGCGGGGTAGACCTGGAATCTAAGTTGTTTTGATGCTGCTGCTGCTGCTGCCGCTCTGAGGCCGGGAGAACGCAATCTTGAAAGCGGTCAAAACGGTTCACTTCTCCTTCTACGCCTCGCCAGTGGCCCCGGCGTGTGTGTGTGTGTGTTGAATGATGTCTCTTGTGATTTATGTTGGTTCCAACCGGTTCCTGGTTCCTCGGTTGACGAGACGGGACGACCCGGAAAATTGTATAATATCTGCTTCTCGTTCTCGCTTGATGCTGCGACTGCTGCAAGAGAGAGATCATGTTGCAAGTTGGCGCATCTCGAGCCAAAAACCGCAACAACCCCGCCAGCGGTAGGGAAGGTCAACATGGCTCGGTTTGAGGGGGGGATGCGAAGGATTAGAATGTGATGCTTCACTTTCCTGTCCAGCGGTACGTCTGCGGTCTTAGCATTCGCTTCCTGCTGCTGCTGCTACTGCTGCTGCTGCTGCTGGTCCTTAGCGATGATAGCGAAGCGTTCTCAGCTCCGCTGCTACAAAGCGAGCGCTTTTGGAGCGCATTTTCATTCGCTGAAGCCAACCTGGAAGCTTCCTAGAATGCCAAAACCTCGAGCGTCGAGCGCTCGCGTTGCCTTGCTAGTCAATGTAATATGCCAATCCCCCTGGTGGTGGTGGTGGTGGTCGGACCCGGACCCGTTTCCGAGCTCCTTGGCAACCGGCTGACGAAAGGTTGTTTCTCCCTCCCTTTTTCCCGTTGCTGTGTTGGTGCAGCAGGCCATGGTTGAATGATTTAATGTTTGCAAAATATTTGCTCACTACCGTGGACAAGCGAGCGAGTGAGTGGTAGAGGGGACAGGGGCTGTCCTCCAGCTGTTTCCTCGGGTTTCCCGCCCTGTCACTGGTACGGCGATGGAGCGATTCGTGAATCCAAAAGGCCGCTCCTGCCCCAAAAGAGGGTGGCAGCTCATGGTGGTAGGGGAAGGGGCATGCTCAGGGGACATTAAACATAATTTTAAAGCCCCATCACATTGGCCTGGGAGTGGGGGCCAATGCCGCTGCCTCAGGTATGCTTTTATGATTTATGCCACCACAAACACACTCACACAGAGACACATTCATGCACGCATACCGGTATGATGCCGCCGTATAGCCCGGCCAAAGCTCAGTCTAGAACTCAATTTCAGTGACATCCCGCCATCCCTCAAACCAAATTCAAAGGGGTGGTGGGAGCGTTATGCTTCCACCGAGCATCGAGGCAGTTTTGGTTGTTTTGGATGGGCCAACCCCGGGGGCCACCGGGCTGCCGTGACGTGCAGGTTAAATGCTGATGGATTGTTTGGATGTTTTTGTATGTTCCGGAGGGGAGGAGGGTTGGCTCTGGAGTTAAGTGGCATAATACCACTTAACTGATGATGTGAAAGATGGAATTACAAGCAAATCAGTATCAACAGCTTTTGAGGGGGTACGGGGAGTGTGCCGGTGTGTCGTGTGTGGTGATTGGCCACGTGGAAAGTGCCACCCCCCCCCTCCCCTCCCCTCTTTGCATCGAGTTCGATTCGAGAGAGCGCGTTGGTTTCGAGTAAGCCAGAGGCCATGTGATGTGTTAATCGGATGTCAGGTCCTATCTGTTTTTGTGGATGGTGTTTGTCTCCATGTCCAGGCACCGTAGCCCGTGGGGGTTGTATAAACTTGTTTGTGGGACGCGTGTGATTCAACCAATCAGAGTGACACCTTGTTAACCTCTGTCTGGCATGGGGACGAGTCGCTACCTGATCCAGTGTAGGAGATGCGATCTTGAATGGCGGCTGATTCCAGAAGATCTTGGAATGGAAAAGATTAATCACTTGCGGGTTGTTGTTTTTTTTCTCAAATTTCAATTATTATTCATTAAGGGTATATTTGAATATAAGATTTCAAAATTCCGTGGCGTTATTCATGCATCTTTCCAGTGCCCTTGCTTAATTTATAAGGTTATATGGCACTTGGTTTTCAAGTTTAAACGTATTGTTAATGGTGGAATGATGTATTTTTATCAATGCCACATTTTATTATGAGGATTGAATAGTGCGTTCCAAGGTCCGTTGCATGAGACATTCTTTTCAATTATTTTTGGTTTGTTTTGAATGCCTAAAACTGAATACTAATTATGCTAATTGAAATTTAGTAATCTTTTGTTGGACTACTTTGTGCTGAAGTCATAATATGGTCATGATTTCTACGATATAATCAAATGCGATGAGATAACATGCATTTGCCATCGTATACACACTGTAATGCAATACAAACAGTTTGATCAATATGCATCATTCCGGGTACACAATGGACGCTTAATAACATAACATATCAGAAGCATGTTTTCAAACATTAGCTAAACATTCATAAAGGCCAAATGGTTGACGGCGTTTCAGTATAAACCGTGCTACTATTTCTTTTTTCCTTTTAATTTCACTTATTTTTAATAGCTAAACAATTTCATTACCAACTACGCAATGTCGCTGGTTTCATCATCCTTTAGATGTTGGGATTTTATACAATCCGACATTGTTCTGA
>NC_064875.1:47967041-48014541 GCF_943734745.1 Anopheles darlingi
GCGTCAATTATGGGGTCGTCAGGTCCCCGGCTGGAAGGACGGACGGACGGACGGACGGACGGTCGGTGTTGGTGCTGCTATATTGGATTGGATCGAGAAATGACGCGAAATGAATGGGATATGATTTGTTTGGCAACGAGCCACAATCTCTCGATCGCCATCCATTCGCTCGCTCGCTGGCTGACTGGTTGGCTGGCTGGCTGGTAGGGGCAAAAGCCGCTCGTCGTGACATAATGGGTACGCCACCAATCTCTGGGATCTCCAGGAACTGGTCGGTTTCAGCGGACCGGTTTCGAAAAACCGAAATTATTGAGCCATTTCGGTGCGCGAAAAGTCAACATGCCGGTGATGCATGTTGTTTGCAGAGGGAGGAGAGGGTAGGACGAGGAATTTTGGATGGATTAGTTCCAGTCCAGGTTAGGCATTTCCTGTGGAGTATAGGGAGTGTGTGTGTGTGTGTGTGTGTTGTGCTTGTAGGTTTTGGTTGTGAATGTCACTAGCGCAAGGTCATAGAAAAAGATCCACATCGTGTCTCACTTCATATTGTTTGTGAATATTACATTTCTTAATGTATTATTTGATGAAACAGTTCCTTTACAATTAGGCAGTGACTAATCAACGGTAGAAAAAAATCATGGTTTAAAAAAGTATACAAAAATAAGATTGACATCGTTTAAAATTCATTTAAAAGAATTAAAGTTCACAATCAACGAAAGCCATCCAAACTGATGAACAAGCTATTAACATACCAGTCTAGTTGCTTATCACATTATTCTACAAAGTTTTGTTAGTTGTTTGGTATTATCAGGGCTACGTGATTAAAAATCACTAGTTTATAATAGATTATCAGCAAATTGATTTCTAACATACCATAAGCAATCCTTTTGATCAATGCCTAAATTTTGATTCCCTTGTCCTTGCCGTCCCTTGTATAACTTTAAGCAAACAAGAAGTATTAATAAAATTAAAAATTAAAATTGAAATGCAATGATTGAGAAACGGTTACAAAACGTCCAAAACATGATGCACTAAGTTTTGCATGGGGATACGTTGATCTCTTAAGCAACAATTTGTTTGAAATAATACACACAATTGAACAAGAAATTTGTATAACGAACCTACATTTCCTCACTTTTATTTTACCTCGCACTGCCTCGGACAAATTTACATATGTCACAACATTCTCTACCAGCATACTGCGATGCATTTTCTGCAATGACTCTCTTAGTGACTGAGCAACAGAACAACAATTAAGAAATAACTCAAAGTTGCCAGTAAGAATAATGATGTACCACACCATAGAGAGTATCTCCATTGGAATGAAACAATTGTCTAAACCTATGAAATTTGTTTTAGCAAACATAAGCTCTTCAAAATCATCTTTAACCTTTAATATGTATAAACGAAACGCAGCTTTATACACTATCCTTCTCGCGAAAGCCGCCATTGTTGAGTGGATAATGTGTTCAATTTTACAAAAAAACCACTTCCATTATTCATTCTTTTGAGAAAATTCATACCAATGATGAAGCCTGGCTTGGCTGCTCCCACAGCTAGCGCACCATTCGTGAGCGCGAATCGTTAAAAGCATAAAAGGGTAAAAAGCATAAAAACCGATTAACCGAAAGGCGCGAGCATGAGCCTGAGCCTTGAAGGCTACCATTCCGACCATTGGCACTAAAACCCGGGATGGGCTTACCATCAGTCAGCGAAACGATATTCAAACGGCCTTTTCTGCAAAACCACGCAACCAACTGATTCCAATGTCAATCGCCATGAATGTTGCCACCCTTCGGAGCCACAAAGCCCTCGTCCTCCCATCAGAGGCTTAGCTGGTTGCAAAAATTAAGCCCCCGAGGGCTCGGCGTTTGGCCACGCTGCTGCTGCTGCTGCCGCCGCTGGTGCTGCCTTCAAACAAACGAATACACTAATGAATTCTTGACGCTGTTCGTGTTACTGATTTTATTTCTTTACATTTCTTTTGCTTTCAGATGCCACTTTTCGGGGGAACACGCATCGGTGCGGAGTGGTGCGCGAAAACTTCTGCAATGGACGCCAATGGAAAAGGAAAAACTTTAACCAACCGACCATCCCACCATGCCAAGAACATGCTGCTGCTGGTGGTGGTTGGGTTGTTTAAATTTCGTGATCCCACAAACGCACCACGAAAACCAAACAAAACAGCAGCAATAATCGTAATCAACCACTTAAAACGACGAACTATAAGGCCACTGTCGACGACGACCACGACTACGACGACGTCCCCTTTGATATCTTTCTTACCTCTCGAATCGTTTTGCATTTTTATTTTGCCTCATAAAAATGGAGGCAGCCCCGGCCCACCGGACCAAACCAACGGCGCGCGTTCACTTCCACGTTTTGGTCTCGAAAGGAAAGGCCAATTGAAGGGGAAGTCGAGAGCCCACGAAGAAGAGACTCTTTCTTTCTCTTTCTTTCTTTTCTACGACCTGAGCCGTGGCATAGCCAACTACAACGTATTCTGAGCCCAGAGCCGCTGGCACGAGACGCCACCGTTGGCCTATAAAATATGAAACTCAACTGCCATCACGAACGTTCGATTATTTTTAGTAGCACCGAGGCGCCGATGCTGCCGGTGCTGCTGGTGCTGCCGGTGCGTGCGTGCCTGTCTGCGTGCGTGCGGTTGCTTCCGGTATTTCTGCGCTTCTTTTTTCGGGTGCGCCCCTTCCTTCTGCAGTACAAAACGTGCTCCAAGAGCCCCCCAAAAAAAGAGCAGAACCAGAAAAGGGAAAGAGATAGAGTGAAAGGGAGTGAATAGCGCATTAGGAGAAAGTTTTCTTCGCCTCGGAAAAACGGTTGCCAGCGCGGGGTGGGGGGGAAAAGTAAGCCTGCTTCCCCTTGGCACGCCAGGCCATTCCGGATGGGTTTTTAATTTTTAATCGAGAACGATTATTGTGCGTGGTGTGGTTGGCAATGCCATGGGTTTCCGGGTGCGTAGTGTGGAGGGGAGGGGGGGGGTTGCGGTGGGTGTTCCTTTTTGGTGCCCAGGACGTTGGTGGGGTTTTGAGGGAAGGTGAAAATTGTTGTTTGATAAACAAAGGGGAAAACTTTGGCTCCCGTGAGAGTTGATAACGAACCGAATGTATCTGTGTGCGTGTGTGCATGTGTGTGTGTGTGTGCTCGTTTGTATGTGTAAAGTACAATGCGTGTGACCAATCCAGATGGATTCGCCTAGGACAGGACAGAGCAAAGCAGGTGTTAAGAACTCATGTATGTGTGTGTGTGGTTGTTGTTCATGCTTCCCGAACTGTCCCGGGGGCATTGGACTCTCGAAGGAATTCGTACAAAAGCCACGCGGCGTGAATGAAACATTAATGCGTCATGCGTTGCGAGTTGGCATGTGTGCCTGCCAGGAATACCACCCAGTGGGAGGGGCCTCCCAAAAACGCACGTGGCTCCCCCCAAAAGCGTGTGATGATGGCGTAAATGGTTCAACTCATCAATAGTGTATCAATTGTTTCTTTCTCTCTCTCTCTCTCCCTCGTCCCAAAACCTCTGCAGAAATCGTGAAGTGAAAATAGAAACTGAAGAAAAAAGAGAAGAAAGAGCTGTAAAGTGAGTGACTGACTAATACTGTTGACGAACCACGCGCGGAGGCAGTTCAGTGCGGTGTCAGTGACGTGGGTGCGTGTGTGTGCGCGTGTCTGTGTGCGCGTGTGTGTGTCTGTGTTTGTGGATGCGGTCAGCGGATCAAACTGCACCGTTTCAATGTTGATTACATGAAACATAATGGATATGCTGGGACACTTACAATGGACCTCAATAGGCTATTGAAGGTCTTCCCGGGCATTGCGTTAACATGGGTTTGCTTCCTGGTAGCGGCATGCTGCGTTAGGCTGACCGAAGCACGCATAGGTAAGTAGTCCTCGCCTATTATGTTGCCGTCGTGATGCCTTTGATTTGGTGAAAACATTTTTTATGTCAGGTTTCATTTAAATATACGCGAACTATTCGGGTTGTATAGTTGAAGATCAAAGTAAGCGAATTCATAAAGTTTCACGCTTCGATCGCAGTTGTTCTGAACAGAATTCCATGCCTGCAGAATATGGGGCGATTTTCTTCTCATTTTCAGAGAGCCGTTTTGTTTAAGCGTTTTGACAAAACCGCATTGTTTTTGTTAAATTAAAGGACAGATTTTGTGAAGAAGCAATTTGACATTTTCTGTGAAGGAAAAGATACAAATTTTGATTTGATTTGAACTTGGAAATGATGGCTTTTCTATCCTTCTCAGTACTTATCTTATCATTTTCTGTTCAAGATTATGTACAATTCAAATACTCGACACGACAAATTAACTAAACGATTATCTAAAAGTGAAAGAAAGTTATATGGATTCGTCAGAAATGTAGAGATAGCTCCGTTATTTCAACCAGATTTCTGCTAGTGACTGCCACTGGCAGGCAACCGAATGATTCGTTTTGATGATGCGATCTTTACTTAAAATAGGTAAAGTGAAGTAGGGTAAGAGTGCGCACTTAATGTTTACTTTATATATCTTTTCAAGGAAAGAAGTATTCGTCCTATTAGTTTCACCAAATGAAAGTATAGGTCCGCTTTACAATGAGATATTAAAATTAGAAGCATGTTCGAGTTTTGTAGGTACAACATGAGGAATATTTGTTAAAAAAAAATTGCATATAATCCCACTACCGCCTACGGTAGCCCTAAAACCGTGTCCAGACGATGACGAATGTTGGAGAATTTCTCGACGAGAACTTCGCAAACAAACGTCATCCCATACAAATCCGGCGAGAAGTTATCGCGATAACTGCAATGCACGTGTAGCGAGCGAGCAAGCGAGAACCAGCGAGAACTTCTTTTGGAGCTGTCAAATCGTATGTAAACAGTAGGGCGAGAAAGTTATCGCGATAACTTTGTTGCTCGTCTGGACACGGTTTAACGTGCACATTCTTGCCTCATGAGGAACATTTCTGAAAAAGAGTCTAAAATTTTCCCAAAATTTTCCGTTAGTGTTTCGGAACTAGGGTTACTCTAATTGAAACTATGTGAATTGTGTGTCCTTCGGCGCTAATGAAGGTTTGATATAGTAAATGTCTGCGAAACGATAATCTGTTTCCAAAAACTCATAAAATTATATAGATATCTCAAATACTACAAATTAACGCATTTCTCCAGCACAGCACAAATTCCAAACCACAAAAAAAAACACTTATCATGAGATGATTTCATGACCTTTCAAACCAATATAGGGGCAAATCGGAATAGGTGCAAATAATTGTATCTTTAATGACGATAACAGAGTTTCCATTTGATATTGAGTTTTAAAAAAAACACCAGCGATCGAACGATAATTAAACCTGCAAACAGATTTAAAAACAACCACAAAAGCAAAAACAAATTTGACAACCAGCCAATCGATTATTGACCTGATTTCGATGCAACGATTCAACGAATCACGATTCCGTCCGTCATCAGTTGACAAGTCCTGGTTCTCCATTCGCTCACTCACTCTCAATCACAGCCACAGCAGCATTCCTGGTCAGTCATCTTGGTGGCTTTTCGATTTGAATCCCATGTGGTTTTCCACATTCTATCTGCGGGATGTTGGGCTTTGCGGTCTGCATGTAGCGTTCGTTTCGATCCCTCCTTCACCATCACCATCAGCATCACCATCAGCATCATCATCATCATCATTGTGCGCATCATCGCAACATCCGCATCCGCCGCAGGCCAAGGGCTTTCTCATTCATATTGCAACTCGTTCCTGCCGCGGTGGTTGTCGTGGTCGTGGTTGCTGCTTCCGTCTGCTGCCTGTCAACGTCAACGTGCTCCGCTAATTCTGCTTCATAAATATTAAAATACAGCGGGAAAAAAACAACACGAAAAAAGGATAAGAACCATCCAGAGAGACAATTTCCTGCTTTCTGCTTGACGCAAAAGCGCCAGCGGTGGCGGCCTCGTGTGCTGCGATCACACAAACCCCTTCCGTTGCTCCTCTCGGTGGCCAGAACTGGGAGCAAGCAAGTGAAGACGATTGGGCCAGGGGGTTACTGTCAATGTCTGGCTCGTCAAACATGCGCTCCGGGCGTTCATTTCCATTCCGCCACGGTGTTGGTGCCGCGCATACTTGGCGCATAATCCTCATACCAGCCACACCCCGTTCCGTTGCCATTCCGCTCCACTCAGTGATCGATTTGTCAGCGCATAATGATCTTGACAAATAGAGAACCAACACATCCAACCAGCCACCCAGCCAGCCAGCCAGCATCCCTGGCCGGGGCGCGCCAACACGCGGTACCGGTTGCCGTATTTATGAGGAGCGGAAATTAATTGTATTCGTCGCATAACTATTCGCGCGCAATTACCATTTTGTCGTCCTCCAATCGAGGAAGGGAGAGGGGAGGTGGGGATTGCTGTGGCACTCCGGTGCCTTGGAAAAACATTTCCACCAAACTCTAATCGGTTCGCCTAAAGTGGGAACGATTTGTCGGCCTGCCTGTATATGTTTATTCAAGCGATAGAGTGAGAGAGAGTGTGTGTGTGTTTGAGAGAGAGAGAGAGAGAGAGAGAGAGAAAGAGAGGTGCTATTGCCTCGATTCTGATTTCCATTCCGACTACAGCAGTATCCTTCCGCCGGCTTGTTGTGTGTATGTATGGTGGAAATTGAAATTGGAGCGGATTTTCCGACCGATCGTGTCGCACGTCGTCGGAACGGAACACCCTCCCAACCATCACCTGCACCATCCTTGGTTCCTCGGCTCTTCCGGTGCCACCTAGTTTCCATGAATTAATTTCCCATGGGTTAAGGACCTACGGCCATGTGTGTGTGTGTGTGTGTGCCTGTGCGAGCGCGAAATGGAGTTCAGCTTTGGGATGGAGGAAGAATCACGGAATCAATAGGCTCTCCGCGGCCGCGAGACCGTTCGATTGGTAACCTCCCCTGCCCCGCACCCCCCGGGCCATCGGTTGCCACTCCATTTTGCAATGGTATTTATCTCAACGACGTGATGACGGTGAACAATTTCTCACAATTACCACCAAAACCACCATCACCAGCAGCAGTAGCGACCGGGCGTGACGCTTCCGCCTACACATTCCACCAAGACGTGGGGGAAACCTTGCCTTTTTTTTTCTTTCGCTCTCTCTCTCTCTCTCCGGCCGGGCTGTCACGTTGCCACTCAATCGTTTCTCTATGAAATTTTACGGTAATTTTCGTTGAATGATTATGTCCGTACGTGCGCAGAAATCATTACATTCTGACTTCGCTTCGACTGTTGGCCCAAGCGGTCGCTTAGGTCTCGTAATTGCTCCGGTTCGTGGCCACTTGGCAGGGCACCAGAGCAGAGCAGAGCAGAACAGAGCATCATCCGTTCGTTCCTTCGTTCGTTCGATCGTTTTTTATCGATATAGGCTGCGACTGCTTTATTGAAAATCCGAAAGCTCAGCCTGCTAGCGGTATTTACCTTTTTCTTTTCGCTTTCAGCAGCAGTTCCTTAACAACACGCGGTCTACGCAATACGAGCTATCCAGAATGCTAATGTACACCAATGTAAACCCCTGAACGGGTCACGGAAAACGGTGCTGGAGTAGTATTAAAAACGGGAAAAAGGGGGGAGAAAAAAAAGGATAAAAAAACGTCCCTTGAGACAGATTCCGATGCCGTGATTGGCCCGTTGATGGCCCGGTGATGAAAGCTGCTGCTGCTGCTGCTACTGCTGCTGATGTGTTGACATATTTTGCAAATTTTTTAAAATTTTCGAAAAAAAACCGCCATCCCGTTGATTGGCAGTTGTGACCGGCAGCGTGTCAAAACGGGCGTCGTAGTCGGCGGCGCCTCCTTTGTGAGCGTGTGTTCTGTACGCACGTCAAACGAACTGTCAGCTGCTGCTGTTGGTGCTGGTCAGGTGTCACATGTTCCGCAGCACATCGATCCGGGACACCCTTTTCCGATGAATGATTAATTGACCCCCCAGAATGTAGGTCATCCGCGTGTGTGTGCGTGTGCCATATTTAACCGTGCACGAAACATCGGTCACGGTCAAACCCGGGGTCCGGGTCCGGGTTCATCTCACGTGGCTTCTTCCACTTCGTAATAGATATTCCATTCTGACAACACAACAAACACAGCGACAGCGACAGCGGTATCGCAAAATGCCAATCCACCTCGAAAACCCACCCGCCCCAAGGCCAATGGCTTCCTGACACGGAAAATGGCAGCACGGGGGGGAGGGAGGGACGGATTTTCGATTGGCCAATTGGATGCGCGTGTGTTTGTGCTCGCAGTTGGCTGTTTTGGCTCCGGCAGTCCGATGCCGTGACGTGGCGTCGCAATTTTATTGCGTCCCCCTGTCCCCCCCTTCCGATCTATCTTCTTTACCAAACCCCCCAAAGGACGACGAGAGACCACCGGGAATGCGATCAGCACGCTTTTCGGTTGATTCGCTTCTGCCACGCAATCGATGGCCCGGATGTCGATGACAAACGGAGCTGGGCCACGCAAACCTCGCCACGCCACGCCACGCCACGAGACGCCATTGGTGAGGTGAATTTGCGCCAGGAGCGCCAAACCTTGGTCGGCCAAGCTTTGGGATGATTTTCGCGCGAAAAAGGTTCGGTTAAATATTTCGCTTCCGTCGAAAACACGAAACCAATCCATTCTCGTCCGCTGCCGGCACGGCGCTTTCCCGAGAACCCGTGTTCGTCTGTTCTAGTTTTAATGCCAGAAATCGATTTCGGTGCGAGAATTGTGGAAACATACATACAAAAAACAACAACAATCTATCCTACCTGTCCCGGAAAAGATGTTTTAGATGGTTTTTTGATGGCCGCATTTTCCGACCGGCCATCATCCAATGTTTCCGCGAGCGTGCGTTTTGTTTGTCGATATCGGCGGCGATATCATAATCGGTGCATATCAGTGCGATCGTGACCGTCCGATGCTGTCACACAATAAAACAAAAAAAAACAGAAAACAGAACAGAAACACACGGGAACAAATCACCGGACCTTGGTTATGTCGCCATCGCTGTGTTGGCATCGCTCCGGTTTCGGTCCGGTTCGGAGGTGGACACAATGACCACTGCTATAAATGATTGAATTGCCGGAGTGCGCAAGGGTGATGTGAGGGTGATATGGTGGCCCAAAATCGATTTCTGCGTCGTTCGATCGCCAACGAATGATGCTGCAGCCAAATTTGCAGGGCCCCCTCTCTCGATTCTAATGACGCAGAATGTTGAATGCTAGATGCTGATTCCATCCGGCCGCTAGCGATGCGGATGGCGGATGTTACGTTTTTGGTGGAATCGCTTGCCAATCTCAATGCGCATTCGGAGCTGCATTTGGAAAATATAAATTTTAATCGTTCGTTGCGAGCATTATGATCTCGAAGCTGAGCGTGATTCATTTTCCGATATAAATCAAAACAATTCCAAAACCCCAAAGCTCCACAAACGGATGGATTTATAATTCATGCTGTGGTGGTGGTGGTGGTGGTGCAGTTTGTGGATTGAAATATGATTTTTGTTTTCTACCGAAAATGGTCCACCAGCGCCTGTCGGCGGGCGAGATGCAACCGAAAAACAATGACCGGAATGCAGTAGTGACCGTGATTGATAACCAGGATTAATGACCGTTATGCGCACAAATGCCGCGGAACTGTATCGATCGATCCGGATCTCGCCCCCTTTCGGTTATCGGCAGTGTGATGGAACTGATGGGGAGTACTCAGTAAGCAATCTGGCTGCTTCAAAAAAACACTCTGTTCATCATTTAAGCAACCATCCATCTGCACTCATCAGTGGCGTGCGTATTGAGTACCATCGGAAGTGATTTCCAATCACCATCGACACAACGAAAACAACTCTCGAACGCTCTCTGCAAAGACATCGTTTAGACAATGGGACACTGTTTATGCGAAGGTTCATCAAAAAAAAAAAGGGAAGAGGACTCAACATACATGGCATGCATTGCCACTTCCTTATGTGAACGTTCCCGGCTGCGGTGTGTGTGTGTGTGTTCCGTGCGCCACCCGGAAGGTAACAAAAACAAACCAAATCAAATGAGAACCCCACAGAACTCGGAGTCCAATGTCCGGGGGCAACAAGACCCAACCGTCTGAACCAATATGCTAATGTGGACGCGTTGTCCGTCCTCTCACTGCCGCCGTATCGGTGGCAGATCCCGAGATCCCGGAGCCACAAACAAGAATCTCACGAACCACCTCTCCGCCTCTGCCTTCTTCGATCGGAGCGAAAACAAAAAGTGGAAAAAAAATGTCAGTACCCCGACGGTGGCGCTCCGTGCTGGTAGTAGGCCTCGAGTCGGTTCGATCGGTTTTTTTGGAGGATGGCGGAATGGAGAAGAAGGAGGAGAAGGAGGAGAGTGGAACCTCGCTGGAGGTTTGTTTGTTCGGCAGGCGAACCGCGTGGCAGGCGGTGACAGACGGAAACTGATTTAAATAACAATCTGCTCCATTGGAACGACCTCTGCAATTTGCCGGAAAATGAGTGTGTACTACCTACCTTCCCACCAACCAGCCAGCCAGCCAGCCAGCCAGCCATCGCTCCTGGTGCCTCCTGGGGACCTTTTTCTTGCGCTGCCGAAACACTCGGAAAACAAGGTTCGGTCCGGAAAATGACTTCCATTGCCTCGAGAGAGAGAGAAAGAGAAAGGAGGGGAGGGGCATCAAGAAGTGAAAAGCCCAAGCCCGCGCTCCCCAAGAAGCCAGAAGACAACGGGAACTCGGAACGGGGAACCAAAATCAGCAAATCGATGCCATTTTCCGGTCTCGTTTGCCTTTCGTTTGTTGTGTGTCTGTGTGTGTGTGTGTGTGTGTCTGTGTGTTGACGTCGACGACGGTACCGGAATGCCGGAATTGTTTCTTTGGGAATTTCGGAATTTCGGACGGCGAGCAGACTTGCCACAACAACAGTCTCAACGAACACAACAACAACAACAACAACAGGAACAGGAACAGACCACTAGACAGATTGCTCTCGCTGGTCACGGTGGTCCAATCCCTGGGATTTGCTGAGCGATGACCTGAGGTTCGAGAGGCGAACATAACTTACCTGTATGTCCAACGTGCCTGTCCGTGTGTGTGTGTTTGGTTCTGTTGTTCTGTTGCCAAGTGAACGGAATGCTTGAGCCGGCCATTTCATCAACTGCAAGATCATCAAATTCTCATTTACCTACCTTTTGAGTACCGGGACCAGAGACCAGAGGATATCGAGGATGATGTGCTCGTTGTGGAAGTAATCCACAAACGAGCGCTCACTAGAGAGCGATAGTTGTGGTGGTGGAGTAGTAGCCTGCCCCATTATTGCCAAATCATCTAAATTCGATAGACATGCTGTTGGATGGATGTTTTTGGATGAAGTGTATCGTGTATCTGTTAGGGACGCCATCACGGGGGTGGGGAGTAATACGAAGGCTTTCGGCTAAGTACTGACAAGCAGCGTAAGACGAGCAGCAGCGCTGGACGCTGGACAGCTAGACAGCCCTAGACTAGAGTCCCAGTAAGCCCCCTAAGTGTCACTTGATACTCGATCAAACTAATAAACGGGCCTCCTCCTCCTCTTGGGGCGCTCTTAGTCCAATGGGAAGGGCGTTCTGTTGACGGTTTGAAGTACGCCAAAGATGATGACGATACGAGCAATGGAAGGACGATCAGCATCATTACCATCAGCCGATGAGAGGCGATGGAGTGGAGCTGTCCTGTTCTGAGAAGCGCCCAAAATCTGTCTCAAAGTGAGAAGACACTCAAGTGAGGGTTCACCGCCTACTTGCCATCATCCAAACCCCGTAACTCGACACCGAACGACTCCAGAACGACGATGGCGGCGGCGACAACAACAACAACGAAGGCGGCGACGACTACGATATCCGAAGGATTGATGTGCCGCACTTAATTTATTCAAATTTGATTCTCTAATGTCGTTATTATTCAAATGCTTCTTATTTATAGGCACGTCACTCTGGCAGACGGCGACGTTGGCTCCGTGAACATCGTGTTGTCGTCGTCGTCGTCGTCGTGGTCCATTGCTGCTGTTCCAGAGGCCATCAAGTCGTCCTGTCTGCTGGATAGATCGGCCAAGGGCCGGACCGCTCGTTATCAACCGCATCGGACGCCAGGCGACCAGGTCTCTGTATTTATGAGACTCGATTATTAATTGCGTAATTTGTTGGCTTCGATTGGCATGCCGCGGGTTTTGCAGTTGCCCGTTGCGGCTCCTTCCTGATGGTCGCCTCCTTTGCCGCCTCTATAAGTCCTTATCGTCGTTTTCTCTCTCTCCCGTTTGCTATCACGTTCCGTCGTGCAGCACATAATGAAGACGAGATAGGCGACGTGCTGGAAGCCAACCGGCACAAAAAAATGTGCCAACCAAGGGCCCCTCACCCCCCCTCCACTAGCATCGCGCCGTATCATCGCTCGTTGATCTAAATCGTGACGGAATGTTCATGGCTTCCGAGCTGACTTCACGTCTGCGGATCTCGGCGCTGAAGGCCTAAGCAAGCGAGCTGGACTGGGATGGACTGGCCGGCTGGACTAGTGCCGCCGCTTCTTCTCAGCCACTGGATCAACGTTGGTCGATAATTGGTGAAGCAACTGGTCTGGTGGTGGGTAATGGTGGTGGTGGTGGTGGAGGGCTGGGTTCACAAAAATGGATGACATCGTTGACGATGGGCACGATAATGGTTCTCTCGTTGCCACGAAATCGTTGCCCCTGCCACTGGCCCCGAACCGATCGGGTGTCGAATCCATGAAAAATGGAGCCTCATTTGAGTGGAAAATGATGACACCGAACACCGAACACTGCGGGGGGATCGAAACGTGCTAGAGAAAAGTGTAAGTCTCGAAAAAGTGCCGGGACTCTCTGGCTCTGCGGCGGTACGCGATAATGTTTTGAAGTTTTTCATTTCAAGAGCTACACAGTTTTCTCTTCATTGTATAGTGTTAGGAGAATTTCAAATGTTAAATGGAGGATTTTGAAATGGAAAATTTTGGCAGGAAGATACAGTAATGGCTTGTTGTTCTTAATTCGAGCCAAATTCCAAGCAAGTTTATAATGAATCTGATGTTTGAGGAAACATCCGTTGTTGGTGATCTATTATTGATATTACTGATTGTATTCCACTGAAACATTAATAACAATTATTTTGAATTTCAATTAAATTCAATCATTAGCATTTTTAGGCAGTTGATAAGTTTGCTCTTGTCAGCAACAATTATTCGAATCACGTGAATTTAATAACACCAAAAGATTCCAATGATTTTCCCTGTTTTGGGAAAGGACAAAATTCAATCCAATTTCCAACCTCACCTACTAATTACACGAACCGTTCTAAATTTCTAAATTACATTTTCTAGAAAATGAATAGTCGTTTGGTGACACAGAGGGTGCACTGAACGTGAACTTTACGAGCTGCTAGCTTTGGCCCTGTTGCTCTCAGACAAGACTATCCATAGGAAAATTTCCTCAAAGAAAACTAATTTCCAATAAATCGATTATTAAGCAATGCACTGCTTGTCGAGCAAGACACAACTTCTTGTTGTAATGAAATGTGATCGACGATTGATGTACTATTATTTGGAAACAGTAGCTCACCAACTGATTACTGTAACGATGGTTTCCTCGTTTTGCGAAATTGATAATGACCTGTAATGCCTAACGATGCGGTAACTTTGTAAACTACACCAGCTAGTCTATTTTAATGGATGCGAATGTGATTTGTTCATAGTTTTGGGATTCTCATTGTGCCATCTATGAATACTTAATTAAAGCAACGAGGCACAAAAGGTGCTCAAATAAGTTCAAGTGCTTTTAAAATTGCGATTTTATGAGCAAGAAAGTTATTTCAAAAGTTCCCTAAAACAAAGCAGTGATTTTTGCTTATGAATACTCCTATTCAGTTTTCTTTAATACTGTTTGAGTGTTGATAGAACCCCTCGTTTCTGCATCAAATACGAACGTAGCTGAAGGTCTCATTTTCTAATGTTGAAGATTTAACATTTTCCATTTGAGGAAAAGTAGTTAATACATATCTGAGCTTTGCTTAGATAAAAATATGAAATATTATGGAAGAAGAAACGATGGAAACTGGAAATATTATGGAAAAGAAAATGGAAACTTTAAAAATAGTATAATTTTTGACAGTGGTTATCAAAATGTTCCTTTGTTTTGCTTTTCTATCGATGCAGAGAATTAACTTTGAACATTGCATTAAATGTGAACCAAAATCTCGTTTCACTAAGTGAGCTGCGACAGTATACAGCAGCCTTAAGTACAACATTTTCTATGATTTATGTTCCTCTTTCCACCCGACATCTAAATTCTAAAGACCCTCCGAAACTGAAGCACCATATCATTATTCTTTCATTAAAAATGAGCCCCCCCCTCACCCGGTAACGATACCTTAACCGTAAAGCACCCATGTCAAAAATGCTTGACAAAATGCGGGGAAAAACCAACCCTCGACGACATAATTATTTTCCAACCAAAAGACTCGTTTGCTGCCCTCCACCACCACCAGCACCACCTCCTGGTGGCGACGCTTTTTCATGCCCGACAAGTCATTTTACGGAAATGACCATCTATCCATCTATCCTAGCCCCGAAGTAGCGGCAGAAGTAATTCAATCCTCCTGGACAAACATCGCACAGAATGACGAAAAGGGTCCTTGGGGAAACCAAAACCTTAGAAAAACACGAGGAATAGAGCTAAAAAGAGAGAGAGAGAAAAAACTCGAAAGCCCATCCCGCCACCAAGAATGCAAAATCATGCAAAATTCATAACATACCAGACGCGCTGACATGTACGTCGTGTCATGCAGCCAGCCAGCCAACGACCAGTCCTTCCAGTGACACCACCGAAAACTGCCAGCAGCACCATTGGTGCCAGTCGCAGCATAAAAAGCATTCATCAGCAGCAGCAGCAGCAGCAGCATGGATCACGTGAATGGAACAAAGCGAAGCGGCAGAAAAAAAGAACGGGACAGTCTGGGCTGGCCAGAAGGGCAGGGAGACGCCATACCCTCTCTCACCTCTCTATCCCCCCTTCCCCACCAGGGCGAGAACATGGCCGTAGTTGGCTGGCTCCCGGTGCTGTCGTATCAATTAAATTGAGCATGAAAAGCTGCCCCACCTTTCCGGCTGCGGAAATGGTTTTTCTCTCTCCTTCCGTTGCGTTCTCTTCCTCTTCCTTCACCTCCTCCCCGGCTTGTCTTGGGGGGCGTGTGTCTATCGTTCCAGTAAATGTGTGCCATTTCCTCATTAGACAGCCACCGCCGCCACCATCGCTGCTCCCCCTGAAGATGCGTTCAGAACTCCAGCAAAAGTCCAGAGCGAAGGCTCACAGGTTCGTGCCGTTTCCTTTCAAGGCCATTAGGTGGTGGCGCGGTGATTGCCTTAGCAACCCGGGAACGGACACCGAGGCTTACAGTTTCCGTCGCCTCCCTCGATCCGCGCTCGATGCGATGGCGATTGGGCCGCCAAAGAGAGCAAATGAAGTGAGCTGCTGTGGTGCCGTGGTGGAAAGTAAAGGAAGCAGCAAAAAACTAGGCAGCAAATATACTGGACACACACACTCCTACGGAGCTAACGTGAAAATCTCTGCAGTCACTTTTCACTCCCGAAGGGTTTCCTCTCACGCGGTGTCCAGACTCAATGCTGCCGCTGTTGCAGGCTCCCGTTGAGCACACTCCGAGCAAACCGACGCTCCAAGCGTTCTGGTTCGGCTGTCATCCAGCGTGTCCAAGAGCGAGGAAGAGCGGAGGAGGGCCCCCGGATCAGGGGCGATGCGGAGTTTCCCCGGTTAAACCAGAAGATATGGCCTTACCGTTGGCGTTGTGACCATATGTGTGACGTTTTTGGTGCAGTGAAGCATCTATCTCCTCTCGTCTAGTAGCCCAAGGAGCACCACCACCAGGAGGATGCATGGAACAAGGCGAAAAGGCGAGCGACCTCCGGGGCTTCTGCTCGATTTGATTTCGTCTCGGTTGGCGGCAGCAGCAGCAGCAGCAGTGTGTGTGTGTGTGCGCACTCAGTAGCCTCACTGCAGTCACTGTAGTCGGGGACCCGGACGGCAGCCCCCTTTGCCAAGCCAATCCGGACACACCAGGGAAGGTCAAAAACAGTCAACCGACCTTTTCCAGGGGGGAGGATAGAGGTCCAATTGACCTCAAACCCTCGTTTAGCAGGAGATGCTGCTGAAGGAGCAGAAGCTACCAGAAGAAGAAGAAGAAGCTACTCTCACCCCCTAGGCAGGGGGTGGGCCAATTCCACTTCCCTCTTCCCCACACACATCGCAACCCCGCTGGAACAGAACGCTGGTTGGGGGACAATTTTGTGGCATTAATTCGAGGTCAACGAGGAAACGATTGTCGCAGTGATTTATTCTGGAATCTAACAACTACCCTCCTCTGCCTCCTGCTGCTGCTAGCTTCACCCCGCCCCGGGGTAGCCCATTACAACATTCTAGAAGCCGTAGTGTGCCCCAGTGGTACGTTGGTTGGTTGGTTGGTTGGTTTGGTGAATTTTATGCGAATAATTGCGAACGCCAATTGAACACTGGTCTCCTCCGCTCTACAGTGTCGTGGTCTAGAGGCCGCCGGGTCAGGAGAGAGCGGTTTGGGTGAGTTTTGTGGCTTCGAAAAATTTGTTAAATTACTCCCAAAAGCTAGATTATATTCGGTCACCCGGGGCCTGGGCTGGGAAAGTTCTGCCGTGGACAAATTAGGCAAGGCGGTCATAATTTACTGCCAACTTTGGGTTCGAAGCTCTCTAAACGGAGAGAAAGTCCCCCCGCTGCAGGACCCAAAACCGAACCGAACTGACCGACCGACCCTCGACCGAAACCCAACAAGGAATGGTTTTTCCGGGGGAAAATATATTGCGATGTACATACGTCCCGAATTGGACTTAGGGACTAGGGCTCGAGCGAGTCCTCCGGTTCGTCCGCTGGCTAGCTTATCGTGTCTACCTAACCGGCCGGTCCGGGGAGGCGCTCTGGAATTGAGATTCATTTGAATTTTACTTCGGGATTATTTTGTGAAAATTAACTCCACCGGAGGTCAACCGCTACCGGGCGTTTGCGCGAATTGACCGCAATGGACTCGATACACATGAGAAAGAGTCTGAACGGTACACCACCACCACAACCACCACAACTCACTCACTTACCTCATGCATTAGCAGCAGCAGCAGTAGCTTTTAGGGAGAAAAAGGAATTAACACATCAGCCCATGTTGATCAGCCGGCTTTCCGCTTTCCCCGGAAACCAACCAACCAACCAAGAGATCACCGCACCGCACAGAGTGGTGTCGAGTCGAGCAGATGTGCGGCGGGGGGTTGGGTTGAATTTCATAAATTTAACATTCAACATATCCCATACCCTTAAGGCGGAGGTGGAGGGAACCAACTGAACCGACCAATATATGCGGTGATGAACGGTACAGTGAGCGAGACTCTGAGAGCCATAAAAGAAGGAACTTAACGAAACGAAATGGCACCCCCATGGAAGCAACTCTCGCAGTCGTCTATGTGTGTGTGTTCACGTATGTGTGGAGAATCTGACTCTGGCCATCCATTAAGGAGGTGGAGGCTGTGGTGGTGGCCTGCTTTTGGGTCCCGAGATATCATCACCAACCCAGGCTCCCGGGGGGTTTTCGGATTCAGAGTTCTGTGGCATCAGACCACCCCCCACCCAGAGTCAGATCCTGTGTAAATCCTTTGCTCGACATAACCGGCGAGTTGTTGCGGCGTAAGCTCGTTACCTGCTGCTGCTGCTGCTGCTGCTGCTGCCATGATGAACAGTTCTATTTTTACATACCTTTCGCGCGCATACACCGACACACACACACACATGGGCGCGCGCCCGTGTTGAGGTAGACCGTCTGTCATATTGACGTGCTGGGCGGTCGTCGCGGATCTTAGTTGGCGATGAGAGCAACGATGAGCAGCTCGCAGCTCGCAGCCTTCTCGGATGCACATGAATGGCAGACCAAGGATCAGGGAATCACGTGATACGCTGAGCATATTACCGCTAGCTCCCAGCTCTCCCACTTGGCAGTTCCTTTGGGGGCGAGTAGGTAGCTCTGTAACACACCCGTGGAAAACACTCGGGGGGGCGGAGGGCTTTATGTCTTACCGGGGTTAAGCGACCGCGAGCGAGCGAGTGAGTGAGCGCTCCGTTCCGTCCGCCCTTTTTTCGATCTCGCGGAAAGACGCTCCAGACGATAATAATGATGATGCGTGTTGATGGTGCTGATGGTGCCGATGGTGGTGGGGGTCCTGGTTGTTGCTGTCGATGATTGCACGTTGCGCTCACGTTACGGCTCGTGGTGGTAGCGGTTTTAGCATGCAATTTCGCTCGCACTTTACGATCCTGAGAGGAACAACGGCCATGATGGTGGTGGTAGTGATCTTGTAGTGTTCCGAAAGAAGTGATTCCGCTGAAAGTATTCATTTGGTTGTTGCTCGAGATCCGCTTCCTCGGAATACTGCTTCATCTGCTTGGTGTAACAGTAGCAGCAGCAGCATCAGAGCAGAGACCATTGCCATGTTGGCTCGACAGAGCATCGACATGAAGACAGTAACCGTTGTTCTTCTGTTCTTGCTATCCCGGAAGTATTCCTGGAGCGAGGAGGAGGAGCGAGAGTAATTAAAAGAAAAGAATGTCGAAGTCACTTTCTCATCATCCCGTGTTTACCACACAGCGAGCACAGTTCCAGAGTTGACTTAAGACTTAAGGCCTTTGGCGGCTGGTCGCCAGGAAGGCATGGATGTTACGAATGGAAAAACTCGCTACCTGGCGGCTGGCCCTGGAAATCACTACAAATCCCATGATCTGTAATCCAACCGGCGCAATGCAAAGCATGATGCTTCGCTAACGAACATCATAAAACGTCGAAACCAGCACCAGTCGTTGCGGATGCTTCACCGTTGATGCTTGGCGGGGCGCACGGGAAGCGAATAAACAGGATAATTATAGCTACCATCCAGGACAGGGATTAGTATTAATGCTGCTCTCGCGGAATTACTGACTGATAACGACCTGCTTGACGATCTGTGTCGCTATGAAGCTGATCCTGATCTGGTCGCTGTCTGTTTGCTTTGCTTTGTTGGTATGATTCCATTTTCGAACGTGAGAATTTTTTAATCTAACCTTCCTTCCGGGATGTGACGGTCCCCGTGACGAACCTAGAATGATGAGTTCCAGACAAAAGGACGCATCAAAAAGGGACACTCTCTCTCTTTCCACTGGCGTGGCGTGAATAGAGTAAAAAGTTTCCAAACTCCAAACACCACCGGGAACATCATTCCCCATCGAACGTGTTGTGGTAGCAACCGAAGGCCATCCCTCACATTACTCACGACTTGAATTCGATTTCGAAGCGGAAATCTTTGGAAAACAACGCCAAGTGACGCCACTCCATCTCCATCTCCATCTCTGTGTCTTTCGTCGTATTGTCTACGATCCCGAGCGTGACAGAACTAACTTTTCGCTCGAATCTATGTATGTGTGTGCGAGTGTGTGTGTGTGTTTGGAATCCAAACTTGAGCCGTAGAGAATCTAGGGAAGTGAACCTTGAGGAAAGGGAGAAGTAAAACAAACTACATGATCTACAAGACGACCGTAGCACCTGTGGCGGAAACCATCGACATCTCGAGGCTCGAGGTTAAACATGACCTAACGGAAGCACAGAGAACTCGTCTGACTAGGGTGGGGGTCTTCTTCAGTAAACGGAAGACACCACGGCTTAGAGTAATAACTTCATCTGCTCATACCCTGGAACATACGCTACGCCGGGAGCGTGAGGCGCCCTTCCGAGTGACTTCCGACAGAGAGAGAGAGAGCAAGTAATTCAATTAGACAGACGAGAAGGCGCGTTTCACTTTCCGACACGAGCGCCTCACTTCAGCACAGTTCCCACCCGGCCAAAAAGCGAAAGCGATACGCCGTAACGCCGGTTCGTCGATTGTTGGTTCTATCGAGCTAGCTGGCAGACGGTCTTGTGGTTTGCGGCGCGTGTGTTTGCGCCTTTTTGGGGCGACCGAACGAACCCAGGCCGCCGGCACCGAATCGTGCGGTTGGCGGGAATTGAATTAGATTAATAAACGCAAAAGTTCCGCATTTAATATCTTGCTTTTTGGGCCAGAGACTGCTCGGGGCTCGGGGGCATTGGGGACAAGCGGTTCTAGGAACGAAAGAGACATCACTATATGTCTCAGTTGCTCTTACAACGGACTTCGTATCATTACAATGTAGGGGGCGCATGCCAGAGGACGACGATGACGATGTTCCTGGTAGCTGCTGCTGATGAACAAATGAAATTCTTTGACTTCTGGCTTCACGGCGTCTAAATGTCAGAACTGGCGCTGGCGACGACGACGACGACGACGACGACGGAACAGGCCCCGGGAAGCCGAACGGATGCTACCGGGTGGAAGTTTGAAGAGTGGACTCGCGAGTAGGGTGTTCCGGGGGTTTGTAGAGCGAAACGGAGTCATCAATAGAGCGCTGTCGACACTTTGCACAAAACAAGTGTGTGTCCGTGTGTGTGTGTCGACACAGATAGACGAACAAAATGGCGTGGCCTCAACATCAAAAGGGCGAGGAAGAAGTTGTTTTGCTTCAGTCTTTTGCTTTTTTTTTTTTTGTTTCACTGTCCTGACTGCTCGAGACAGAAGTGTCTTCTGTGTTTTGCCTGCTCCGGTCGTAGGAAGGCAGGAAGCGTGGAAATTCGCGTGGGTCTCCCCCACCCTCCCGAGGATCCATTCCATTGCGAGGTCTAGCTGCTTGCTGCCTGAAGCATTGCTTAGAACAAAAGATGCCTTCCTTGGTGCGCCCGGAAGCAGCCAGCACAACGAACGACGACGACGAGCTTCGTTCGTTACCGAGAAGCGAAACCAAGATGAGGCCCTAGATGAGGATGATGATTGTGATTTGCTCTAATGATTGTCGGATGGGATGCGATGCGTTGCGATGTGATGCGAGAGAAAAGGCAGAAATCAGAAGACGGAAGGAGGCGAAGCCAATGCCACTTGTAGCAAGCGAAAGATGAAACGACCCCCCTCCCAGAAGAACCCAGATTGATCCATTCTTCTCATTCGTTTGCTGGCCGTTAGCTGCGAAGGGGAGAAGGGAAGGGAATGGGACAAGACAAGCGGGGCGAAGAACGACCCCGTAATCATAAACATTTGGGCAGACTAAACAAGGTGCCTTCCATTCTCCGAATCTCCGGCTCCGGATGGTAGAGATAAGCCGAGAGGATTGACGAGATGACACTTTGCGTCAACTTTTGCTTCCTCGTGATGGTGCTGGTGGTGTTTGAAAGTTTGAAAAGTCAGATCGATGGTTGAGGTCTGGTGGCTGTTGCTGCTGATTGTAGCACCATTGTTACTCCTTCTCCTCAGGGTTCTTGGGCGCGCCTTTTGCACCTCGTTATCGTCCAATTCCGCAAACCGCGCCAATCGACGAAGATGAACGACTTCCAACAACCAAACACAACAGTCCTCGTCCTCGGCGGCTACTTGGCTCGAGTGAAATTCGTTGGAATATTCCCAATTTAACTGAAACGATAAGCATTCGTTCCGCCACTTGCTCGAGCGACCGAGTGCGTGTGTGTGTGTGTTGATCCTGACAGATTGCGCTGGCAGCCCGTCTCGGAAGTCATGTTGCTAAGTTTACAATCCTTCTCCACCGAAAAGCCAGGCGGTGTGACGACGCACATTGACGCCAGCTTTAAAAGAGACTTTAAAAAAACGCGACTCACTCCGTAGAGAGACTATTTGGATAACGATCAAAACGAAGCGAGCATGGCAACGAGTTGCTACCCCAGCTGCTGCATGGTTGCTACGATAGCTTTCTGTTACCCCCTTTCAGCTCGGCTTCTGCCACCGGGTTTTTGGGGTTCTTAAGCACGAGCAACTCAATCCGGGTGCCTTCGATCGTGCGCGTGTGGCGTAGGATCATCGACATTTCTCTTTCGTAAAGTAAACGAACATCAAACCGCTCCGTGCAAACACACACGGACACGGACACACACACACGGACACACGGTGATCTATGTTAGGGGCCATAATGCCAAGATATATTGGATGTACCGAGAAGCTCTGGCACGGTACGAAGTAAAAGCAAATCACTCCATAAACATCCTCTACGACATCGTCGTCGTCGGCGTCCTCATCGTCCTCATCGTCATCGTCGTCGTTCTGGTTCGTTAGTAGTGGTAGTAGCTGTGTCAAGCTAAAAAGCAGCTCCACACAAGCAGACACATAGCGTATCGATGGACTGCGGAAAAGGAATGAGAAACTGAAGCTGAAGCTGAAGCCGAGAACTAGCATAAGCCGAAGCCGTGCTGGCACCGGCAAAAGGGACACCGGAGTGGGACAGCAGGAGCCTTACCAGTCCCAGCCGCGACGGGAAAGAATCGACGTACAAATTGGTTGAGTCTTTATTTACATTTCGACAACCTACAACCGGTTATTCCGGCATTCCGGTGGCACCCAGGCCTCCGTATAAATGTTATCCTTTTCTTTTTCCTCCCTCCCTTTCTATTGTGTCCCGGTTGGTCAGGAAAGGAGGCCACATGATTTGTGATATTGGCCATACCATTCCCTTTCGCACATCGCATCCCCGGTCACACCAAGGACGACGACTGATGCTGGGGTGAAAAACAAGCGACGGAAATCCTCTTTATGTCGATGGCGGCTAACGTCCAACCCGGGTGCCTGGCATCCTTTTGCTCCCCGTCGAAGCACCTCGATCGGTGACGGAATTTCCCGGGAAATTCAACCCCCCGAGATGCTCCGGTACGGTGCCCGGCACGCACGCACACACACACACCAGCGACGACGACGACGACGACGACTGACAGAAGACACTGATTGTCGGATCCGGAGTTCGCTTTTGAATGAAATCTACATTCATACCGACAGGACAGGACAGGACCGGTTACCCTCTTTACGGAGCCGTTCAGACACATTGCTGTTGGTTGGTCGTAGCATGCCATGCTCCGTTGCTCCGTTCGTTGGCATCCATCTTGGGTAATTCCTTTGCTCGGGACGACGATGACGACGACGACGCCGACGACGAGGATGATGATGATGATGGTGGTGGTCTCAGTGAGCCATGACGAGACGCCGGCGGCAAGAGGCGCCGAAGAGAAATCGAATTTACTTCAGATGGAATGTTGTTATCAGTCGATATTGCGAACCAATTATTCCGCTCGAACCGCGCGATGCGCGCGAGAGGAAGAAGAGAAGAAAGGAAAGAAGAGAAGAAGAGAAGAAGAAGAAGGATAACAATCGGCTCCTTCGCACGCTTTCCACGCGCTTCTTGTTGCATCGTCCGGTTGTTCGTTCGTTCGCCTTCGGTTCGGTTCGAGCTCAAAGTGCCCCCCCACCCTCCCGCAGCCAGGGCGAAAAAAAAACCGAAAGCATTTTCTCTGCCCTCCTTCCGTCCCTCACCAGCAGCACCTTATTTGATGCTCGTTTATTTATTTACTTATACCTTTTGCGAGCGAGCGTGCGCTTCGGGATTCCAATGCTCCAACCAGGGGGTGGGGGATCGTTGGTGCCATCGTGTCCTGCCTCTTCACCAATCCCCACTCGCTCACCGTTTGTTTGTTCACCTTTTTTATGCTTTTTATGCTGTCTTCAGTAGAGAGCGGCGGGCAACATAAATAACAAACATCCTCCTCGAGAAGTAAATAAATAAGATTCCATTCCATCCCAGCACCAACAGCCGTTGTTGCTGCTGTTGTTGTTGCTCGGTTGCTCGCTATCGACAATCGATGAGTTGGACCAACGGTTGGTCGCTGCCTGACCCTCTTCGCTCCGCTCTGGTGCTCCACTGTTCCCCTGGGACTCCGGTCTTCGGGCCCCGCGTCGATATTTCCTCCGCCGATCCGATTTCATTGCCGCTGATGCCTGCGATATTACAATATTTACAATCGAAACCGAATCGACAGGGGTGGGGGGGGGAAGGGAAGTGCTCGAGTTCGGTTCGCTCGAATCGTTCACATTTCGCACAATAGACGCGATCCTGCTGCTGCTGCTGCTGCTGCTCTTATACTTCTTGGCTAACGTTCCTTCTCTCTGTTTTGCTCTCTCTCTCTTTTTCATAGGCTACTTCTGGCACATAACGGATATACATCTGGATACGTACTACACCACCAAGGGTGATATTTTCCGAAGTAAGTATTTTTCCGGCAATCCTTTCCACTGGCCCGGGGGCCTATCCACCATCTTCCATCTGTTCGCGTAGGACCGCCGCGTAGGACAACAATAGTCCAGTGTCGATCCTACCGTGTGCCGTGATTCCCTTCGCGTCGAAACCGAAAGTGGAAAGAGCGTGGGACCCACTTGTGCTGGGTGTCTGGGAAAACCAAGGGACCAAGGGACCGTCGTCGGAGAAGAGAAGATGCAGATTTCCAACGTGGCACGTGGACGGGGCGGACGAAGGTGGAAGACTCGGGGAGGGAAAAGTGGTTTCTTTCAGCCCGATTTACAACACCGACTCCGGAACTACTCCGGTGGAAAGCGTTCCACACACACACACACTCATACACTTTGCTTCACTTCACTTGGCCATTTTGTCCGGTTGATGATGGTGTTGCAGGAAGGAAATGTATGGAAAGCACGGAAAACGCAAATGCTCCCAGTGGAGGAGAAAAGGCGTCCCCCTCTGGAGTGGGACTGTGACCATGTCCGTGAAAGTATATCGTGTTCCGCATCGCATCCGAGTACCGCATTTCCGGCTTCCCAAATCCCACCGGATAGACCGGAAGGATCCGCAGGGAGGTGCACTTAAGAGGCGAAGAATACACGGATAGAGGACACGATCGATGGTTGGTTTTTTTGGGGGTTTTGGTGAAAAGATGCCTTTTCTGGCGTTGTTGTTGTGGAAAGTGTGGGTTGTCCGTGCTGGTCGACCGTCCCAACCCGACCGGATGTTCACAATTCGTTATTCTCATTAGAAATCATTCGTCGTGAAATCAACGCCGCCGGTCCGCACACCGGTTGCTTCGATCCATCATTCCATCGGTTTAGAGAGTAGGTTTTGTGCAGGTGGTGCAGGTAGCTTGGCATGGAAAGAGCCAAGAGGTAAAGACCCATATTGCATTGAAGGGATGAGCGAGTTGCGCGGCGAGTGGGCAGCAAGCACTCGTTGGTGAAATCATCGAGGGAGCATTAATGCGATCGGTCGGACCTTAAAAAAAACTCGATTTGCGATGTAAAGAGCGATGTTGAGGGGCTTTTGGTGAGTCAATGAGGTGTAATGGTAGTTCTATTGTGTGGCACTGACTGCTGCTGTTGTTGCTGCTGTGGTTAAGCTAAGAGATTTCAGGAAATTTGATTAACAAAAATATCTGTAGAGGTTTTCTATTCATTATATTCTTTGAATTTTACACTCGGATAAGCAATGAAAGCATTGTTTGATCGCTTCTCCACTAGTTATGAGCTGCATCTGGATACTAGCGTATGTTTAATATTCTTACAATCATCTTTGATACTACTGTTGGGGTTAGATTGAAATGTGTGCATTCAAAACGAAGTAATATCGATTGTTGCTGCTTTGCTCGTAAAATGCAAAACCATGACATAATAATTGCAAATTGCACTAACCTTAAGAAGTTAAAACATTAGTTAATTTGAGTGACATAGAAAGGCAAACAGATACCACTATCAATATGTGTACCGCTGAGCAAACCTTTGAAAAAGTTTCGCTTAAAATTAAGATCAGTTATTGTGTTGTTCTGTAACACAATAACTGATCTTAATTTTGTGTTTTAGGTTCCCATTCCTCGAATAGAGGATTGCAGCAAATTCTAGCATTTGTTAGCTAACCATTCGATTTAGTGAGTGAGAGATTCGTTATTTCATTCCCATGTAGCCATATTTCACATTAGTACATTCATGCTTCACTCTCGCTAGGAAAACGGATTAAGTATAGATACTAGTCTATGCACACTTGAATTCTATAGAAACAATCATATAGAAAGGAATAGTGAGGAAAATGATGACGAACACTCACTTTAAAAGTCGTGCTGGTCTGGCAAGATAATCAAAAAAATAAACATATTCGAAAACAGGATAGGTTTTACTATTGCGTAAAACGCGCATAATTGAGAAAACAAATAACCAGTGAAAATGTGGAAAAACTCACGAACTTGTAACAATATGCTAGAAGCAAAGCAGTGACCAGTTAAAACAGGTCAGTTAATAAATTTAATATGATTATTATGCGTCCGATACTCAGTATCCAATAAAGCTATATGCATTTGCACGCCATCAATATAAGAAAACTTTATTAAAAGCTGCACTTTTCAGAATCCATTGAAGCAAACTTCATGGAAAAAAGTTCCATTTTATCCTCTTGTTTTAGGGCAGGGTAGCTCCATTCTAAATATACACGTTTGAGAAGCACACAAAGTGTTTCCATTTACAACATACGACTGTTTATTTTATTTACTTTCCAATAGCAATTACTCCAATTCTCCAAAATGTAAAACCTTACAAAATGAAGCCAACAAAGCATTAATGCATAAACCTAAGAGCATATCAACCGCATAATGCTTTCAGATTTTTCCCAAGAAATCACAATTTCCAGACATCCAAATACCCATCCAAACCAGCCATTAGCTTAGTGTTTGCGATAAGTAAAGTGTGCTGGATTAAAACCAAAACCAAACCTTTGCGACGCCTTCAAGATGCAACCACCTTCCTCTCAATGTTGAACGAACGCTTAATGTTTCATTAGCACGGAGAATAGCATATCATGAACATTTCAAGCGTCACCAAACTAAAGCCTCTCCATTAGAAGCAATGACAAAGCTGCCCGGAGCACTTTGGATTAAATCAAAACCCCTCCGGCACAAGCACCAGCTCCGCTGCCGCTGAAAACACAAAGATGGCCACTGTGTGGTTCACAAAATTTCATCTCTCATATTTTCCACTTTCCCACAACCCCCGTTGTTTCATGAATCGCACACACAGAGTAGCCCCATTGTACTAAAGAGGGAATTACGATCCATTCTTCTGCGAGTCGTTCCCGGCAAAAAAAAGGACATGTGAGAATCGCTTGCTCCATTGCGCTCGTTTGTCTCTCTCTGCACCGGCGTGGGATTTGGGCACCTTTCCCGGCGCGCGTGTGTGTGTGTGTGTTGCTGGCTAAATAAAATAATCATTATCTATAACTGCTTCCGGCTACACACAACCGGTTCTGCTGCTGCTGCTGCTGCTGCCGTAGGATTAGGAGCTGCAGTGTAGCATCATTGCCCTTCTTTAGGGTGGGGGGGGGGGAGTCTGTACCTCGTGTACCTCGTGTGGTTGCTACTACGCTTATCTTGAGCCTTGCCTGCCTGGTAAATGCTCCACTGCATCTAGAGTAGCCCCGGTGCCGGTGCCACTGTGCTGTGCTGTGCGAGAAGAGAAAGTTTTTCTTTCCGGTTGCAGCGCCCCCTCCCCTACCCCGCCATTCCGGATGACCCAATTCCGGTACCACAAACTCAACAACCCCTTGTCTGCCCTCAACTCATCTCGAACGAACAATTTAACAGAAAATAAAGCACAGACGTGCATCGGCCCCGTACCGTGCATCGTGAACGCCAGCTACACTTCGGTTCTGTGTTCAGTGTGCGCACTTCAACACACCCCACAAGGGGGTGCAACTGGATACGGGGAGGGAGGGAGGGAAGGGTGAAAAAAGAAGACACCCAAAAAAAACAACACTACCGAAGGAAAACCGGAAAAAACTCGGAGACACACTCGCAAGAGCAATGTTACCCGGGCTAATTCCGGTTCAAGCTTCCGCATCGAGGGGTTGCTGCTGGTGGTGGTGGTGGTGGTGGGCGCTAGGGGGACGTTAAAATCCCCCAGAAAAGTAGATTCATTTATGCCACTCACTCACCCGGAGTGGGTGGAATCGTGGGGCCACCAAATAACTACAGCATTCTCTCTCTCTCTGTGTCTCTCTGTCTAGCGCTCTCTCTCTCTCTCTCTCTCTAATCCCTTCACCATTGTGCATCGCGCGCGCCGGTATCCATTGGATTGCTCGATCGTCCGAGTGTCCTCGAGCGGCTTTTCATTTCAGTGTAATGTGTGGTCGCGTAACAGACACATAACTCGCCTTCTCTCTATCTCTTGCTCTCTCGTACTCGTACTCGTACTCGTACTTACCGTGATTATTCTGATCCCGCAGGTTGCTGGCTTACCGAACATCACTCGAACACGGCGAACGCGAAGCGCCCGGGCCAGTACGGGGATTACATGTGCGACAGTCCATGGAGTCTGCTCGAGTCGGCCACGCAAGCCATGAAATCCAAGCAAGGTGATAACGTCGAGTTCGTCCTCTGGACCGGGTAAGTTGGACCATCTCTTCTCCATCCTCCCTTCCCTATATCGTGCTCTAGGTGGTCGTCGACGTCGTGGCCACATTTTTTCTCTCTTTATCTTTCGTTTTTTTGCATTCAATTCAATCTTTTTGCGTTTCTCTTTCTCTCTGCTGCTCTCGCAGCTTTTCTTTTCAAAGTCATTCAGGCATTGCGCAACGCGACACGTTGTCCAGTGTTCGCGTGGCGTCGGTTTGTGTCTCTGTGTGTGTGTGTGCGTGTCTCTCTCGGTCGACCCAAAAGGAAAAAACGCACTGAGAATTCCGAGCTGAAGCTTTTGCACCGCTTTCGCTGGACCATAAAACCTCCCCCGCCCAGCCCGGGAACCGAGGTCGTGGCCAAAATCCACCCAATTCGTTCAAAGCGACAAACGTACGAGCGAACGATTCCCCGATCCGGAAAAAAGGGAACCAACAACAAAAAGAAGAGAAAAAAAAGAAATGAAGGAAAAACGGTCGGAAGGAAGAATGGAAACTTTAGTGCGCTTGATTTATCGACAGTCGGCACAATTTATGATGTCGTGGAAGAAGGAACCGAACACCCTCTCGCCCCGAACACCCGCGATCCGATACCATTACCCATTAATGTGCAGCAGCAGGAGCGAGAAGGACCTTTGGATTTGGATCCGTTTTGACCGGTTTCCGTTCCCGGGTGTGTTCTGCTTCCGAATTCCCTCTTACCGCGCTTCTTTTTTTTCTCTCTCTCGCTGTGACTCGCTCCTTCGCCCACGGTCACACCTCGGCACATGCAAGGAGGACACACCAACAACAACAAAAAAAAGGTAGACGACGGGGTCACTCGGTCGACCTGCAGCATTATTAATATTCTCCTGCAATCCTGCTATAAAATCTCGGCGAGCATAAATCAAATCGTTTCGAACCGAACCGAACCGAAAGACACTCCTGGTTCCCGGTGGTAGTGGTGGCTTCGATTCCGTGACGATTCGATCGCCCTCCCCCCGATCGTTCCATTCATCCTGCTCATTCCCTTTCGGTAGTAATCTGGCCACCTTTTTTTCCCTCCCCGGCGCGCGGTGGCCATGCGGAGCATCTTAGTGGCTGCTTCCGGACACAAACGACGACCAAGACCACGACGACGACGACGACGACGACGACGACGGTAACGATGGATTTTCGATGTCGTTTTATTGTTCTTCTGTGTCCAACGGATTTCCCAGCGAACGTCCTCGTAGTGGTGGTGGTGGTGGTGTGCTTTAGTCTGATCGCTCACCCCTCACCTCGCTGGCGTGTGCGGGTGCTTTTTCATGCGTCATCTAGAATTTTGAATATTTGATCAGGAATTACATAATGTTCCCTGTCCTCCTTCTCCTTCTCTCTCTGTCTCACTCTCCTCCACCGTGCCACGCGTGG
Organism: Anopheles darlingi; assembly: GCF_943734745.1. Taxonomy (NCBI): domain Eukaryota; kingdom Metazoa; phylum Arthropoda; class Insecta; order Diptera; family Culicidae; genus Anopheles; species Anopheles darlingi. The sequence continues at coordinate 47,996,807 of NC_064875.1, forward strand.
CGTTCCGTATAGCGCGGGAATACGCGCCGTGAATGACAAAATGGCATCAATTCGTCGGCTCCGTTCGAGCCACCGGAGAAAAGGTACCGTTCCACCGACGGAATGGTAAGGTTATGTTTGTTTTGACATTTACCATGCCATGGCGTTCCATGGAATGGAATGCTCGTCGAGTCGAACAATCGGCTAAAGGAAGTGCCCAGGCACATCACTCGTTATCGACGAACGACGACGCAACGAAGGTTTCCTTCGGTGTGCCACTCATAAGCAGTGAGCACCGAAAAGCGCTTACAACGTTATGCAAAATAGAGGTACCGGTGGTGGTGCAGGTGGTGGTGGTGGTGGTGAAGAAGTGGCTTCCACTATATTCACTACGAGCTCATCGTTTGCCTTCGTCTACCAGCACCTCAAGGCCCCAGGATGATGGAGGCGCATGGTAGTGAAATACCATGCGCCTCCATCCGCGAATGGGAAAAAGCCGAAAAGAAAATGCCATCGCGATTCCCGGAATCCTGTGCGCGACGTGCGTTACGCTGTTCAGCTTTCGAGCTCTTTAGCTCGTGTCACTCGCACTAGCTGGCTTCTGCATTTTGAAGCCGCTTTTGAGCCCTTTTCGGTGGCTCGTTACCGATGTTCTTGGAAGGATCAACCATAACATCGATTAGAGGGCGAGAGAGAGCGAGCGAGCGCACACGGAGACAAGAACAAAGCCCAACGGATGGATGAATCGAATTACTGGCAAAGCGTGACAACCGCCGGCTGACTGACGGATGTCGGAAACGTTGAAAGAAGAAAGAAGCCGCCGATCGGCGACTATTCCCGTGGGGCGCCTTTTTTTTGCTGGGTCTCACGTTGGATTATTGGACCGGCGTTTACTGTTTCTTCTGTTTGTTTGGAATGCAAACAACGGATTTGGCGCTTAAAAAACCGATCCGGTCCGGTATTAAATGGATTGAGCAGCACGGCCGTGGCCTCCGCTTCAAATCGGTTTGTTCTGCTTTTCATGCGTGCTGCTACCGTTGCGCATATGAAAACATCCACCTGCCCTGCTGCTAATGATCTGCGATTCTGTGCAATCGTTCAGTGGTCTGCTACTCTCCAGCAAAGGCGCTACACGATCCCGGAGCCTGAGCTCTCTGGGCTCACTGTTAGTGAAATTAAAAATGGATGATGAAGCACAGCACTTCAATCCACCGCTGCAAGCACTGAGAGGCTGAGAAGCGGGGGGGACTTAGTGTGAGCGCAACAAACGGGTAGCACTAGCACCTGAAGCAGCACCTGAAGCAAAGGTAGCAAAGTATGATTAGTTCCTTCCAGACATTAGAAGCAGTTTCGATGGTCGGCGCACGAAGATTGCTCAACCTCCACCTGCCGTAGCGCCACTTCTCTCGTGCTACGAAGCGCATGATTTGCCGGCAAAACCCCGTGAGCGGCGTGAGTGAACGTTTTACCAGGAAAACGGCTTTAAGTGTTCGGCAAATAAATATTCCATGAACAATTCCCACGTACGTACGGACGTACGTACGTATGTAACTGTGTGACTGGAGTGGAATAAACCCGAAGGGGGGGGGGGGGGGGGTTTGTGTACGCCTGCTCCAGCAATCTCACTTCAACTTTCCAATACTCCACTGCTCTGGCAGGGTGCGGCTACACACACACACGCACACACCCAGAAAGACACGTGGAACGACTGCCACAGTGAGCCAAAGGAATGCGAACGCGTGGGCTGGAATGTTTGGTTGGAATAAATCCTGAGTGTGTATTCCATTTTTGATAGGCAATTTTGCTTTTCCCACATCCCACATGAACCAAACACATACACACACGTGGGCACACACACACACACACCCCACGTGGTGGAACGCTTTACTCATATTCCTTTTGTGCGGGGACGGGGTTTCCGATAAAACGGCAAACCGTCGGAATGGTTGCCGGTGCCGTAGGAAATATGTATTGTATCATTCCGGCACCCAAAGACCCCGACCAAGAAGAGCCCGGGACCGAAACTCGAACCGACGCCCGGACTCGAACTCGGCACCTTGCTTCGGGCTGGTTCGAGATGAAATTCAATTAATATTAAATGATTTTCTTACCTTTTTCGCTCGTTCAATATCGTGTTTGTGTGTGTCTGTGGGTGTGTGTGTGTGTATGTGTGTGTATGTATGAGTTGAGTGACTCGAGCACACTCACACTCACTACGAAGAAAAACCCCTTTTCACCGCACAGTTCCACCACGACACGTGACGTCGCCACACGTGGCTGATGCTCCGGGAAGGATCCATCCAGTGAGTGAAAGGGAAGGAGTAGGATTCCGCCATTCCGTGCGGGTGTTCGCGGGAATCGAGGTCTTAAAGTTGAAGCAAAACGCAAAATTTGCCGGATGAAAATCATGAGCACGAAGCGAGCAAAGCCTTCTTTGGGTTTGGTTTGAAAAGCAAGGAAGCAGCAGCAGGACCACCACAAAGCCGAGGGAACCGATTATCGATATAGATGGCAGTAGGCTAAGGGGTGGTTGCTAGCACTCCAAGGAGCGGCAGCGGCAACGCGTTGCTCGTGAAGTCACTCAAATCAGTGCCTACTAGGACGGGAAGCGGGAACCATTAACATTTCCTTCCGGCTCCTCTCAAGTCGACAAACACTCTGCCCGTGTGTGTGTCTGTGTGTTTGTGTGCTGTGCTCGAAGAGGCACTGATTGGACCGAGCCCGGGGCCGGTAGAACAGACCTCGGCCTCGGTCTAGATTGTTAGTCCCGGGTAATTACATATTTATTTCCACCAGATTATCTCACTTATGCCACGTGGAATTGCCATCATTGTCGGTTTTCCGGCAGCAGCAGCAGCAGCAGCAGCAGCCAGCAGCAGCCTACCAAGATGTCGACGATCGTCGACGCGGCCGGCCTTTTTGGGTTGGGACTAAGGCTACCACCTTCTATATCTTGGCTACGTTCCAGCTTTCCAGCGCAAATGAAATCATAAAAACGAATGGCACAACGAACACCTTGAGGGCTGTCGAGGAGATAGACAGCAAGAGAGACAAGGGTGAGAGAGGGAGAGAGAGAGAGAGGCAGAGCAATTCACATACCTTTGGAGTGTTCCTCCTTATGCTCCCTCCCCTCAAGCTGCTGATGATAATTCGTTCTTGAGAAAGATTTTTCCCCCAAAATCCTACGGCGCGTGTTGCCGTAGCACTGACGCTGCATGCCTCTATGTCTGTGTGCCCGTGTGGCCCTATTATCTTGGAGTGAGTTTCCTTTTTGCTGTTCCTTTTCTTTTTTATCTCAAGCACACACCGGAACTCCTTGTGTCTTATGCCACGTCTCTAGTGCTATCTGAGAAAATATTCTTCTCGACAAGTGCTCGACCTCTAACCCTCCACAAACTCTCCAGCGACCCCAGAGGTCAGTTACTAGCAAAACCGGTTTCACTTCGAAAGGGGCTACCTCCTTCCTCGGTCGCGCGTCCTCACGCACCGTTTCACTCTATGATTTTCAATCTGTAAAGTGTTCTCCAACTGTACTACCACCACCACCACCACCACCTCACAGACTGAGGTCTGAAGGCCCTTCGAGGCACACTTCTCAAGGTTCCAAGTGGCTGCTTAAGATATCAAGTGATGGTTGAACCGGAACTACCGGAGAGCAAGAGAGAGAGAGAGAGAGCAACGCTCACACACTTCAAGAAAAGGGAAAACGAGAAGCCAGAAGGGAAAAGGCCAAGATTTAGAGATCCAGCAGCAGTGTGCGTGTGCGTCAGTGTGTGTGTGTGTGACTGTTAGGAAACCGCATTTATCTACGTATGCGCCAGTCGCACCGTCGCAAAGGGTGACGCAGCTGCAAAAACAACCTCAGAACCGAGACAGAAGGAGGGGAGAGCAAGCAAAACGAGAGCGACGTCAGTGCATCTTGGGCGCTGGAGTGACTCAAGTGCCCACCAGTCGCCACGTAGCACTGATTAGTTTTGTGAGAGGTTAATTAAAATATTTTAATTACTCGTTCGCCTGTTTATGGTCTGGCCATTTGCACCCTTATTCCGACCACCGACGTCATCATCATCATCATCAGCGTCGTTAAGAGAGTGCACGTTAAAAGATTTTCACGAGCAACGCGGGGCGAGGCGAGTATGTATGGGAATATTATTGTTTATGCCTTCGACAGAGCATTACGAGCGGTTATCGTACGAGCGGAAATCAGAAAACCGGGAATTGCTGTTGATCGTTCTCGTTAACACGCGCTCATAGCTCTCTCTCTCTCTCTCTGCTTAGTGTTTGCCATTTGATTTCCTATTTGGGGTGGATGAGAAAATGATTTCCAATCGACCAAAAGGCCCCTTTTTTTGCTAGAAAAAGGTGGAGGAGGAGGCACAACAATGGTCGCGGAATTAGCAAAGGTCGTGTCGCTGGTGTGGAGGATGCCAGCCCTGCCTGGAAGAATCAGGTCAGGTGCTTAAGCTTAAGCATACCAACGCTCACTCACTCGTACAGCCCATAATCGTTGTTTTCAATCGCTACTGCTGCCACCGCCACCGCCATTGCTCGGTTGAACAGTTTTCCAATCACCTTAATGGCAGCATTTTCATTAAAAAAATGTGCCCGTGTGTGAGACCGAGAGAGAGAAAGAACGAAGGAAAGCGGAAACACGACGCTCCTCGCTCCGCGCTGCACGGTGGGAAATTGATCGAAGGACTGCCCTGGGACTGGATGGCTGTCAAGGGCAGTAATGCTGTCAAATTAAAAACCATCAGCCAGGGTGCAGGTCAAACTTTGCCCTTGCCAGCTCCTGTGCACCCTTTTGGAAAGGATCCCCCCAAAAGCACAGAGAAGGAGGAAGAGACGGAGGAAAAAGGAAAAGAAAAGGCAAATACACCGGAATGACTTCGATGGTCGCCAGTCGCCCGAGAGAACGGTGTTCCGGTTCGGTCTCGAGCGCCAGGAGATGAAAATTGGAATCCAACCACTTACGTCGTCTTTGCCACCATATTGGCAGGTTCGAGCTCGTCTGTTTGCGTGTGTGTGTGTGTGTGCAGTGCTAAGGGAAGGTGAATGCACTAGGTCAGTTGCACTAACCGGCGCCTTCTCCCTCACCTCAATTCCCAATGAACCAGCTAATGGCCACTGATAGCTATTGAAGCAATGGATGGTTGTGTGTGTGTGTGTCTAGATGGTCAGTGTGGTTCGTTTGGAAAAGTTTCTTAATTTCCCGCCACCCTTTTTCCAATCCAAACCAACCAACAAACCAACCGAGTTACACGCGCGGGGAAATCTTGGTAAATGAAATCATTTCTTTACCGATTCGATTCGATTTCTGCTCCTGTCACGAACCGGCCAGCAACCGAGTTCCTTAGTGGGGAGGAAGAGAAACATCCGGAGCAAACAAGCTGCCAGAGTGTGTGTGTGTGTGTGTATGGGGCCGTAATGGGTTGTGTTGCTGCTGCCACCGAGGTGTTTACTTTGCGTTCGAAAACTGGACCGGTTTGTGGTCGAGTTTGAAGTGGCTGACCGACTGGCTAGCTGGCTGGCTGGTTGGCTTGGGTTTCGCTTTAGCTTTCTTCTTCTCACTTCTCACTAATTAAATAGCCAATTAGGAAACCCGAAACTCATTCACTTATCGAACATCGTGACGCAGGGATGCTGGAATGTTTGGCTCCAATCTGGGGCCAGATGCTTCCAGCTCAAACACACACACGCACAGTGTCTTCATTGCTATCTGCTTCCTGTGATGACATTATGTTTTAAAGCATTTCTTGGAAGAAATGCTTGGCCTGTGAATGATTTACGAATGTAATTTTCATCCATTTAAAACCACTTTTTCGAGGAATTTCATTCGTCGCTGTATCGTTCCAACGCTAACGCAACACCAGAGATGTAGGAATGAAATTAGTTAAATGAATTCGAAATCAATTAAATGATTTCCTTCCGATTTTTCATTCCGATTCTGACGAATGCAAACGAATTCCGATTCCCGATTTCCTCAAAGTAAATTCAAGGCCAACCGTTTTTCGTTCGGCACTCGCTATTAGCCATTGTTGTGCCAAGGGAGAGAAAAGATTCCACCTTCACCCCGGGGATGGCCACGCAGCGAACCGGTGAAGCCCTACCGAAGGGGTAGCCGAATTTTCCCGAAAGCGAAAGCATTACATTTTTCCCAAGAACAAAACCCAAACTCCATTTTGACAAAGACAAAGAACGTAGAACATCGTAATCCTGAATCCTTCAACCAACAAAAGCGAAAAGAAAAAAAGGTGACAACGCACCGACGAAATCGTCGCTAATGTCGTTGCGGAGCTTCGGCGTTTTGATGAATAAAACATTCCATTCTTACCGGACACAAAAGTGGCCCCGATTGTCGGTGTATGTCCTCCCCCCTATCCCTCCAAAAAGGGTTTGAGCCAATCATAATGTTGTAGACAGAGAGGGTAAGGACGTAACACAGCATGGCGCACAACACAAAGAATTCCGAGCGCGGTTCGCGTTCCCGCGCCCGTTTGTGAGGCAATGAAATTTTCATTCGATTCCGCATTTTCTCCATCATCGCACCATGTTCGGTCGTTTCGGCACCCCCTTTGATACCCCTTAAACTTGCCATCTCATTGGCCCGGTGGCCTCCCGGTTACCTTTCCGCGAAACAAAGCAAAACATCACGAGCCGGGCGAGCGGACCGGGCTCTACCGTGTAAAGGTATGCAACAACATTAATTTGGAAGCTTTAGCGCTGCGGTATTCGTAAGCGCGTTCGCGTCGAGGCCCCGCAGGCCATCGCTACCATCACTGGTCGATCGATTGGTCAACCGGTCGATGGCGTGTGGCCGGTGGCTGGTGAGTGGTGACGCTTTTTGGAGTTGGAACAACAGAATGCGTCGAAAAGTGGAAACAGGAATTTCAATTGTATTGTATACTCAAGGATTCCTTATCATGGTTGGACACTTTTTCCAATATCGACGTCGAATCGTCCTTTTTCTCGACGTTACAATGAATAAGACATGACGCCAATGCCGATTGCCAAATTGACGCAACGATACTCGCGATAAACCACTTTTCGCGGCCATTACCTTTCAGCAACATTGTAGCAAGCAACAGCAACAATGCAGCAAACATTGCCATTGACCGGGCTAAGACAAGCTAACCGAAGAAGCTGCTGCGGGGTGAAACAATTTCCAATCAATTTCCCTGTCTGTCCGCGGCCCGGCTGCTGTAATGGCTGCTTAATTGAGCGGGAAAAGGAATGTGGCGAGCGTGAGGCGCTAGCGTTCCACGTGACAACCGCGACTACCGTGGTCACTTTGTGTTTCGCGACACACACACACACACACTGCTAGACCATCGCGGGGCACTTTGATTCATTGCTGTGCGCAGTGCTCTCCACCGTAGTAGGCTCCGAGCAAAAGTGCTAACACCGAAATGCTAATTCCGGACTGTCACTGTCCGGGATATTTATTGATGTTCGAGCGATTGAATCCTCTTCCCTCTGCCCCCGTTTTTCGGGCCTCCCGGAACGCCATTTGGCCGGCCAACAAAGAAATAATTTGAAATCACCCAGAACCACGCTCTCTATCTCTCTTTCTCTCTCTCTAGTGGCTCTCGTCGTGGTTCAACGAATTTTAAATTTCCCCCATTGCTTTGAGCGCAGCAATGGACCGCCCGGAAAGGGCACACGGTCACTGCATGCCGTTGTTCCCGGTCGTTCCGGGCGTGTTCGCGGGCCATCGCTTTCATCCATCTCCCGGTCCTCTCGCTGGTCGAATGGTTTCGAATTTATCTTCTGTGTCGTGGCCCATCGCCGATTGGGTCCGGTGGCGTTGGCCCGGGCCCAGGGCCCGGGTTGAAACCAACGGTGGATCTCATTTCCATATTTACCGTAGCTACCGGTGGCGGCGATTGCGAAACGAATAAATGACAAACCGTTAACCCGTGCACACCGATCCGTAGCGCCAGGGATCGTATCCCGGACCGAGGAAAGGCTGAAGGAGAAAATAGAACGACCAATCGGTCGTTTCGTAGCTAACGTCGGCGTGCACGATGGCCAACATTGCGACATTGCTAGCGAGCCGCAGTACTCGGTCGGTCAGAAGGAGTTGGATTTTGGATTTTATTTTTTGCTTCCCAAAAAAAAACCCGTGTTCCTCGCGCGCTCGTGTTTTCTGCCCTCTCTCAATCGGTCACCAACATTGATCGTAACCAACACGACGGCCCCGAGTTCACAGGTGGAAAATGGACAAATTACCGACAGATAAAAAGGGGTCAAGGTCTACGGGGAAACGACGGGGACCTAGGAAGAAGCGACCGACTCCGGTGGAGAGTTATTCGAAACTGGGGTTGAAAAGGGAACCCGAGAAAAACCTTTCCACCGTTTCTTTTTTTATTCTTTCTTCCTTCTTCCCTCTTCTGCCGATCATCGTCCTGCCGGGGGAGGAGATGGAATGATTTGAATAAATTTTATGGCTCACCACACCCGAGTGAGTGAATCGTCACGGTTTGGTTTGGCGCACGGGTCACAATCACCACCACCACCATCACGACGGTGAATCAACACGCCACCGTCTGGTTTGTGCCGTCACCGATACCTTTTGCCGATTTATTTTCATTTTCCAAAACCTTCGCGGCCAGGATTGTGCGGTTGGAAGATAGCAACCGACCTCTCCGAAACTCGAAGTGGGGTCCTTCACTGCAAAACCGTGTAATGAATGGCAATCAGGTGGAAAACTGTCATCATGTTTTTTGGCACCGTTTGCCTTTGTTTGCCTCCGGTGGTACCGGGGCACCGCGTATACTGATGACTCATGCTTTGGTCTTTTGTAAGTTAAGTATGATTTGCTTTTTGTACAAACAGGAGGAACATACAACCGGAAGGTTGTACAACGGTAGAGTCTCGACAAGTGTGTATAACACACAAAAACGTGTCTCTACTGTTAGGCTTAAACATACTGTTGCTCGATTACTGTACAGATAAGCTACCTAGAAAGGTTGTTTATTTGTTTGATACTGTTGAGCAATCACACGGTTTAAGTAAACGGACCAAACAGTAACTAAGAACTCATACGTTTGTTGGGTTTATTGCTACCTCGCTTAAGAGAAGCGTCATCTTTATCCAAATGTAATGATAGTTTGGTTGTTACCCAATGGTTGAAGTATTCATGGCAAGCTCTGATCCTACGGAAATTCTATCGGCCGCGGAAGGCCGCCGAATACTAATTCAAGCTGTTAGTTTTATTTATAACTAGTAGTGAACGGAAGCATATACAATTTAATCATAATGCTCTTTAAACTACCGGCTTGTTACGTAGAAACCTACGCTTCGTTTGTCATTTTCATCTTTACTTCTACTACTCCAACTAACCATTAACTCATCCGCTAGATTCTTTTTAATGCAATGATAAACGATGAGGTGTCTACGATTCGAACAAATTATTGAAATTGAACATTGAATTGAGTGACTTCGCTTCTTTTTTTCTTTTGGTCGAACTTAACACAGACGTTCTAGGAGGGAAAGCATGACATACTTGGGGAGTATGATGGACAAAATGAACGTCTATTGGCGCTTAATAAAACATAAACGACGGCAAAGACAAAATAAATTTAATCAAAGAAAAATCTCCAACATTGTTTTAAAGACAAAACAATCCAAACATATATTCAAACAAATAATTAGATTTTAATTGGGCAATTGGATCAAACGAGATCTCATAACATTCATTTAAACAGCCGATACAGATGGATTCAGGATACTATTCAATCTAAAGCATCTTCAGCAATTGTGCCTCATGTATAGAGACAATTTAATTCAAATAAAATTTAATACTTATTAGGGTTTAATTGATATCCTTCTTCCACTGCCACCAGCTACTTCCACTCTCGCATCTCGATCTTGAAGTATTCCCTTTTCGTTGCATTCATTTATAACAATTCCACCATTTTGCTCCGTTTGCTTTCTCTCCCCTTTCCAGCGACGGTCTGTCACACTCAGCGAAGCGGATGCACGACACCAAGCGGTTGGACGTGCTGCGCAACATAACCGAGCTGATGAGCCGCACCTTCCCGTCACAGTTCGTGTTTCCGGTGCTCGGTCACGAGGATGGTAGTGCTAACTATGAGCAGCTCGGTGACCTCTGGCGCCACTGGCTGCCGCTCGAGGCGCTGCAAACGTTCGAGAAAGGTACGACCATCGCCAAGGTGTCAATTTTCTGTTCTACGATTCACTCTTTTCCCCTTTTTCTATCTTTCATTCGGCCCCCACCAGGTGGTTACTACACGATCGAGCAGACCAAGAGTCGGCTCCGGATCATAGCTTTAAACACCAACTACATGCGGCACGACCCGAAGTACTCCCAGTCGCACTCGTCGGCGGTAAAGCAACGACCGGACGGATCCTACCACTATCCGATGGGCGGTGGCGGTGGCGTCGGCGGTGGCCACTACGGTGGCGATCACCATTCCATGGGCAAGCACTACCATGGTCGCGACGGTAGCTCCCCATCGTCCTCCTCCGGTTACCTGTACAGCGACCGGCGGAACGGGTACGGTGCTAGCAGCGGCAACGTCGGCAACCTGCCCGACAGTGGCCTCGTCGGCCACGCCAGTGCATTATCGGGATCAAGCAACCACGAGTCGGAGAAGCAGTGGGAGTGGCTGGAGGAGGTGCTAGCGAAATCGAGTAGAAATAAGGAAACTGTAAGTACTCTCCGCTGCGGAACGTAGAAAAACCAAACAAAAAAAAAACGCCCAAAAAACCGACCCAACAAGTTTCGCAACAAAACATAACCTCAAAACCCTGGCGTTGCTATGGTACCGCAACATCAAAGACACCGCTCGTTGGCGCGAAAAGATGGCGCGTCCTTGGTCGCAGAAAACGGGGAAACCTTTTAACGGGAAGCTTTCCATTTTTCTTTTTCAAAGGAGAGAAAGAAAAAGGTTAGCAAAAGTTCATCGCGTTCGGAAGCAGGACGCAGTGGCAGGGTGAAACAAGCAATTTACTATGTTCTTGGTTTGCGTCGACCAAGGGCGGCGTGAAACTATCGCGACGCAACACTTCACAAAATGGTTCTTTAATGAAAATGGAACACGAAGCGAAAGTTTTCCTTCCATGGAATCCGTGAATCACTCGTAGGAATACATCCACGGCCCGCAGTGTGTAAGTTAGTGTGTCACCACCGGACGTCATAGTTGCAGCTGGTGGGGCGAGGGGGGGGGGGTTGATTCTGTTTTTCCACCACCAACGGGTGCTGCTATTCTTTCGCGGATTCCATTACCCGGGGGGCATGCAACTTGGTTGCAATGATTTTCCGTTTTGCGCCGCTTCTGTTGCTTCATCGATTGCACTTTCCTTGGTAGACGTAGTAGACGATGTAAGACGCCGGTAGCTGGCAGTAGTAGTTGGTGGCTGGTGGCGTGTTTCACTTCTGTTGCCCGTTTCTGGCTGGAAGTTTTGCTCCGGTCGTTTTTGTGTTTTTTTGCCGTTTCGCTGACCTGCTCCTGAATCCGGTGCAGCAGCAGCAGCAGCACACCAAGCACACCAACCCAACCCAACCCAACCCAACCGGTGACCGGTAAACACGGGGGAGAGCAAAATTAAAATTAATTAAAAAAGTCCTGTCCCCGTCGGGGTGGCAGCGGGCAGGTTGAGGATTTTCTGTAATCTTTTTCGCTTTTTCGCATCCCGTGTTTACTGTCGGTGTGTGTGTCTGTGTGTTACAGAATCAATGGGTCCATCCATCCAAGCAGGATCAAGGGGGAAGGGGATACCCAGGACCCCCGGGGAGCTTGTTGACGGGTTTAGTTGGGGATCTCTTAGCGCAACCACCCCCCTCCCCTTCGCTTTGTTGCTGTCTGCTTGCTTTGGTTGCCTTTTCTTTCGACCTTTTCCTTCGGTTCAGCTGCTGGCCTCCAATCTCTTCATTCACCTTCACAACCGGCTCCTCCCCCTGCCTGGCATGCGATGCCGGTGGAATTAAGAAATGTTTGCCCGACCCTAGGCGAGGGTGCTGGCTGGCATGATCCAGCATCATTTTCGCTCATTTTTCGACGCCGAAATCGTTTAAATATCCAGATGCAGGCGATTTGCGCCCAGCGCCCCAAACCATGGCGGTGTTGGTAAGGCTTGGTGGCCACATTCTAAATTCATTAAAGAAGGGGAAAGCGTCCCCGGTGGTGTTAGTTGTCGAGAAGAAGCCAGGGCGCCAAGAGGGCGTCAGGCGAGAGAAAAAAAAAGCTCACCCCTCAAATCGCTGCCCATTATCCGGGGTGGGCGCGCGCGCGTGCACGCGGTTGTTAATCTCTTGGTTAATGAAGTTTTCGGGCATTTTTGGGACCTTTCTTCTTGGGTAGGGTCCTGCCACAGCTTGTGTTTGGTTTGCTCCTTGGTCGAGCAAAGGTGAAGCAAGGAGCATTTGGTTTTTTTTTGCTCACATTCTCTCCGTGGAGGATTTTTGGTTCCTTTTTTTTTTTTGCTGTGGGGTGCGTAAGGGATCACGATATGATGATAGGGCTCTCTCGCGAGCCCTGCGGGTATTTACAGGGGCTCCTGCAAAACGTTTCTTAATCTGCTCCGGGTTTGTTGGTGAAAGTTTTGTTTTGTTTTTTGTTTTTTTGTTGTTTTTTTTTTATCACTCGCACACCTTACCGCTCTAATGAGATTGTGTGCTTGGTGGTGTGCGTATGGTGTGCGTCGGTCATGTGCCAACCAACAGACAGAGAGAGAGACGCTACGCTGCGCGACGAAGCCACTACCTACAGTACGTGTTAAAGTTTAAGCTTCGAGCCAACCAAGCAGCCCGGAATCGCGCGTTAATTATGCCTGCAAATCCACCGTTAATTGACAGCCGGTTTGGCCTTCGCCTACGATGATGATGATGCTGCTGCTCTATCAGCTGCCCTGGCCCTGGCCCTGGCTGGCTTACCAGAGTGAGCCGAGACCGAGGAATATTTCGGTCCTGGCTTATCTGGTCCACCCGGGACTTTGCTGCTCGAAACTTTTCATTACCGGGCCTACTGAGCTCTAGCATTGCTGCTGATGCCTCTGGAGGTTCGCATTTGTTTCGCAAACCTCGCAAAACCTCCGCGACACACGCACGCGTTAATGCCGAGATAAGTGCTGCTGATGATGATCTCACACACACACACACACACACACACACACACACACACACACACACACAGGCACACACACGAGCACATGTGTACAATACATACAGATTTGCGATGTTTAACAGCGGGGTGCGGTGGCCGGTTGCCAGGGAGATCAAAATTGGTGTGCCAGCGCATTACGCATACGCAGTCGCGTTGGTGGGTTGTGGTTCCGGCTCGTTATGTCAAAATGTTTGCTCGCGCGGTTTCGACCGCTCCGCGATACCGGAGAAACCTCGGATAACCCGTAATTGGATCTTTGATCTCTCTCTTTCTCCACGGCATCCCGATTGCCCCGATGCTTGTGTTGTTTTGTTGGTGTTGTCCTGCTTGTTGGTTTTGGGCACTCTCGTGCAAATAAATGCTGATTTCCACGAGATCGCGCAAGCACACAGTGTCGTGAGCAAACATAAGCACACAAATACTCACACACACACACACACACACGCACCACAACTGATCCGTGTAGGCGTTGGTTGGGGTTTTTCTCACGACACGACAGGATTTAAGCTTTGTCCGAGGGTGGCGGCGAAGGGAGGCTGTAATTTAAAGAGCCTCGGTAAACAATAAGACAAGCGGCGACGCTGTAGAGGGTGGCGGCGTTGTGGTCAGACAACGCACAGGTGACACTGGGGGCTTACCACGGGGAGGGGTGTGCGGTTGTGTAAACCCTCGATGCGATAATTACTGAGCAAATCGACGCGATCTCATCCTCCGCGACGCGGTGGAAATCCGAGAGGCATTTTCGGTGAAATATTGGCTGTCGCCTGTTGGACAGCTTTCGACACCTTCGACACGCGTGTTGTAGCACCATCCAGGGCGTGTCAGATAAGCGTTTAATGTGCCGGGGTGTGTGTGTGTGTATGTTATTATGAATTGTTTGTACGGTGGTCGGCTTAACGCGACCGGGGCCATTGTCACCGTTTTCCGTCCCTGATAAGCGCCGTATAAGCGCTTGCGATGGGCGTTGAGAAGCCGTTTGGGTTGCAAATCGGATAGGTAATTTCCAAAATGTGCGGTCAATTCGTTGTCCGCCTGTAAACAAGCTGCTTTTCAATCCAGTAACGAACTTCACGGATTCTAACGACCTTCAAACATCTATTATCTTTTAAAGACACTGTTATTTTAATTTTACTGCATGTGAGTTTATTTTATTGCCTTAAACCAAGGAAGAGTCGATGATCTAAATCTAATTTTATGAAGTACAACTTAGCACACAAGACATGACAATGACATGTTGCCCTTTAGCTATAAACACGAAAAAACATTTACATTATATTAACAAGGCTAGCTAACACGCCATTCTGCTAACCTAACTGGTAATCGAAAAGTTTAAGTTTGCTTTTTTCGAAAAATTACTTAAGTTATTAGCAAAACTAATAATCCAAAATTGAAATAGTCATCAGCAGGGCAGCAAAAGAAACGTAAGGTAGTTAGTGAAATGTTTTTCTGATTATAGCCTCGAAGCAAGTAATATAAATAAAAGAAGTAGGCCATGTAAACAGATTTATGGCTTCTGACTGCTGTAGGTCTAGAAAACTTTTGAACATTGAAATTGCTGTTAGTGCAGCGGACGGATGTTATTTACTTTCAAACTAATCATGTAATGCTTCTGAATGATTCAAATGAACTTCACCATCATGCAGCAAGCAAAACACAAGAACCAGGGACACAGAATACAGTTTTCTCGGAATTTCTCGGTATCAGTAATGCTCATAACATAACATCATCGCATAACGTCAGGGATCGAGAACGCCAGTTGTGGGAGTATGTGCTTATGGGAAGTTATCAAAAGCAATCCGAATGTTACATATTGATGTTGTAGTTTGTACAGAGCACTGTGCTGTACTTGTTAGCACACACACAGCACAATACAGATGAGAATTGTATTTTCGATTGCAGATAGCTCGAACTTGGCCCGACAAACAAATGTGCAATTCAAATGTGTTCATTGCTTTGGTTTTGTCATCCCACGCCATGCTTGACAGATTTCGCTTCACTTCATCACACTTGATTAAGCTGCTGTTAACTGCGCTATAAATTTTCTTCTCTGAATTGATTTTTACAATGAACCGACACTATCAAATAACAGTGATTTCAAACATACAATAGCTAGTGCACAGGTTTGTCAGAAATACTTATGTGTAAGATGTTTCTCCTACCAATGAGCATCGCTTGCACTGAGCACAGCACAACTTTGAAATCATATTAAAGTAACTTGATGCAACTACACGAACGAGCGTGATCATCCCGAGTAATTTTAACAAACAAACTTCGCAATAAGATAACGGTACAAAATAATAATATTAAACTGACCATTGCTGGTAGAAAAGGTAGTTCGTAGCTTTAAGGAACCTACAGAAACTTTTCAGTTATTTTAGGATAACCATTCAGGAGCAGCTCATTTGAGCAAATCCTACTCGGTTCCTACCCAAAACAGAAGCACCATACTGTTGATAATTACCT
This sequence comes from Anopheles darlingi, assembly GCF_943734745.1. Lineage (NCBI taxonomy): Eukaryota > Metazoa > Arthropoda > Insecta > Diptera > Culicidae > Anopheles > Anopheles darlingi. Next base: position 48,012,379 of record NC_064875.1, read on the forward strand.
GATTTGTCATCGCTATACCTCGCAGCGCAAGCGAATCACCAGATAAGGAAAGACAGATTATTTCCCTTTTCGCTGGAATGGGCAAACACAACTCATTTACATTCATTACATTCGCAACATTGGCAGCGACTTCCGCATTCCGCACGAACCCCTTATCTGCTCTTATCGCGCCCACTGCGCGATTGAACGTTTGTAGCTATGATTCTCGCGAACAAACGCCCATCATCCATTCATCGTGCCATTTAATGGAATTCCGAAACTTTTCTCAAAACAAAACACGGCAAAAGCAGCAAAAACAAAAAAAAGAAAACACATCCAACACGCAAAAACAAAAAGTCAAAAGTTCACCATTTGATTATCCATAATTAGTATCACTCAAAGTCACCCACCCGCCCCTCCGGCCCGAGTTGGCCGCGATCACGTCGAAACGTATCTCGCGGCGTCTTCGGACCCACGCCACGAGAGGTCAATGCTGGATGGATGCTGTGCGCTCGATTTATCAGTGTCGTGCCACCGTGCCGCAAGTTGGGTCCGCAACGCAACCGATCGGCTTCCTCGGTCCCACCTTCCCACTCTTTTTCTGACTCGTTATTTTCCCTTGTAGCATCAAAAAGTGAAAAAGCGTTTTGCTCCTCCGCAGTGCCAGCGAAGGCTTGCTGTGATGCTGCACATCGGTTCGGTTCGAAAACCGTGGGCGATAGCGCGGTCCAGTATTTATGAAAGCGGGCACAAAACTTTGTCCCGGAAGCGAGGAGCAGCAAGAAGAGAAGGAGGAGAAGGAATTGCTGGTCATTTTTTAAGCGCGAAACATCGTCCTCCCGTCGCCGGAAGCGACCAAGTTTATGCACGATTTAAGCGCACTCGCGCGCTGGTTATTGTTTTAGCTCGATATCCCAGAACAATGGAGAGAGAGAGAAAGAGAGAGAGAGAGAGAGAGAGAGAGAGAGAGAGAGAGAGAAAGAGCGGACACGGCGGGTCCGGGTGCCTTGGTTGCCCGAAAACTTGCGATCGTCCCGTCCCGATAAATGACTCTTAGAGAATGTTGTTGTGAACGCTGATCCCTCCGGCGGGTAGAGTCGTTATCGATTTTAAAATTAAAACTTTTCCCAAGACAAGGCGCTACAACCTGGAGCGCCACAAAGAACACGAACACGAGAGCGACCGACCGACCGACGGGCGAGCGAGTTATCCAATCGCCATCACTGGCACTGGCTGGCCATCGACGTCGCTCGCAAGAAATCGCAAAAATTAAAATGATCAACATGCCGTACCGGTTTCGGTCTGGTGGTCGTGGTGCTGTCTGGTGCAGCTGATAAAATTAAAACTAAATTAAAAATCGATTAACGCCACCATTAATGGCGCCTTCGACCGACCGACCAACCGTCAGTTTTCGGAGTGTGCTCGCGCGCGTATTGTGCTTATAATTTCATTCCCTTCAAGACCGGGCCTCGGGGAGGAGGTGCCTCGCAGAACGAAAGAAGAAGAGGAGAAAAGGGCGCCACTTTTTATGAACTTAGTTCCACGAAAGTTTCAGCGCCGGGACCCCCTCCTCCGGCACGCTATCGCTTATGCTATTCATCTCGAACGAACGAACGAAGGAAGAATAACTCCCGGCTCGGTCCATCGATCGTTGGACGCTTATCGCTATCGCGAGAAGATGAAGCTGTTTTCGGGGCCGCGTCCGGGATCGAATCGAGCGTTCGGGTATCGTTATAATCATCCGTTAGAGTTCCCGGAACGGACGGAATGTTAAGTTAATGAATTTTACACAATCAGGCATAAGGCTTAACTAACGCTCGAGCTAATAAATCGAATGGATTACCACCGCCCCAAAAACCTTGCTGTAGCTGGTCTGTTGAGCACTCGACTCGAGAAGCGGTCGATAAGAAACAGTCGGCATCATCCTCATCTTCATCGTCATCATCGTTAAACCCGGCTGTTCGGTAACCGGATAGCCAGATGTTTCTCTTATCGGTTGTTCAACAGCGAGGCTCTGGGTTTTTTTTTATGTTTTGTGTTTTATCTACAAACCATTCTTACCATTCGAATTGATTATCCTGCTTTGTTTACGCTTTTGGCTCTCGAAAGCGATGCTCGATGCTTTTGACAGCAAAAAGGATGAAGCATTTCGGGGGTTCCCTTTTCAGTTGTCAGTTTAATGCT
>NC_064875.1:48019541-48097041 GCF_943734745.1 Anopheles darlingi
AACCAACGTGTCACAACAATCTTCCTTCGCCCAGTGATGAGACTGACGCTTTTTTAGGTGGTGGTGGTGGTAGAGGTGAGTGAAGTGGGGGGTGAGTTGAGAAAAGTTTTCCACCCCCCCGATTCGGATTCACGTGGTCCGTGGTTGTGGGGGTCGTTGTCATTTGCAGTGGCCAAATGCCAATGTCACTGTGATCCTTTACCGAGAATTTTCCATTTTTGCCTCTTTTTTTCTTTTTTGTTTGTTTTGCTTCCTTCTCCTCCGTTTTATATTTTTCCATCGGTCACCGCGGCTTCTTCTTGGGACCGGCGTAGTGCTGGACGTTGGTAGAAAGTTTGACAGGACGCGGGGGGTTTGGGATTTCAATCACAGCAAGCCACCACCGATGCCAGAGTAGGGCTTTGGTGCGCGATATCTCAGTAGGCGGCGATGTGCCAAGATCCAAGTTGTGCCTATTCTCCCTTTTAGTTCTCTTATCGTCAGCTCGCCGGGCCATGGCGTCCTTTATCGTGCAACCGGAAGTGTCGCCGGACACCGGACCGGACAGGAAGATGTTTGGAAGATGCTGCTGCTAAAGCTGCTGATAGTTTTCTTGCGAGCGCACACCACGGGTCACCATCAGTAGGCAGCATTGCTCAAGATGAACTACGTACACAAGTGTAGTGATGGCGGTTACGGTACTTACACGAAAACCTTTCATCCCGTTGCCAGCTCAGCACGGAAGTTTGGCGAAGACTCTTTTTGAAAAGAATTTCCTCTCCGTACCGTCGTTCCTTTCATGGCGCGAAGTTTTTGTACCCTGAAAAAAGAAACCTGCGAAAGGCGAGTGACTTTCGGTGACATTCTAATCCCGGGGTTGGGCTGCAGAAAGTAACGCCAACCGCGCCTTCTTCCATTATACCTTATTCATGGGCCGCAGGCCATAGCAAATGCGAACATTCGAATGCCGCTGAAGAGTAATCTCGAGCACTGAAAGGAGAAGCACTGGAAGAAACTGGATGACGACGGACACGCGAGATGGTGAGATTGGCTTCGCGCACCCCCACAACGGTCCATGCAATGCAGGACGTCAAATGCATAGAAATATGGTGCCACAAGAACCACAACACGAACGGCTGGCTGTGTGGGGTGTCGTGCATTTTTAAGGCCTCGCAGGAAATGGCATAAGTCACTCCAAGGAGCCGTTTTTTTTTTTCGCCTCGGAACTAGCGTTGCTCAATTACCCTTGAAATAAGCTGTCTATTCTTGGCTCCAGATACTCTGAGCTCACGAGCTTCTTGTCTTCCGAGGTCCGAGGTAGGGTTCAGGAAAATGAGATTCTCGCCGACTGACACACGACAGTGCGGCCATTGAATGGATCTTCAACGGTTGAAACACTAACTAACGGCGGTCTTGCTCTCTTTCTTTCTTTCTCTTTCACTCTCGCGCGCACGTATCCTTCTTCCGTGACTAGGTACTATCGAGCCAACTCCGTGCGCCACGCGACCGGCACTTGCGAGGGGGTCTGTCTGCTCAATCACTACTGTGCCATAACCCGGCTGGACTATCGGGACTTTCGCACCTGCCTGGAGACGGCCGCGAAAGCGCTCGCCTCGAAGAACGGCTCACCGGGGCTGCTCGGTGGGGGAAACACCGCCTCGACGCTGCTGTACCGATTGGTCGCGGTCACCACCTCGACACTGCTGATCCAGCAGCTGCAGCTGCTGCTGCTGCAGACCCCCGGATGGCGGTCGTCCCTGCCGCTGGCAGCGGTGGCCTGTTGGTTTAGCCTGGCGGACACATTCATCAACTTCATTTCCTGCGTTGCTTCAACCGTCGCGTCTACTGCTTCGTCTGCTGCCGTCGCTTCTGCTGCTGCCGCTGTTGCTGCTACTACTGCTGCTACTGCTGCTGCTACTGCTGTCACTGGTGCTGTTCCTGCTCCGGCCACGGCTCCTGCTTCGAGTGCCACCGGGAGTTTTATGGTGTTTGGTCACGCTCGCCATACCGGGAAGACGACCCCGACGGACCTTCCGCTCGTAAGTGCACTATCGACCGGTACCGGTGTCTGTCTGGGACGTCGACGCGACCGGAAGGATGTTGTTCAACGTGTGACGATGATGGCCGACGGTGATGAGCAATGGGCCGGAATGGCACCATCGCACCGTCGCACCGTCTAAGGATGCAGCTTCGTCGGAATCCCACTGAGGGGAATCGCAATCAATGGTTGCTTGGGTTGGTGATGACAGATGAGAGTGTGCACACTCGTGGGTACCTTGGATCCCTGGGTTTTCCAACCGCACTCTTCGGAGCAACGCAATTGCGGGTTGCGCAACCGTTGGCTCGTCCCGCACCTTGACTGGTTCGCGATCATGCCGATCGCAGTAATTGTTATGTTCCATGTTAATGATGAATGCCTCCTTCCGCCATTTTGTTGTTCGGTTTCTGTGCGATGAGAGTGCTCCATGGGCTCGTGGAAACTGCAGGACATTCGATTCGAAGAAGATTCGGAGAAGCGATAGCGAGTTACGATGGATGGAATAGCTAAAATCAATGAATGTGATAAATACTTATCGACTAATAACTCCCAAACAAGCAAAAAAAAACACAAAACATCCCTTTAATCGACGGCCAAAAACCATCATGCTGCACTTACTTGTTTTTTTTCCGACCTCCGGATTAAGTTGAGAACACTTCGGTTTTGACCAGCCGGCGACTCCTGATAGATAAAGCCTCGTTTCTAGCCCCATCCAACCACGAAGCTAATTCCGTAAACTGGCAACTTCCACGGGGAACGCGAGGTTGCGCTCTTGCTGCATTGTCTCATTAGCCCTTAAGAACAGCACACTCATACAGACACACACACATACACTCACATACACGCGCGCACACATAGACAGACACACACACACAGACACATAAAGCATAATGCACGAACCGTGTACATAAATGGAGCGTGTGGATGGTGAAGAGAGAAAGATGATAAGAAGTAATGATGTTGTTTGCAGCAGCTCAGGCTGCAGCAGCTCAACCGCCTCCAACACACATAGTAGCCCCTTCAGGAATAGCTGAGGCAACAGTTTGATTACAGGTTTGGTGGTGGAGTCTAATCGTAAATCGTTAAGCAGACAGACACAGAGAGAGAAAGAGAAGTATATACATGTATGAAAGGCACTAAAAGGCTGCAGCCGCCCGATTTGATCCTCAGTTTGCTGTTTCAAGTAGCAGAGCGCAGGCCACAACCAGCAAGTGCAGCAGCATATTCGGAAGAATCTCGTCGCGCAGGAAGGAAGCATTACCCTGCATTCCTGCGCCTGCAAAAAGCGGCGCGAGAAGCGGCAGAGCAAGAGAGCTATTTTAGTCGAAGCCAAATTTTTCTAGCACTTCTCATCCCCAGTACTAATGGTGCATTACGAGCGGAAATGCAGAAAGCTGCTACTACTACTGCTGCTGCTGCTGCTGCTGCTGCCCTCTCACTGTAAAGATAGAAAGCAGCAGCCAGCGGAGAAGCAGCAGAAGCAGAGAGAGAGAGAGAGTACGTGTACGTGTGAGTGTCAGCGTGTGTGTGTGTGTGAACCATTTTTGCATAAAAAAAAGCATTCAAAAGCATATTTTAAAAAACTCATTAGCAAATAACGGGAAACCCCAGCGATGAAACGTGGCAGGCTGAACGTACGAACGCAGGAACAGGACGACAGGACGGTGCTCAAGCGAAAAGGAACATGTAATTCTGCTATTACCCCTCTCACACACACCAACACTCACGTATACATATTTAAAACAAAAACGCTCTGGCAGGGCAAAAGAGAAGGGAAACAAACGAACAACATAACACCCGCTAACGCACTGGGCGAACCGAAGTGGTTAACGGGAGTTTGAAATGAAAAAAAAACTATATACTTTACGAAAATGATTCTAACCGAAATTGACAAAACATCATTCCAACACACACGACACACGCGGCACGCGATGCCAGGGCGAAAAATCGCAAAATCGATCGAGAAGAAGGTAATGAAAATAACACTAATTGAAACAGACAACAACAACCAAAAAAAAAAGCAAGCTGAAAGGAAAGCAAAGGAAATGAAGCAAACAAATGGGAAAACGAAACTGTACATGTTTTTAAATAAAGAAGAAAACAAAAACAAGAAAATGAAATAAACGTCAAGCTCAACCGAGATCCGACCAGTTTTGCGACTGAGAAAAAGAAGAAGGAAAAAAAAACAAACAAGAAAACATACCAGCGTCTGATCCGATATCGTTCTTCTTGCAGTTTTGCTAATTGTACCCCTACGCCCCGGGGGGCCCACCTTCGTGCATTCACCGACGGCGGCGGCCAACCCACCATTATCCACAAGAGCTCACAAAGGCCCCTTTACCTTTACACATCCGAATCCGGAACGGTGCATGATGCTGTGCTACGTCTTCCTCTACCGGTAGCGCCATTTATCCGAGGAATATGGAAAAAAACTTTCGCAAACTGCTTTTCCTTTTCCACTCCACCCCCGGGGGGGGGGGGGGGGGGGGGGGGGAGATGATAAAACTATTTCCGGAAGCGCACACACACAGCGACTCGTGGCCGCCGTTCCATGGGGGGCGGGGAAGCCCTTATTCTCTCGAGTGCTCCCCGGTTCGGTCCGAGTATGCCGTAATCGTCTTACTTCGGCAAACCATACGGCCGAAACCACAGCAAATCCTTTTTACAAACACGATTAAGCTACTTACTACAACATCCTCCCGCCATGCGCTGGATGAGTTCATTTACCGGAGACCAGGCCGGAAGACAGCAACCCGGAACATGGACCTCGAACCATATACCAGGTAATGGATGAGAATTCATCAGCAAAAATGCGAAATGCGACGGTGCGCAAGCACTTGTGGAGGGAAAAAACTCCGTCGATCCTTTGTAAACGTAAGTTCCCTCAAACAACCATCATCCTCTGTCCTGTGGCCGCATGCTCGTTTGCCTTGTCTCGTGTACCGCGCGCGGATTGATAATCGCTTAGCAACCGTAAGCACCGTAAGCTCGGTGCCGCGGCGCTCTGTTCCTCGCCAGCAACTGAAACGTGAACAATCCACGTGTTTCATCCACCACGTGAACCGCGCGAACTGCAAGCGAGCGAGCGAGAACAACGCCACTGTACGAACTAATTAATTTTAATCACCGTCGCTCATGCCAAGCAGCTTCCTGCTGCTGCTGCTGCTACTGTTAGTGAAGAGGCGGTACTTTTTCCTTGTTGAAAATGTTCAACCCCCTGTTTCTCCTGGTACCCCGCTCTTCGGCCTCATCGACGGTGCATAAGACCATAAGACTTCCGGGGAAAAGCTCGCGGAAGTGTTTCCAACCTCTCTCTCTCTCTTTCTCTTTCCTCAAGTTGCGCACCACAAGCCTCCTCGGCATTTCGGGTTTTCCGCCGGAGTTTTTGTGCTCTCGCTCGCTCGCTCGCTCGCTTGATCCACTCACTCTAATCCCAATCTTTCGGTCACGGCACGCCACGTCACCACAACCACACGGAGCTTCCTTCAATAATGCACATAATGGCTAGCATGGCCACCACCACCAGCAGCAGGCGGAGTTTTTGAGGAACACATGGAATTCTTGCAAATTCTGTGCCGCTCAAGTGCTCATTGTCACTTCTGTGCCCCCTGGCTCCCGGCCACCTCGCAACTAATACGCTAATGCACTGTGCGCTGGAGCTGCGCTGCGGCCCGCGGAAACCGCGAGCACAAGTTGCACGCGTGAACGCGACTTGCCGGATCGCGACTGCGGGGTCCGGGAACATTCAGTAGTGCATTTGGAAAATGTCGATGCACGCTGGATCACGCGGAGAGGTGCCGACACCGTCGGCGTCGGTCGTCGTCGGTCGTCGTCTTGAAGCCATTTAATTATCTGCTCGAGTGTCGCCAGCGCGCCAACGTTGCTCGCTTTTGCTGATCGAGAGCTCCTGCATGCTTCCTTCAGGCACATAGTTTCAACTAATTTTCATTGGTGCCCCTGCACCGTTTGCAAGCCATTTAGTGAAATGTGGTTTTTAAAGGGAGGGAGGAGGGGAGAGGGAAGTGTATGTTCTGGAGTCTTCCCGGCAGCACGGCATCGTTCGAGCGCTTGTGAGGTGAAATGGATGGTGTGAGTACAGAGCAAACATTACGACAGCAAACTTTTCCCATAATCACGTTTGAGAGTAACCATCACCGTGCCCCGTGCTCCTGTGTGTCTGTGTGCCCGTGTTGGAGCTTGGCTAGAAAATGGCATCGCATTGGCATCGTATTTCATAATGGCAGCGATCGTTCGCGACCGAAACTCCGCTGTCCGGATTCTTTTCCCCCGTACTTATGCTCTTCCCCTCTTTATCTCTTCACTTATGGTAGCCTTCAACTTGCATTATCCTCATACGCACACACACACACACACACCACAGACAGCTTTTGCCAAGCCATCCAAGATGATGACATAATGCTAGCGAGCAAACGAAGTTTCGCCGCGTTCTACGGGGCCGAATGTGTTGAGGAGGCACTTCGACCGATTAGCGTGACACTCCGACACTCTCCGAAAGCACCACCGTAATCCAGCAGCCAGTCTTTCGCTGCATAAGACCGACGCGATGGTTCCGATATGTACGCTCATGTACCGTCGCGGTGGTCGCGGTGTCTTAGGAGGAACATTAGGCGGCGGTGCACTGAACAGAACGCAGGGGGAGCGGGATTATTTGGTGTCTTTGGCATGCTCTCTCTCCCTCTCTTGGAGATGCTCGACCTCATTAATTCAGCTGCCGCTCGTTGGCACTTCATCGGAGAGATTATTAGTTTTTAGTTTCCTGTGCGAGCGAACGAGTTTTCATTATCTGCCCGCCACCCCCCGGGGGTGTGGTGCGACCGGAACCGGCATTGCTTTTCCCACTTCGGTGCGCCCCGATGGCTGCAGATCAGCCATGAGCCAGATGCTGGTCTGATGCTGCTCTACTCTACTTGGTTACTTGTAACTAATAATTAAAATTTATAACTTTCCACTGAAGCGACTTTCCGTTTGCCGCGGCCAGATGAAAACCGTTTTCCACCCACCATCCCCGGGGTGGAATGTTGAGCTTTCATGGATTCCTAGTGCTTTACCGCATTCCTGCTCTGCTACTTCTTACTGGTTTATCGAATGTAATGAAGTGCAGGTTCAAGTGCCAGGAAGATGTTTGATAGAACATCGATATTGACGCAAAAAACTAACTTAGACCAGCCGGCAGTTACGCAAACGGTTCTCAATGAGTTGGAAAATTGAAAGTTGCATTTCATTTCCAACTTGCACCGTGCGTCAAGAAGCGCTGCTGCAACGAACAATTTGCTGCCATGTTCGGCCAATAATGTACGTTGCTACGCAACAAAATGAGAGTTCTTCTATTTAACCCGCAAAGCGTTCGAATGCTTGTGCAAACAAGGTTTATTTGTGGAAATTCTTTTGATTTTAATTTAATTGTAATATAATGTTTCAGCTCATAACGTTATGCAGATTGATCTACATTGGAACGAATGTGCTCGTCAAGCTTTATTGCAATGAGTTCAAGCAAACTATCGCAAGTACTGGAAATAAATACAATTTACTTTAATCGATGACTTTCCTGGACTGTCAGATGATAATAATTTCTATGAAATCCACCGGAAGGTACGGATGGAACGAACAAGACTTCTTCACAGCTTCATTGAAGGACCAGTCGAGTAATGTATGTTTTTCATCTTTCAGCGATTACTTTGATCATCCTTCATCGTCCAAGATCTCCTGCATCGGCAATTGAACGAACTTTTCGAAAATGCTTCGCTGTGTCTAAGTTAATGAAACACAAAGCCTTATGTTCATCGTTCTATAAACTGCTCTTAAATTAGGTATTTATTTCATGCATTCTTTAGAATTCATGCAATGTCTTAAACATGCTGATAGTCTTCATCCTTTGTCTTTGATGGTTCCTAGAACAGAAAGAACGTCACAAGAGCATTGTTGTGATTTTATTTGCCTTTACTTTATGTGCATTTTGTTGGTTCGATACACGGACAATCGATGGATTGGATATGGAATAGCTATCGAAGCTAACGAACTTCGGTAGACTAATCGCTATTGAAGGATTTTATTATGACGAATCATCTGTCCTTCAACCAGACGGTGCATCGGTTTGCCTCCTTACAGCGTGAATTGTCTGGAATATCGTCTAAGGAATATTGTCTCCTTTGCTCTTTATACTCGCATACAATCTTCATCCTTCGCAGCCCCGCATAAGTCTGTTATCGCTGACCAACGGTAATTCAAAACAGACAGAATCCTTCCCAAAACGGTGAACTGTACAGCTGGCGTCGGCCATTGACATTAACCAACAAAACGAAAGCCAACGTCTGTTGATTTTTTCTCTTTGCAAACATTCGTTGCTCCTTGCAGCTCACCGCAGAAAGCACCGCAGCGCAGCAAAAGAAACACCATTTCAACGGATACCTTATTTTCTTTTTACCACCCCTGCCCCCAAACCGTTCCACCAATCCATCCATCAACCGGGCCTTACCGCAACGGAGCGAGCGAGCGAGCGAGCGAGCCGGTGCGTCAATGAGCATAAGAAAGTTATTGGCCACTTTAGCCCCGACCTGGGACACGGACCGCAGCGCTGCTCGTCTTACCGGGCAATAAACAGCTCCTTCCCAAAAAACACCCCGACAAAGGTGACCTGCCCCTTGCTGCGGACGCTGTGAAAAGCGCCACCGAGCAGCGCAAGTCAAGTCGTCTGCAAACTGCCCGGTTTCGGAGTACTGTAGCGGTGCCACTAGACTAGATATTGCTTGACTATCTCTCCTTGGCGCTTTACACTCCCGCGCACCGTCACCGGCACCGGTCCAGTGGCGAATGACGAACGGACGACGGAGCATAATTTCGAAGAGACGACTATTTTGGCTTTTGATGACTGCAGATAAACGGTTTCGTATCATCGTATCATCTTCAGCCGGTGTCCGGGACAGGGTCCGAAGGTCGGTCTGCAGTCGGTCGGTTGTAAAACCGGCGCACTGTCGATCGTTTCTTTCGTACCTTACGCGCTTGGGCCCCGGCAAACGATAAGACGCTGTAACTGCACCAAAGAGAGAAATAATCCTCACCCACAAAACTCCATCAGGTCCCAGCCATCGGCCCCAAGTGTTTATCGTTTGCTGGCGCATTCCATTCATCGTCCGATGATGGAAAGCCGGTGGAACGGCGGCATCGTTTGCACCTTGCGGTGGCACTGCTTCAAAGATCTGCTCCCTTTTGTCGTTTTTTTTTTTTTGGTTTAAGTGAAGTGATGAACATCTGCATAAACATATTGCACACGACATTCGAGAGCCAAAGCGCTCGAGAGGGGGTTCGGTAAACAGTTTAATGAAATTATTAGCCCCATTTTTGGTTTGCGGCACGTTGTATGGATAATTCCCAATCAAATTAGGCTCGCTATCCTTACGCTATTCTGCTCCTGCGAATTAAACGAGGAAGAGATAACGTATTGAACCACTTGAACTCTGGCGAAACGGAAAGTGGAGCGAGGAGCCGAGAGGTATTTAATGGAGGAAAACGAATTAAATTATCGACCATTTGCGTCCCCTCACTTTCGGGTACGGGGGGGTCTCTTACAGTACGGCGACCGCGCGAGTCAAACGCGTTAGCGACGGGGGCCGAATGATGATGATGATGATTTAAAACCATTTTCTCCACTCTGCATAATGTGTTTTTTTTCTTCTTTTGGTTGGTCTCAGCATATTAGTGGCTTCAATTTTTTAAAGAAAAAAGGGAATCCAATCGTTTAGCACAGTACAACCCCCTGTGTCTCATAACTTTTCTCTGCCACACGCACACACACAGATACACTCGCTCTCCCTTTCGCTCTGCTTCACCCTATAGTTAATCACAAAAAATGCTCCCCCGAGGGTTAAGCTCCTTACACGACACGCCCATGGGCCCATGCTTCAAACTCGTAAAAATGAACTTTAACGGCTCTCCGGATAATTTCCTGCCTGCCTCGCCGGGTGAAGCTGGCACGCGGTATGCGGAGGCGACCAGGGCTGAGCCTGCGACCCGGAAAACCAACGTCCCCACCCATGCACCGCTGCGTATGCTCGGGAGCGAGAAGCGTGCACGGAAAATTGAAAGTTGACGACAAGTTGCCCCCGGGGAAAATCAAAGAAAAGGCAGAAGCAGGAGAGAAAGAAGAGAAAAGAAGCTAAGGAAAAACAAGAGGAAGACGAAGAAGAGGAAAGAAGCCACGCATACCGGAGCCGACCGAATGCCAATGTCCTTAGCGCCTATTTCCGGGTTCGATGGACGGTGCAAGATGGTTGCCAAAGAAGCCAAACGCGAGGAGGGAGGGGGGAGCGTTAAAATTTGTATGTTTTCAATTTTCACCACCATCTCTTCTGGCCTGGCCAAAGCAAACTTTAAGACGCGCACGTACAGCGACACTGAGGTGGCTGGCTGGCCCCCTCGGAACGCACTCCACATCCGGGGCTTGGCTATGGTTGAGATTTCGGTGAAAAGTTACCCCGCCGGACCGGCGAGCGAGACCGAGGCGCGGATTAAATCCATTTACAATGATAATAAAAATTTATCTCTTCCCCTCCTCGCGCATCTGCGCCCCTTTACTCTCGTTTCCGGGTGGTCCGGGCAACGGGAAGTGGTTTGGAGGATGCCCGGGGGGAGTTTTATTTTTCCGGCACTCTCGCCACGCTCGGAAGATCTGTTAGCGTTAGCGCGGGCGTGCGCGAGTTCGATTCCGGTGTGCGTTGCGAGTAAATTACACATTTTTCTTCCTTTTCTAGTTTGAAGAATGGGTACGGAGCGTACTCTTGCGAGCGCACCCTCCTCCGCCATAGAATCCAGTGAATGAGCGAAAGCATGCTGCAAGCTGCAGATCCTCTCGAGGGATGAAGGGGAGAAAATGTTCCGAAAGAAAATTTCTACGAAAAGCACCGAGATGATATTGTGTATTGTTGAACAGAATATTTTCCTGATCACGAGTGGGGCCTCTGGCTGGTTCCGAGTGGAAAATCATTCGTAAACAACATCCAACCGTGCAGAAGGCATGCTCCTGGAACGAACGAGAGATGACTTTACTGTAGTTAAGTATGAACATAGGATCAGAAACAACATTTAAAGGCATTTATAGATCACTCCATTCCCCCCGAGAGAGTGACCACTCTCGGTGGATGGAGAGAAAGATCTTACGCTACTGTAGACAGTACCGAGAAGAAACGAATCGCTTAAGTATCCTGCTACAATTTCTTCGAAACGCCGCGATGTCCACTGCCCAGACTGGAGGGGAAAGTCTTAAGGGAATAGAATGTTGCAGAATTATGCTTTAGGGATTGATTTCAAGAAAGTTCTTGTAGATTATGTTTTCCAGCAAATACATCGTAATCGCTTTAGGAAAATAGGAAAGCAAAATTCGAGTTTCGAGTATTCGAAGCGAAAAATTTATGGGGGAACTTCGGTATTTTATTTTATTTCTTCCCATTTACTTTTTATATTTTTTTATAAGTACTTATCCTTTCAAGAGTATTGTGTTAAATTTTTGGGAACAATCGATGCAAAACTAAAATATTGAATTTTAAAAAACTTGTGCTTCACACATTTCTCAATGCATCTCGCCGCCTTGAATCGCGTTTCCCAAAATCAACGAATTCATAGTCAGTGCCAATCGTAGCATAAATATTACTGGACCGATCGATTTGAAATTTTGAACATATAATCTGTACACTATTTGCCAGGTAACCCTGTCGGGATTTTGTAAACATTGTTGATACATTTTTTAAAATAATTTCCTCATTATGTAAAACTCGTTTTATTTGAGGCAAAATTGAAAAAAGCATGAACTTTTTTCAATATTCAAAATCTGCCAAAAATCGAAAAATGGGATATTTCACAAAACTCGACGGGGCTACCTGGATAAACTTATAATCTAATAAAAGAATATTCATTTGTATATATCTGATGATCCGGAACATGGCTACGAGGGACACCGCAAAAAGTACATTTTGGCAGACTTGCCTTTCTAGATTGGATGCGATGAACACAGTTTAGATCAAATCTTCCTCAAAATAAAGCCAAATATTCTTGAAAAGTTGCAGTTAAATATGGCATTATTTAAAAATAAATAAAGTTGATTGGTTTCTTCACTAAAAAACGGCAAAAATAAGCCTTTTTTTGGCCCGAATCAATTGAAGACCTTAGGAGAAATCCTTGTCAGTATATTATAGCTTTCAAAATATGCAGAGCGCTCCATCGCAGACCATTGCAAGCATAAGAGCTATTCCCCAAAACAGTTCTAGTTGCTTACTATTTTCTCTATATAGTTTAACCTCAATCATTTCCTACGTGCCCGGCTACACACCAGAGTGCTTGGCATCTCTCAATTGCTCGCTCACTCGCACTTTAGTGTAAGCATACATCGTGGTTCGTGAGGTTGTTGTTCACGAGCTAATGGTTTGGATTTGGCGTTTTCCCCTTACGGTACATTCACGAACCCCTTTCTAAAACGTTCCTGTAAAGCATTCCTGGGCTCCTTCTCACGAGTGTTCCTTTCTTTTGTTTGCGAATAAACTTTATCGTCATCGAAGCTGAAACCGGCAAAAAAAAACGGAGCTCCACGATGATGATCATCTGCAAATGCACGCCGCTTACGGCACGCTAGTAGCACAGCATCAACCATCCGTGGATTCTGGTCGGAAGACGAAAGTATCCACAGGAAAAAAATCCTGTTCTCCCCCCCCCCCCCCCCAACCATTCATTCCATATTCCTGCACAACAGCAATAACACTACTTCACTCCCGTTGCGCCGGGCGCAGATGATGTTTCCAGCATGGTTTCGAAGCGAAAGAGAGAGAGAGAGAGTACGGGCTGGAGTATGTTAACAGTTTTGGGTTACCTTTGGGAAGCATAAATAATGCTTTCGATAAAACGCCATACGACTGCGCGTTGGCTCTGCATTCACGCTATTTCACGCTAGTATCAGTTCTGTTCGCACTAACACTAAAAGTTCGTCGAACATTCCCGAACCAACTGGTTTTCTGCTGCTGCAATGGCAGACGAGTTTAAAAATAAACTATTCTTTGAATCATCGAAGTAGACATCTGGTGCTTTAAACTCGCAATGTCTGTTGCTAGAGTTAAGTATACACTGGAAAGCATTAAACAAAACGGATTAATTTGCGGTGTGGAAAAGGTTTACAATTGCAAATATTTTTATTCAACCAAGTTTTCCGGAGACCATATTCATACAGGTTCCGACGTGTTGATGATGCTCCTAATATCCATGGACCTCCAGAAGCACTCTCGAACACGCAACTCCGTGCAGCGAACCTGGAAGCGTTGAAAGCAAACAGTGTTACCGAAGGTCTGTTGAGGGTCGTAATGAAATCAACTTCTCAATTGCTGGATCCTAGCATTTGATGAAGCGCCATCGCCGTCGCCCCGAACCAAACATTAGGATACGACGTAGCTGATCATCGCCCTGATAAAGCTGATGTTGATGACGATGATGATGATGGCGATGATGATGATGTTGCGGAGCGGTGGGGCTGTGAGATGAGGTGATGAGATTGTGGTAAGTATTAACTACACCGCATAACATAATGCTTATGATTTTTATTTCATTTCACTTTACCTACGACTTGCTCGCCTTGGCCAGTAGGTGGTGCCCTCCCCCCTCTCGGGGGTGGGTGGGAAGGAGGGCGTTAGCAAAATAAAAACTTTTCTCCACAACGGTCTGTGTTCGCTCACTGCTCTACTCCGTAGTAGCTTCCGGGGTCTCCGGCACTACTAACACCACTGGGACGTCCTGGATGGCGGTAATCCCGGGGCCACCGGGGATGGAAGGAAGGGAATGGGAATGCAATCGGCGGGGAACGCTGGAGCGAACGCCCCGGACGGTCGACTAAATAAAACAAAACCAGGAAAAAAGCAGCTTCAGCAGATAAACTATCTGCTTCAGATATCTTAAGGCACTCTCTTTCTCCCTCTCTCTCGCTGCTTCACTGCTGCTGGGGCCTTCTGCTGCTGCTGCTGCCATAACTGAACAGCATGCATCGGTCGGCCCCCGGTGTGATCCCACGGGAGTAACCCAACGAGGATGTTGATGGTGGCGAACAGCGATTTTGCCCATTCAAGCACATCATAATCCATGATCATGGCGTGGCGTGAAGGCACGAAACGAAGCGGGACGGTAAGAGAGCTGGCGAATAAATTATGAAATGCATTTTTTACCGGCTGGCTGCTGGCCACTGGAAGTATGCAAGCAGGTGCTGATCCACCGGGCGAAGAGCTTGGTTGGTTGCTTTTCTCCGAAGCAGCAGCAGCTAAATGCAAGTAACAGCAAGTACTGAGCATCTGCCCACCAGTAAGTGTGCGATCGCGATGCAAAAGCGATGCAAAGGAAACGAAACGAAGTGTGAATCCATTTTTCCGTTAAAATGGTCGAATCAATGAACCACTTTGACGCAAATATTGAAAAGCACATCATACGAAAAAGGAACTCCGTTGGATGCAGTGTAAACGGAGTTTAAACGGAGCAGTTGTTAGTCGGGATTAAAATAAGTCTTTTTTGGGTCTAAGCCCAACATTCAGTTCCATCAACTACCTCAAATAGATTTAGTCAAAAATTCGATCGAGCACACCACTCGCTGTCACGATCACACAATGGCCATGCGTGTGTGTGTGTGTGTGTGTCGGGGTGGCGCAAAGTGCATGCAAACATTATTCATTCCCCGACCTGCGGACCACGGCACGGTCCCCCCTAGGGATGGCACAATAGAGGACGAGTGACGATGATGAAAAGCAACCGTAAAGCGCACTCAACCGAATTCCGCATCCTCGGGCACGCTCCGGGGACTCCCAAGGGGACAGCTTTGGGACTAGCTGATGATGGGCAGTGTGAATCCTTCAAACATTTTACATGCCCACGTTGCGCAAACAGCATTTCGCTCAATTGATTTCATTAAATGTCGCAAATAATTCACTTTCCCTCCGCTCCTCTTTCAATAGAGATCGTCGAGCGCGACGGATGCGGGCTGGCCACCAGTGGCCGTTCGTTTCGCCAGTGTTCCGGGGTACGATGATACGCGTGTTTGACGAACGTCGGTTCGGCGTCCTTTCAAGCGCGGGTGCGGACCGGTGGCCGCTGGAACCGTCCGGAGCAAAGAGCATCAGCCAATTTGCCACACCCAACGCTAGCGGTTTTGGTGTGAGGTTTTTGTTGGAAAATTCGGTTAAATTGACCATTCTCTACCCGCTCGGTTAGCATCACGGTTTCCTAAATCGGGCTTCGGTTGACGTTGCACTCGAATCACGCCACGAATGGGGATGGTTGTGTCCTGCTGGGACCACTTTGAATAGAGTTGACGATAGGAATTTTGGGATTTCAGAGTTTGCATTCCCATTCTTGTAACTTTTATATGATAAAACTCATCAATCCATATGATAAGGATGCGATATAGTTAAAATTATATGTGAGGTAAACCATTACCAGCCGAGAAGCATAGGTCCATGTTACATGCTACTCATCAGGGAGATGTATCAGTGGGTGCAAAAAGGTGTAAATGATTTTAGAGCATCGCTTTTTTGATCGGAACGCTGTTTGGATTTTGATTTACTTCCTCGAACGCGATTAAACAGATATTGTGGTGCACCATTTCGTTACGGGAAAACATATCTCATTGCTTATGAAATGAACCATTTAACAATCGAGTTAAACAAAAAGTATATACCAAACAATATTTATAAGGTAAAATTTTTGTCATTGAGACACCTGCTTTTTCAGCAGTATTGATTGTTGTCAATATCGGCGATTTTCAAAATAACATTTACAAACTATTCTATGGATAAAATGCATCAACAGTCTTTTTGTAGTTTTTATATAGCGTAATTTTGTTTCTTTAAGTATTCATCCATATATTCCAGCGAGCACGATTTCAATTTGAATGAATGAGATGAAGCATTGCTTTACCTTTGGATAAATGATAATTGATTAAAAGTATTGCAGTTTGAACATCGTTAAAAAGAAGTATTGCAAAACTAAGAATACAATACAAAAAATATTGAAATTCAATACTAATATGCCGTAATTAAAAAAACACTATTAATCGGTATTAAAAAGAGTACAATATGAAAAAAGTCTATCCACCCCTGCAAGAAGTTTACGTTTTAGCGGTTTTCTTCAAACATCTATGCCAAAAAATTAAAAAATGTATATCCATAGTTTATTTGTTTATTCTTCTTTATTTTGATTTTTACTTTTTGATAAATAATCCACTAGAAAAATAGATAATACAAAAATAGTCGAGTGAGGTACGAAAACCATAAAAGTGTATCCAAAAGATAAGCTTTACATTAATTCTACCACAATAGCAGATACTTCTGGTGCATCTGTTCTTTCTAATAAGTTGCAATTCCTTGCAATAATAAGCTGCTTTTATGCTGGTTCCACGTTCATTAAATTTACTCTCCAAAATCGACCAGATTTTTCGATTCAATTATGATCTGCAACCTTTTATAATGGGTATCCGAGGAATAATTTCGTCTTATATGTAGTAAACAGAGATTTTGCGCTTCAAAATAATAATATAATAGTTTTTTCTCCCCATTTAAACGAAGCACTTGACTTATTTTATCTCTACGGCATCTTTTTAGACCCGATAGCTTTATAGTTAAAATAAATGGTGTTATATGGAGTAATCTATTGATATACGATTTTACTTTTTACACTACTTTTACTTTTTGACGTAGATGTTTGGAGAAAACAGTCAAAACGTCAACTTCTTGCAGGGGCGAAAAAATTTTTCTTTATTCCATATGCTTTCATGCTACATAAGTGCCAGATTTACCCGATGTCCCCCCGGGGCGCAACACATTATCATATCATTTTATCTCATGCAATTTCTTGCGCAAATCCTTCCTGCACTGCTGCTTTATCTCGTTCCGTTGAATCTTCAAAGCATAATTGAAGCATGGTGTGAAGCGTATCTCAAAGCCAGCATCGTTTCATACAACATCCGATGATCGTGAGAATGAGCTTCTCCACAGCAAACAGACACATATCAATAAGAAATAAGAGCAATTTACTGGAACAGATACGCTGCCCGGCCGATGAGGGGCAGCAAACAACGTCTGTCAGCTACCAACCAACCGGTCGGCCGGCCGGCTGCCAGCTCGGATCCTGCCTTATCGAAGATTCGTGTAAACAGCCTTCATCAGCCCGGCAACCCCGGCAGGTCGGCAGGCCGGCAGGCAGGACAGGGATGAAAAACACTTACGCACCCCCGGTGTAAACGTCACTGCACTCGAACGACAGGTACAAATGATTGTACACATAAAAGCTATCAATGCTAGATAGCAAATGCCCGGGGCCCGGGCACAAATTGTCCTTTGGTTGTTGGTGCAAGATCCCCCGTTTCCCTCTCACCATCCAAACCACCAACCACGGAGCATCACCGGAGGACCATAGAGGGTGCGTCATTCTCGACGTACATACGCCTCCGTAAGCTTCTTGTGGCTCACCGACCAACCCGTACGCTGCATTGCATAAGACGATGCACAAGATGCTCTGGTGGCCATGCTGGGAAGGGTGTTCCCTTTCCCCTTCCCCTTCTTTTGCACAAATGCACAAATGTCAATAAATGCAGTGCCAGGCCATTGCGACAGGAAATTTGTCATAATTCTTGTTAAACAGAATTGCGTTTCCGTTACCCAAGCATATTTGCACTAGCGACAAAGAGAGAGAGAGAGAGAGAGAGAGAGAGAGAGAGAGAGAGAGAGAGAGAGAGCGCACAGAGCGTGCTGTGTCCGGTCCGTCGGTCAGAAGCTAACACGCTCCAAGCAGCATAAGTGGCGCATCCCTTCCTCTGCTTCTATTGCTTCATTCTGCAGCAGCTGTCCCCCGATTGCAATTGGACTGCACTCCAGTCCAGAGAACTGCATTTACGTCCGACATCTTGTAGCTCTGCTACATCTCGAAGAAGCACGCACGCAGGCACGCACGCACGTCACTTGCGCCACCAAGTCGAGAACGTGTTCCTCCGGTAACCGGTCCGGCAAGAAAGGATACACGGTTACAATAACAATAAACGAACCACACCGCCCATTAGTGGGCCGGAGGACGACGCTTTGCAATTGTGCTGCGCTGTCTGTGCGAACTGTCAAGTGAGCAAGTATGTAGTGATGTAGACACGGCCAACGCGGCCCTAGACACACCGGCCCTGGCCTGCCGTTGGTCGCCAACCGAGTTGATGACAGCTCGCAACAGCGCCACGTAGTGCAACGCAGCAAAGTCAGCAAGTTTGCCTCCGGCTCCGGCTAGTTGCGTCACTGTAATAGGCTGTTAATGTTCGGTGTCGGACCACCGCCCGAGAAAGCCGATCCTGTATGAAGCACCGAAGTCCACTATCGCACTCGTACTTGCTTGCCACTCAAAGACGCACCTCGCTACAAAGGGCTGGAGCCGGGGGTCCTCAGGATGACAGAATGACAATGCAACTGCATCTCTGCAAATCGACAAACACTCAGAACGGCCGGACTGAGCCGGTGAATGGTACAGACCAAGGTGTCGGAGGTCTCTATGGTCGTAGGCGAGCAAATGTTTACTAACCTGCATGGTGGTGGCCAGTGTGGCCTATCACCGTAGGCCAGACACTCGCCTCAGACCCATTTCATGGTCCTGGGACGCACCGTTAGTGCATTAGTGTATAAACAAACAAACAAAATCGTTCAGCAGATGATGCAGCAGGAGGCGCACTGCGAGCACTCGATTTTATTATAGGAGACAATTTAAATTTTGCATTAAAAAAGGAGACAAAATTTGAATGATGATAAGAAAAAAAACTAAGACAGATTATTGAGATCTGAAAACTGCATTTGGAAGGTAATTTTATCACTGTTCACACAAAGTTCTGGTTACGCCATTTCTAGCAGCATTCCGGTAGTTAGCTGGATTTTTAGACATGAAGATCGAAAACACGTTTGCGCACATGTTTTTTGGATATTTCTGTGCTTTTTTGATCAATTCCTTCTCCTTTTTCTCCTTAAAGCTTAAAGTGTAGCCATTTATCTGTCGATCTTCCTCTTCAACATCCTTTGGAGCTTCTTGGCACCCAGAGCGACGGCCATACGGAACCGAGCCATCTCTCGATGTTCTAATTGTTGTTCATTAGTGCCGTAGATGCTGTAGATGCTGAAACATAAGTCCCCAGCATCTACAAAGTTCCATATGATGCCCATTTCCGGCGCTGCGAACTACCTTTTTTTGAATGCGCAAATGTCAGAACAGAAATAAAACTTCACTATTTTCGCCATCACTCTTAGAGTTTAACTGATAGAGGTTTAACTTTTTTTTGCGAGTAAACTGATAAAATTAACTTCCAAATGCATTTTACAGATCTCAATTATCTTTCTTAGTTTTTTTCTTATCATCATTCAAATTTTGTCTGCTTTTTTAATGCAAACGTTATTACATTTAGCGAGTGAAACTGCAATGTAATCAAATGTAGAGTTCACAGTATTTCGTCATTCTCGTCAGAATCTCATCTATCGTACATTACGCTAACCTGTTTAACATCGCCATTAACGCCATCTTCTTACGAAGGACGACCGTTCTACAAGCTCCCGGTCAGACAAGAAGATCAAAAAGCTAAACGAACAAGCGAAAAGCTAACTACAGCGTCGTCGAGGGAACGTTTTTTCCCATAATTTGTTCCGGTTGTTCAGGTAGACACTCGTAGTGTGCTATATACGCCCTGACCGGGACGGACAGCCAGAGGATGAACTGACCTCCGCGAAGGTACTCATTACCATTTCACGTTCATCAAAAACGCATAAGTGGCTCGCATACACGGACGCATGTGACACACACACAGACGGCCTCTCATCGACCTTCCTTCGGTCCGTTTTACATACCGCTCGTCGTGCCGCTACCACGCGATATCCATAATCAATCTTTCCCCCCCTTCATACCATCAACGAGGTCACTCGAGGACGGAGGAAACCCTTTCACTACGTTCCAGCTGATGATGACCGCTCCGTTCCCTCGGGGCGGTGGTTTCTCGTCCCCCCATCTCTTTCTCTCTCTCTCGCTCTCATGCATGCGATCCGTTGCATGTGAGTGAAATTATACGAGCGTTACGTGCCCATGTCCCCGGGCTATATAATTGAGTCATTTGAGATAACAAATGCTGTTAATGTACACTTGCAATTATTTTCCCGGCCAACGAGTTTACCCTTTGCCCGGGTCTCCCTATCTCTTTCTCTCTCTCGCGCTCTCTCTCCCTTGCTAGTGGAACACTCCGTAGGTAGGTAAATGTGAAGGGAACACAAGTGCCCCGAGGGCCATCAGTTCCGTGTTCCTTTCATATTACTGTTCGCAACGGTATGAGGGTCTGGGTGTGCTCGTGATGCGTAGATGCATTACATGCTGCATAACATGCATTGCTGCTTCCCTTTTTCCTCGTTCGAAGCTATTTTCCGTTTCATTTGCTCGATTTTTCCTCCTTTCCGATTCCGTTAGCCAATTAGCCAGCAAGCCGTTCCACGTAGCCTTGACCGTGGACCGGGGCCGTAGAGCAAATTTTTCATTCCATCCCGGCTTTTCCCGGTGATAAGCCCCCACGCCACCGGCGGCCACTGGCTCCGTAGTTTAATGTTCCGTAATTCAGTTTACAACTCCGAAAGCTCAGCTCAGTCCAGCTCCTCCCCGATTGCCTTATCTACGCCAATTATGGTGGTGTGTGTGTCTGTTTGCATAGCTCAGCGGGACACTGAGCCCCCAGGGGGGGGGGGCCCACAACGCCACACGAGTGACACACACAGTTCGAAGGTTTTTCGAAAAGGTTGACTGCTCCGGACCGGAGGTTGACCGGTTAGCAATCCGTCACCGGTCCGGGCCACCGAAGTTAGTCAAACATATCGCAGGAGGGGAGGCGAGGATGGGGGACACGGGAGGGGCCGGAAAAGTAAAAACTCCAGTATCCAGGAGGGACCATTTATCCTAATGGTAGGGCACACGGCAAGCGAACTGGGACCACCCCGGGCCCGCTCCCGGGTGATGCCCTTCATGGCCAGTAGTGCTCACCAGTACATTCTCAACTTTTGTGTCCCCCGAGAGCGACAGGAAGAGCGAACTCCTGAACAGCCCGACTACCGGCTAATGATGGATAATGCCGCCGCTCGAGAAGTTTTACGCTCACCGGTTGTTTGTTCGCTTAGTGAGTTCGTCCGATTATTAAACGATTCCAACGTAAAGGTAACGCTAGTCACGGAAAGAGGATTGACCAAGTTTCTCTCATTCTACACTAAAACTAAAAAAATTGAAACTCATTCGAAACAAAGTTTTGCGTAAACATTGGCGCAACGTCCCACATCTCGTAGCTAAGAACCAAAGATTTAACCTTCGGTATAATCTCACCAAGAAACCAATAATCGACCCGAAAACCGAATAACAACATTCCCCCCACTTGTCCCGGGGTGGTACTTTACACAAATGACAGGATTCGACTGCAAATTCCGGGGTAAACAATCGGGAGATTGCTCCGCCTTCTACTACCTACTGGATTCCGAGCGCATCCAACGTGAAGGCACGTATTTGCATCGCTTTTTGTGCCACCGGCTTTGCATCCTCCCTTTGTTTTCTTTTTTTCTTCCTAGGGCCTCCTAGCAGAATGTGCAGTAGCCCTCCAATCGTTTGCCATGCATGCACGTGCGCTACCGTATCTTGGCCGCCCTTGGTTCACGATACATGCAAAAATTACATTATGTCAGGTTTTCGGGAGCCGAGTAGTACGGGAAAGAACTTCCAAGTCGTTGCCGTCGTCGGCGTTGCTTTCCTTACTGGCTTACTGAGTGGGGTGGTAACTATGGAACCAGAGGAAAAAGCAAAACAAAACCAAAAAAATGCCAAATCTCAGTAAAATTGTCAAAGCAACCCCATTGCCAGAAATGCAATAAACCAGAAACGTGCTCGATTTTGCTCGTTCGCGCCAATAGTGTGGCTGTGCGAAGGAAGAAGTTACTCGGAACGACGACTGAAAACTGAAATCAAGAAAAGTGTGAGATCGATTACTAGCTTAAGTTCTAAAACCTTTATATTAAAGCTTGGAACAGTTAATATTTGGCCGCTTTTGTTTAATCATTGCAGCGCGCCTAGTGGTCACTTTGTCATTCCGTTGACAGCGTTTTAATCATTGTAGTCTGTTTATTTAGTGGTAAAATTTTTGTCAAAATTGATCTATACCTTCAAAAGTTATCGCCGATGGAACGCAAAGGGAGAAAAAAAAATCTGCACACTCACTGTAAACATTGGATTTGGCTGGAGAAAACACCGCGAAAGTCTTGATATTTTCAAACTCAACTCAAAATACCATATGTAGACGTTAGGAGGGGACTTTTACCTTGATTCTATGAAAATAAAACAGCCGAAAAGTGTAACGAATGCCCAATTCTGCAAACAAAATTGAATCAACACTCCTGGGATCTCTCAGCGTGATTCCACCAAGAAAAACTCACGACAGTCGACATAACAGTTCGGGAAATATTTTTAAAAGATATTTTAAGGTCATAAAAGCTAGAAAATAGCCAAATAGCACGCTAGAGCTTGATTGCTCAAATCAGTGCTAGGCAGCTGTACGAACAAGTGTTGACCGAATTCAAACCATGCATTTCGATGGACGGTGCAACAAACGTAAAAATGCATTTCAAAAAATACTGGGCAAAAAATTTGCTTTGCCAATCATTGAGGGATTGGTTTAGAAAGGGTTTGGTTTCTTTACGGAGATTAATTTGCCCATAAGATGATAATTTGGCATGGGATTTGACAATGTGGCGACAAATCAAATGTTTTCAGCATTGGGGTAGCGTTCATTCGAAATTTGTGCGAGAAAAGAGTGTCTATAGAAAAGGATTTTGGTCTTCATTCGTCCACCAACAATCCTGTGTAAGTTTGACATGATTTAGGTAGCTCTCCTTGCCGAAGGTATGGCGTTAATGTTTTGTATTCAAATAGATCGATTTCACAGGGAAAACTATCAATCCACAAAAATGTCTAGATTTTCGTTCCATCGATTTCTATTTGACAATTATCATAAGTAAACTTGAAAAGTATATCAGAAATGTATAAAAACCAACTAAAATGAGGGTGATGTGCAACAAGAGGGCAAATGATGTGACTTACAGTACTGTGCAAATATTTTTGGGTGATGTCAAAGTTAAAGTTGAAAAAGTTATATAAAAAACTAATGAATAATTTGCATCAATATTTCTTATTAAGGGCAATAAGAAAACCTACAAAATGACACCTTTTTTTTCTTTATACGTCATTTTTTGGATGAGATATGACCTATTTTGTGCGGCCAAGTATTAACTGTTCCAAGCTTTAGGTCCCGGAAGTAGTTTTTTTTTTTTCAAATCTGCACAAAGAAGGCGTCACTAATTGTAGGCCAGTTTCTCAGGTCTATGTGTTATGACGTTTAAAAGAATAACTAAATAGCTTTAAAACGCAATAAATGAATGCTCATACTGGTGACTCGAATATATTTTTCTCACGTTTTCTACCTAAAAAGTCATATTTTCAGGGAAGTTTAAAAACCTGTTTGCCATTTGAAGAACACGGCAGCTGAAAGTTACTGTTTATAGGTTTATACTTATGGCGATTATGCTGCAACACGAGCGATTGTGATAAATGGCTTCAAAGGTTTCTTGATGCGGAGATTTTAACAGTTTCAGACACAGAACGTTCGGATCAAGCATAAAAATGGGACAGTACAGATTTAAATGGTGTTATGCAGTAAGAATCCCTGGAAACTGGACATTTGAAACGACTCCTGTCTAGAAAAAACGGAAAAGTTTGGAATAACCAACATGGTAGACTTATTTTTAAGCACGACAATACACGACCTGCATGTTGCAAAACGTCGCTAAGGAAATGTTACACCAGACATTGATTTTTTATTGAATACAGTTTGTTTGGTTGCCTGAAAGGTTTTTTTTGGCTCCGCAGAACCTTATCTCATTTTTATTAGTATCGAAAAATGGGTAGTTTGAATTGGATTGTTTCAAAAGCTGAGTAATTTGTTCGATAACTTGAAAATTATCTTAAAGATGGAAGAAAGTAGTGGCCCGCGATGGGCAATGTTAGGGGTTAATGTAATTATTCTTCTAGTTTTGAAAATAAAACGTTTTTATTGAACCGAAAAATCGAAAAACTAATTCCGGGACCGAATAATTTGCTTGAACAATCCGCTGTAATTTCATTTAGATTGCTACATCGAGATTACGACATGAAGATCTTTAAATCCCACTCTGCCCCTGTGTGTGTGTGTGTGTGTGTGTGTGTGTGTGCGTGAGTTTGACTCACTTTCTCTCTCTCTCCCTAAAATGCTTGCGCTTAATCCCGGATAAAAGTCCTTAATGGTACAAACACTTCGTTCAACAAACGTGCAAGCAACACATGCCGCTGGGCGAAGATTCCTCAGCTAACCGTCCGTCTGTCTGTCCGTCCGTCCATTCGTCCGTCGACGTTAGAACCATCACCGACATCATCATCATCACCATCATCATCACCAACATCATCACCACCACCACCATCATCGTGTGATCAAGCTAACCGCCATCCATTAGAGAATCCCTGAGGAAACTTAAAGAAAGCCAAGGAGCAGCAACAAACCGCAAAGTGCCCTTCTGGACTAATGATGCCGCATGCACGCACCGGAACCGGAACAAACTTTCGGTCCGTTCGCCTCATCGTCCCGTCCCCTTCTCCCGGGGGAACTCCCGGGGAACAAGTTGGTGGTTGGAGCTCTGGAGCTCTGGAGGCGGTTTTCAAAATAGTTTTGCTCAACAGGAGGAACACCAAGCCTTACGGAGTGACAACCTAACAGCAAACATCAACCATACCAAAGCGTGCACATGTATTCTACTTCAACGCCCTTGCCACGGCTCTCGCCCAACCCAGGAAGCATATTAATAATGCCAAGATTAAGGATCCATATGTCGACGCCTCATGTTGCTGTTGGGAGTTCTCATCGCTTCACACGTTTGATGGAATCGCGTCCACCCCCTCCCTGGGGGCGCACTATTTCGTCGAGCGCACCAATCACACACACTCCAGGCCGGGTAAGTATACCTTTAGGCGCACAGCTGCACAGTGGTGGTGATTGTTTTAAGCGCTTCTTGTTTTTCATCATTTCATCGTCCCCGGTAACTAGATTGTAAAGCCGGTTTCCCCGGTTCTCCAACCCACGCTCGCCCTTTTTTCGAGCTCAATTGCCACGGTCACCGCGGCCATGAATTCCAGGGTGATGGGAAGGGTGGGTTGCCATGCCAATGCAATCGGATCCTAGCGAGCGTCACAGGCGAAACGGAGCAGTGCTCGGATCAGATGTCGTCAACCGCGGTTCGCTCGGACCGAGATGGGTCTGGAAATGTTATTTCACCTCGACCTTCCCCTCGTGCCACAGCCAACCAGGGGGTGGGGGGGGGAGTGTCCATCAATATTTAACGGCCGGGCGCATGTTTTCGTAAGTTCATTTGAGCTGAAAAATTGAAAAAGCGGAACAACGCGAAATGCGAAAATAATTTCTGTTTATGTTTCATTTCGCATAATCATGTGTAGCCGTGTATCATACGTGTAGCTCTGGGTGTGTGTCCGTCCAGGGCCACCAAGGTGGGTGAGTTCGGTGGATTTCAGATTTTTTGTTTCCTCCACCTTTCCGTTTGGTTCGATCCCTTCGCTCTCTCGGTTCGGTTTAACGCCAGCTCGCTGATGATTAAACATGCCCCGAGCTGGAAAAACATTGCAACCCATTTTCCGAAACCGAATAACCCGGACTCGAAGCGTGCACGGTGGATTTGGGTAAGGTCGCGGGGGCCCCTCTCCCTGCGGGGAAAACGCAATCATGTTTATTGTTATTATTAGTCGTAAAACGGTGACGATTACGCTTCATTATGGCGCGAGCGCGCGCGCGTCCATCCACCCATTTCCTTCTGCCGGCGACGCATGTTTTCCAGTGGCGACTGCGACCTTGCGACGGTTTTGTTGTTTTTACTTACGGCCCGGTTGGGTTGGGTTCCCGCTGACCCTTCCCCGGGTTTTTTGAATATTTTTTTTTGTTACGCTGTTTTGTTAATCGACATTCGGTCTAGCATGAAATCATGATTTTTGCATGGAGACAAAAAGGGGAGGAGGGGGCGCGAAATAATTTCATTTCATCCCTTCCATCGCAGCAAACGATGGATCGTCCCTTCATCGATATCGATGTCGTTTGCAGAAAAGTTTGACCCGCCGGTCCCTCGCGCGCGCACCGCGGAATTGGTGCGCTCGATTGACCTTGGCGGAAAAATAGATAACCGGCTGCGCCTACCCGGGCCTGCCCACCCCAGGCCGATACGGTGGAACACCATTTATCACAATATTTGTCTCCCTCTCCTTCTCTCTCTCTTATTCTCTCTTTCAAGCCAGTAAATGATGCGCATCGTCCCGTGACCGGTGTGATCGGTCCGCCGTTGCCGTTGTGGAGTTTTTGAGCGAAAGCAAACGAACCGCGAATTAGAGTCTGCCCTCGAGGGTTGCCGATTGCCTAATTGAGAAGAAAGCTCACTTCGGTCCCCTTCCACGAGGGTATTGATATTTGCGTAAAGTATTTTGAACACTTTTATCCCCCTTTTGCCCTGGCTCCCGCTCCTGCTTGACGAGTTGTTTGATGCTGACTTTCAGGTACCGCGGTACCGGTTGCGTTCGTCTGCTCGTTGTTCCGTTTGCTCCCAATTATCGGTTAAATATCGGTGTTTTGTTGGCGCCTGAGACTGTAGCAGTGTACCGAACAAATAGGCACAACTCAATAGCATTACTTCTTGTTGTCCATTTTGGTTTATTAAACATGTCGGTTTGTATTATGAAACCATTACCAGGTAACCATTTTCCATTTGCTTATTTATTCCAGCTTGCTACAGAATGATGTTTTTGCCCCACCAACCTGCTCCAAGCGTGCTGTGCTTGGACCTTCGGTAAACGAATGATGCGTACGTAAGCATTATAGCAATAATAATCGTCATCCTCATCATCACCATCACCGCTCTGTTGCTCTGTTGTTATTAGTATTGTTTTCGCCTGGGCCACCGCCATTAATTATGCAAATTTTAATTCGTTTTCCGATTTATTATTATAGAAACGGAATGACAGACGGACGGGCGCACGCACGGGCGTCGGAATTTCCCATTGCGCTACAGCATTTGCAAGGTCAGTTTGTTTTGAAAACTCCAATTTCCATTTATCCCGGGACCCCCTGCAGCGATCGAGCAGCAGCAGCTGCTGTTGCTGCTGCTGCTGCTGCTGTCCGGATGTAGGAGATCCCTTGTATCGTGCGCGCGCCAGCTAGCTGGGAGTGTGTAATGGGAGGTCGGGATTCGGTCCGTTTGTTTTGATGCCGCCGGTGGGTTGGCGGTGAATTGGGCCGGAAAATCGGTCGCATTGACCGACGGGTCAGCCTCATGCGCCGGTGGGCGGCCGAACCGAACGGGGACCACAAAATTTGCGCATAAATTCCGCGATCCAGTGATGACACTTTTCGAGTGGCGCTATTTATTGGTTCACGCTCCAGAGGATGTGGAATAGGATGATGGCGATGGTATGTGCGGTCGGTTCGGTTGGATGTGTGCATTTGTTCGTGTGTTTAGCTGGAGCCCCCCGAGCCTAACAATATTTTGCCACGAGTGAAGCACCAGGCGCCTCCATCAAATGTGGCTTTGGATTAAAGCTCGAAGATGGAGGATTGGCATGCGGTAGATTCTTGGTTTTTGAATCAAACAGAGGTTTGAGCTATTATTTTGGACACAACATAAGCAAATTTACCATGTTTATGATAATTGAACTCCATTACTGGATTTATGGTAACAGGAACAAGAAAAGGGAAGCAAAAGGAAATTGTTTTATTTAGAAAACAAAACCCGCTCGTTGGTTTTAACCTGGTATATGCAACTGAATAAGCACGAATGGCATTCATTTTAGTGCACCAATCGTATACAATTCAATCAAATATTTGAAGAGCTAATAGTAGTGAGAAATCATAATGTATAAATTATGTAATACGATCTGCAATCAGTTGTCGATTTGCAGAACATATCCCAAGAACCAGCTTTAAGTATTACATGATTTCAATGAAATAACACCATGACTTCACCTCCAATCACCTTTCCCAGCTTAAAGCATTCCAACTTTATAGTAGAAGAAAAAAACAAACGGGTTGACATATTAAATTATCATATCTTCAAAAAGGACCTCATGCAGACAGGAACCGACAACCATGCCGGTGTAATTTAAGTACGCAATTACCAGCACATTCATGCTACCACCAACAAACAACCACCGCCATCGTTTAATTAGCCTACAAGCTTCACACCGTTCCGAGCGTTCCTTTCTTTGAGCATTTCCTGGAAGCTTCGCCTCCCAGACCATCATAAGCGGTAGCAGCACCAGCAGCAGCAGCAGCAGCAGAAGATGGCGGCAACGAGCGGTGGCAATTATGTTCTTCTTACGCATGTTATCCTTATCTGCCTGTGCCAATCAGCGGTAACGCCATGCCCCAAAGGGGAGGATATGCTTCACAGGCGACACTCACGGAATGATAATGACAGCTTACGCGAAGTGTGAAGGATTCCCGGGAATCCCGGGGACGGGTGGAGCTGCTTACGACAAGCAGATAAGGGATCAACTCGTTGGTTTGGTGCCTGAAGCACCGAACAAACACCCACCATCACCATCACCACGACCACCAAGGCACCGAGAGTGCATTAGTAGCCGCAACCTGTCCGGGCAGCACGGATGGCAGCTTCATGGTTTCAAATATCCTTTCCTGAGCACTGGAGCTGAGTGGGAGGGAGGGAGGCGTAGGTGCGGTGGCGATATCATCAACCGGCGGTTCCCCCCCCAACCGGTGAGATTGAAGTATCAGCGCCTAAGTAAATATTTAACTTCTACGACACCGAAACAAAGCCAATTTCGAGCGCTCCAGTGCCCACAAAGGATCTCGCCGCCGACGAGGCAGAGATGAGTGGAAGGAGGTCCAAACCACACCTTCACACACTCACACACACACACCGATCCCGCCCAACAACTCTCTTTAAGCCGTGACATACTCATACAGAGGATCCCTCAAAATCATCATCCCGAGAAGGAGGAAAATCTCATTTTTCTCGTATAACCATCACCATTACCACCGCCAGCAGCAGTGGTGGGTGTGGCCTGGTAGTGTTGGTCCCCTGGTACCACCACCACCACCACCACCAACCCGTGGAGAAGGGGGTCCCAAACCACAAACCAACCCTGCTACACCTTTTTGCGTTAATTGAACTTTGACATAAAAATACATCGATACGATTATGCCTTGCCCATTAAAATACACATACACGTCGCACGTCCGTCCATCCGTCCATCCGTCCGTCCGTGTGCCACGATCACGTTCTTGGTCTTGGGATGAAAAATGAGAACGGATGTGTGTGTGCAGCAGAAGTGAAAGAGGAGCAAGGGAGCGAAAAATTGCACTTCCATCCTTCCAGCTCACGTAAAGAAGCAGCTTCAGACGACGTGGCAGGGGGTGAGGGTCAAATCAGGAGGGGGTAAATTCAAATTGAAGCTTCACCTAGACCGTCACGTTCAGCATCATCATCAGGAGGGTGGAAAAAAGCCAAGTCCTTTGCCAACCTGCTACCCAAGACGTGCACGAACGTGCTTCGAAACGATACACTTCCGATCCTTTTGGCCCTGTGTCCTGGTCCCTGGTGCGCTGGGAACCTCTGTCGATCGCTTTTGTCGCGGGTTAATAGGGGCAATACGTTCACTTTGATCGGGTTAGCGCCCTGCCAATGGTTCAAGTATGTTGACTTCGAACCATTCTTCCCCTCTCTTCGTCTTTCCGGTCTCTCTCACTCTCTTTTTCGCACTCGAGGTTATGTGTCTAATGTAAAAAGAGCACTTCAACCACTCCTTCATCTCTGCCTCCTATTACCCCTTTTTAGGGTCAGCTCGGTGCACCGGTGCTTCGGTAAGTGTGAGTGTACGAAATGAAGGTGCAACTCTCGGGGACTTCCGTAGAGACACGCTGCTAACGAAATTGCTTCAGTCAACCGGGCAGGGTTTTCGAGGTTCTCGGGTACACCGGGGTTGGACAGCTCCGAGCTCCGTGTCCATCCGAGGCGATGGATCGGATGGATGGAATAGATTAGAAATGCTGCTCAAAGCCCGGGAGCTAAAGAGGGCGCAGATTACGGTACAAAAATTTGCTTAAAACGAATTGCTGTCATTATGTGATGGAAGGATGGTGGCAGAGTTCAATCAATATGTTATCGTAAATTGCTAGGGGAAACTACTACTCATTCGGAGAAATTTAAGTGTTGATAAAACGTTATCAGGCAGCTTTGGTAAATGGTTTTTATATTTCCTCTTTTTTCTTTTTTGGTCATTAATCGCCTGCTGCAACGAGGATAATGTTTAAATGCACTTCCGTTGCACTTTATTAGCTTCCGAATCCTATTATTATCGGTGTTGCACGCTATCCGGTTTCCGGTTATCATTATCAGCAAACGGTAGCAAAAAGCTGATAATTTAATAGCATTAGCATATCAAGCGTGCCCATTAGCGAACGATGAAATGTGTCATTTGGCATATGGTTGACATATTATGCTTTAGGCGAGAGATGTTGCTCACAAAAAAAAGTAACACCCCACACCGCGATTGTTAATTGATCGATAAAGTACCAATTCATTAGTTAATTGTAGATTGCAGATTCATTTTCCAAATGAAATGATTTGGATCACTAGATTCCTTTTATGTGTTGCACCCATCAACGATGCTTCCTGGGGATCTGCATGTTTGAACTATTATCGTGCTACCAACCGTTTGCACGCTGCAACGCATCGATTAAAGTTGTTAATACGAGGGTGAATCAAATATAAACGAGACTTTTCGGCCTACGGTCACAAAAATGAAGATAGAACGTTCTCGCTTTTCTAGTTGTTGGGTTGGTTTGTCAGGAATATGAAAAGCGACCTGGATCGCCTCATTGACACTCTCAGTTTCCACAGTAATAATTTTGCTGCATGAGGCATCTTCGTCCTTTGCGCAACATATTATAATCGAGTTTCTAGCTATAGAAAACGTAAAATTGATCGAAATCATGAGGAGATGGACTGCACACTTCCGGGAAAAGCGACACTGTCACTAGACAGAGTTATTGCATAGCTTAAAACAATCTTTTTGGGTCGTAATCGTGTTGAAAATGAGATCCATAACCGCAGACCTTGCACAAGTCTAAGAGCGCATAACAGCAAATCCTTTAGACGGCTTACTGAGAATGACAGACGTCGTATCACTACAGGACAATCAATGCGACTGATTCTTATAATATACGCCCACAAACACTTGCAGCCATTACAAGGGGGAAAAATGGAGCGACTGAGGTAGGAAAATTTGAAAGACCCTCTACACAATCTTGACCTGCTATCCTGTAACTTTCATGTGTTTATCTCTCTCAAGGAAATTTTGGGAGACAAAAGATTCAACGATGATGCTGTGAAAAATGTGTTTCGGAATCTGGAGATTATGTATAAAATTTTTAAAAAAATACCCTTTGTTCGTTTAAACTGAAAATAAATTTGCTAAAAATAAAATCTCGATAAATAAAGATAACATTCTAGTGCAAATGTCGCAACCTTGACCTGGGATACGGGCATATAAACGAGACGTGAAGCCCGTACACTCCCTTCAGACCACTTCTCATTAATCTCGCTTCAAGCTGTTGCTGCTGCTGCTGCTGCTCCTGTTACGGATGCTACAAACAAAATAAGATGAACCATTTTTCTCGGGCGTGTTCCCCCTCTTCGTTCGGATTCGGCCTATTTTTAACCTGATAATGAAATCATTTTAGAACACACGACTCGACCGCAACCGTGTGTACCCCATTTTAATTGCGTATCATGGATGAATGGACTATTTTTAAAGCAACAGCCCGAATGCACTGCTGCAGACGGCCACTGACACTGGTGGCATAGATTCTAAACCGAGCTCAGCTGCTGCTGCTGTTACGGGCTGCTTCGCATAAATGTCACCTTATCGTGAATCCCCTGCCTTACCCTACGTACTGAAAGCAACAAACTCTGGTTCGCCCCATTTATTGCGTCAGCAATTAAAAACAAGCAAAACGATATTCCCTCGCTTGTTCGCCCTCCGATGCTGCTCATTTGAGTCCGTGTGTCCGTGTGTGTGAACGTTGGTGTGGCATTAGTCGGGGTTCAACACACCACCATCACATCGAAGGGCCAGTCCTCCCTTTGCCGAGTATTTCGATCTCCATTCGTTTATGCTGAACAGTTTCTTCAAACTGAGCTAAATATAAAGTCTGAGTTCATCGTCGCACCGCCATCAGACGGGCATGTACTGACGCACACACACACGCACACACACGGTTGTGCCGTCTCGTCTGCCCACTCGTGACCTCCAGCATCACACACACACATATCGAGGGGAGTGGGAGTTTCGCTTACAAGTGAACGAAACATGACGTTCCGTTCGGTGTCTGCAAACATGCGTTAACATTCCAAGCAGATCTTTTGTGATGTTCACACATGCGATGCGATGGTGATGGTGCAATCGGATGCTATTACACACTACACGGAGTTCTATCTCCTTTTGTTCAATGTGCATGTTGCTATGCTGCATGGCAGTAGAAAAAATGGATCTAAAGACTACAATCAGTGCTTCGAATTGAGCAATAAAGTCACATTTCATTTGACTTCTATTCTAGAAAGTTCGCAAACGAGGCCGTAGCGTTCACTGATATCTAAAACTGGTAGTGAAGCAGCTGCAATGTATCTATATTTTACTTTAGCAATGTGCTGATGTTTTTCCTACAAAAGAAAAAAACAAACGAATTTAGAATACATACAGCATCGTTCGCGTCTCATACGCATCTCAATTAGAGCCCCTTGTCCCGCCTCAACATCTCTTTCTCTCTCTCTCTGAACATAATGATACCGTCGATGGAATGATCCGGGTTTTTAAGCATAAATTTCCTACTTTCCAAAGTCGACTTATCGCAAAACGGTTCCCCGCTTTCACCACCTTTCTTGGCTGTTTTGTGTGCGAGCAAATTCATTATCTTCTGCAGCCTCTCTCTCTCCTACTCTACTGCTGGCTCCACTCGCTGGCCGCCCATTTAATGAGGATAAACATTTTGGAAGTTGGCGAGCAACTGCAACTGTTGGCACAGAATCCTATCCCATCTCGCTTCCCATCATATCCAGACTCGTGGTGGTAACCACCGTTCGTTAGTGAGTGCTGTGCCGTGGATGTGAGCATTAGCTTGCCGCTTGCATAGCCGCAGCAACCCCGGACCCCGGAATTGACCAACTTCTGCTGCCCAGCTCAGCTAAAGTCTGTGTTGGCCGCTCGATCGGATTGGTGAGAGTTTTTGAAAATCTAACTTTTGCACGCAACCATCGCCCAGTTCCTCGCCCTGCCTTCAGATTAGGAAGATTCTAATAAACTGACTGGATGTGAGTCCAAAGAGTGTGCAGAGGGGAGTTGCTGAGGCTTATACACCCTCTCACACCACACCACAGCCAAAATCGAACGAACGGCCCCAAAACTCGGCTTCGGCCGTTCGTGGTCGCTGCGCCGTTCCGCTGCAGTAATCGCTTCCATTCTTCTCGAGTCTCGCTTTCGGGATTTGCGAAAGACGAGAGATTTGTTTTCCGCCTCACACACACGCGCATCACACGCAAGCACACACACTGCCCAATCAATGCTGTGGGTCAGTGTGGTCAGAGGCGCTGATGCTGGTGGATTGGCCGCAGCATCCAGCTTTGTGTGGCCAGTCTTCTGCTTGCCGGACGAAAACAATCGTAACTTTTCTCATTATCAAAACCGGCACCAGATTTTTTTTTCTCCTCCAAATATCTCCGATTACGAGCTCTAACCACGAGCTCGTTCGGTAGCATGCTGCTGGTGGTAGTAGTGCTGCTGTTTAGCATCGCTTTTGGTGCGCCACGGTAGCGATCGGGCATCGGGGAGTTCATCTCCGTTCCTAGGCCCAAGCCCTACGAGCTGTTAGCTCTCAAAATGAGCTGCAGCTGAACAAACTCGCTGCGATATTAGAGTCACTGCCCGGCTCTCGTGTTGCTTGCGCACAAATTGATGCCAGACACACGCACACATACATATACAGGGCACACAACGATGCAAATTCATCCCAAAAACAACGCTGGTCTTCGGATATTGACCACCAAACATTCCGTCCTGCTGCGGCCAGCGCACGGCCGGGAAGATTGTTTTTCCCTTTCCTTCACACGAATCAGCATCCGCACCGGGACTATCCGGATCCAAACGACGCTCCCGCGTGTTGAATGTTTACAATTTTGGTGGGGAAAATTGCTTTTCCTTTTATTCTTCCACCTTTTTGGGCGAGGTCTTGCGGTTTTGGCAATGGTGGTGTTGGTAAGATTCGTCCGAAAGATTGACTTTTTCGCAGCAACCGTCTTTGCCAGTTAATATGCCCGGAGGACAATTGAAGTAAACAAACTTGGCTCGGCCCGTTATTGTTTGTCAACCACCGTTTGCTGGGCAAGTTGCAGCCAATTTTCACCTTTCATTGGGGCGACATTGTTGTATCTAGTAAAGTTTTGCTTGAAGATAACATCCAAGAGGAAGAAGGTAGCAGAAAAGCACTGTCTGAAAGCGAATGCCATCGTCACAGATCGCCCAGACTATTGGTCGACCCCTGGCTTGTGAGCAGAATTTCATAACCTCAGAATAGAACGGCCAACGAGCGTCCCAGCAACGTAGTGGACGATTCAAGCGAAAGAATCCTCCACCAAAACACCTGTTGTGCCCGGCGGCGACATAAACTATTTTGTATTTTTCTGCTTCTCCTACAAATTCGTAAAAACGGAAAAATAGAATTCCAACCACATCGCATCGAATTTTCCGCGTATATCACCAAACCGCCACGATTGGGGTGATGTAGTGGTGCGTGCGTACACATACAGACCACACTCCAAACGGTTTTTAGAGGGGGAGGGGGGGGCATTTTCACGATCATTTCTCGATATTTTGCACATAACATCGTGCCCGGCGTGTCGTGGATGATAGCGGAACCATAGCGTTGGTGTTACGCGGTGGGTGGATTTTCGGAAGGGTGCGAGAAAGGAAACATTCTTCGGCGGTATGGTGTGGTGTGGCGTGTCAGGCGCGTGTCTGCGTCGCGTGCTGTTCGTGCTGAAGACATCCCAAAGCCGGCCCAAAGCCGGTCGTTGTCGTAATTTTGGAGGTCGCTAAAAATAGCTTCGCAACGGATCGGATCGCAAATCCGGACCGCGGTGTCCGGAGTTCCGACATACGGAGCGCTGAACTGGGGTATGGGGAAAAGAATTCGAAATGTCTGCCTAATGTTTTGAACATCAAATTAATTGAGAGTTTTTATTTTCCCCGAAAACGTGTGACCGGATCCAGAGAAGTGTTTTTCTTTGATAGTAAATCATTTTCATCGACATTAAGAAATTTATTTGCAAAATAAACGGTTTTTATCAGACATTTACAAGAGATTTTCAAGGGAAATCATATTTTGGAACTTTCTCATAATTCGGTGGTTGGTTAATACTTAATCTGCCTCTAGAATAAAAAACTATACACTGTAATAAAATCTCATATTGGATAAAATCACTTTTCTTTTTAATATTTTATTTTGAAGATTTCTGCAAAAGCACTCCTTCTAGACGGATTTCATATCATTTAGCAATATTGTGTTGAACTTTTTTATGATTTTTGGGTGCTTTTACCCATCTTCAATTAGTCACTTAGTTTCAGTACCTCAAAAAAAAGAAGCAGAAACCCAAGGATTACTTTTTTTAACCGTCCATTAGGAGGAGCAAATCATATCTGATATTAAGATTCCCTATAAACTGTTGCATCTGAAAGTATTACAAACTATAGCAGCAAATATGTTTGGTAAGACAAAATGTCACTATAGTTTTAGAAAAGATAATTTGTTTTAATTCGAGTCCCGAAAGCTTTCATAATAAATTTAATAAACACTTTCATAACAAAACTAAACAAAAGCACTACAATATAAAAGAACAGCTATATTATCGTCCACACAACCAATTCAATGAAGTCATTTGCTACGTTTCGATTACAAATGGAACCAAACATGTATTGTCCCCTCCCCACATCCCAGAATGATCCAAACCATTTCGAACTCTTACTAATTCCTAAAACAAGATTTTCCTCTTATTCTCGTCCTGCCCAGCATGCTGCTGGATGGACCGAGCACGATCACGATGGTTGTCTACATTACCATCAATCAACGCAACCAACAACGGCAGCAGCAGCAGCAGCAGCAGCAGCAACACCGACGATGATACGCGATCGTACGCCATTCCCGCGAACGATCGTCCCCGAACTGACAGAAGGAAGGTTGTAACGAGCGCAAAACGATGGAATGGATTGCATATGATCGTACGCGGACGCGAATTTAACCCCTCGATAGCGGCCAGTGGCCTGGCTTGTGAGTCTGCGCGCATTCGGTTCGCGTCTTCATAAAGCGCAACCATAACCTGGGTCCACAGGCCGGTTTTTGAACGATGATGTTCGTGATCGTCCGGGGATTTGGGGGGGCTAGAGCGAGATGCATAATGCCTTGCTCCCCTCCGCACAACCCCCCCTTCTTGCCTGCCATCATTCCCCGAAATTCCCCGAGTGGTTAAATCCGTGAGTGAGATGGATGCAAATATAAGGTTACCGTTACCGTTTTGGTGAGGGAAGTCGAGAAAGGGAGAAGTTTGTGGTTTGTGGCCGCTGGTGGCCGATCGGTGGCCGAGAAAGTCCTACGCTGCCACCGTCTGGTGCCGTCGCACGAGAGTCGCGTCGAAGTCCGTCGGCTCGGAAGTGCTCGCCCGCCATCGTACCGGACTGTCTTGTCTTGTCCTATTCGGTGTCCTATTCTGTTCCTTGCTGGTCTCTTAGCTGCTGCTCCCGCTTATCAATTACGGTACGATCAGCCTCGATCAGCATCAGGTGCCGGTCAGGTGTGAAACGCGTTTGTGTTGTTTGTGTGTGTATGTGAAGCGAATGCGTGTGTCTTCGTGCTTGGATTGGAATTTTGCATCACCCGTGCAAGTGCATTTGGAGTTGGTGCTTCTGCTGCTGCCGTTGCTGATGAATGTGCGCGCACCAGACGATGACAGGGGTGCCTGGACCAAGTGGGGAGCGGCACTTGCCAGTGGGGCCAGTCAAGTGGAATTGCTCCTCAAGTTTCTCAAGTTCCTCAAGTTGCTGCTGCTGCTGCTGCTGCTGCTGCTGATGAATGCTTCTGCTTCCCGAAGGATTATAAATCCGCGCATGTTGTGTAGTGTTTTCTGCATGTTGTTAAGCGCTTATTGATTGCCGATTGCAAAATGGCTTCCACTTCACGGAGAGCTTCCGACAACGCCGTAACGATAAGGTTCAAGTTTGTTTTTCGATTTTCTTTCTCGTACCTTTACTGTGCCTACTACTACCACTACAGTATAGCCCAAAGTTCCGTGACGAAAGTGCCATTGACGTCAATTTAAGTAAACATAACAAAACATAAGCCTCATCTAAGGTGAGTCCAACTGACCGACCGACCGACCGACGGAACTGATTTCGATTAGAACAATTTTCCAACCCCCGAAAAACACGCGATGACGTCGTGCAATGGACATCCGTCGTCGTTGTCGTCGTCTCCACAACTCCGGGTGGTTTAAATTGAATTGAATCTATATTTATAAAACGTGTGCGATCGACAAGCAGATGGGTGGGTGCGTGGTCCGTGGTGGATGGAATCGGACCCCCTTCTCCCTCACCAACCATTACGCAAGCAGACGACACCTGCTGGGAACCGCCGGCGCAGGTATCGCGCTCGTCGCAGCATCGTGGCCCCAGCGGCCGTCCATACTCGTCGTGTGCGTGCGTGTGTGTGTGTTTTAAGGGACGTTTTTGGATCTGGTCTAAATTTAGCTCCCGTCTCGGCACAAAACCCTCGGCACAAGAGCCCCTTCAAACGAAGTGTGCCGCCTGTTCGAAGCTCACCTTGGCCGAAATAACGTAGTGGTGGTGGAGAGGTGGTGAGCATTCTGCGTGATCCGTGGGCGGCTTTGACACGACAGCAAGCAGTGGTGGACAATAGCACCACCCCGTGAATCGCTTGTGGATCACTTTTACTTTAATTCCAGACGACGAACCGCAATGGCGATCGGGGAATGAAGCATGGAAACAGAAAGACCTATTAATAGACGAGATGAATTCCACAAAACATTGACCCATCCATTGGAATGACACTCTATTGATCTACTACTGTGTCCAAAAACTAAGGTGGCATTAGATTTATTTTGAAAATTCCTTAGTTTTTCATCAAAATCATTTTTTTGCCATCAAAGTAATCCCTTCCAGATACTTATGCCGACGAATTTTCCAGTTTTCGTCTTTAGGGATGGCTTTCAGCATATTCTTCGCAACGGCTTGAATCTGCTCTATCGTTGCAAAACAGTGTACCCGGAACGAAATTTGAGGCTTGTCTAATAGCAAAAAGCCAAATGTAACCAAATCAGGCGCATACGGTTTTATTGGAACTATATTAGTGAAAATTTTGGCAAAAAAGTCACAGAAAACCAACGAAATGTGAGATGGTGCATTATCGTGATCGAGCACTGCGGCGCTTGAGATGAAAAACTTCCTTCCAAATGTAATTGGCGGATATGTTTGATATGCCAATACCATCAGCAAAGTCTCTTGTTGTTAATTTTTATGATTGTGAATAAAGTCGGTTGTTTTACACTTCTTTATTTCACTGATATTCGCGCACCTAAAACCACAAGTCTTTTTCCTTCTATGGTTACTGAGATAGTCTCCTTTCTCTAAGCGATGTATTCTTGCATGTATTCTAAGGGTTGTATTCTCACAAGGGTTGTATTCCCTAAACCCTTCGCTATCTTCTAACCCTCATAAAATTAATCGACGGTTTTCCAACACCAAATCTTTAAGTTTTTGGGCGTTAGCTGCATCGATTGACGTTGGTGGTCGTCCAGGGCGTTCATCCTCTTCAAAACTTTCCCGAGCCTCCTGGAAGTCTTTGCACCACCTGTAAAAATTTTTTTTTAAATACTATTGTCACCAAAGACTTTCTGTGCCATTGGCATTGGTGTTTCCGCAGCAGAAAAAATATTTTCAATACAAATTCTTTGCTTAAAAATTTGCGACATGGCGAAAAACGAAGAATGCACTTTTAGCAGTTCACAAAAAAATACGTATCTCAAACACTAGTGAATATTTACACGTGAAACTTGTCATGGTTATCAATTACAGTGCTGACAACCTACAAAAAAAATCAAAATTAAAGATAACCATTTACGCGGGCAATTTGGATGCCGTGTCACTTTTTGGACACAGTAGTATTAGCGAAAATAACACCCCGGCGTACGAAAAGTGATCGAGTTCCGCAGCCGCAGCCTCTGAGTATTGTTTAAAAGTGTCCCCGGGGACACTACATTTACCGAACCGCGCAGCCGCTTACCCTTTTTAACACAATCCCTCTCTAGTGTCTAGTGGACGAGAGCAATGCAGTCGCATTCCATTTCGGTGTCGCTCACTCGCACCCCATGTGTCACCTCCAACACTGTCCAACACTTTCAGCTCAGCACGCGGAAGAAGACTAACCTGATAAAATATCCCAACACCCCGAAATATTATCAACTATCATCATCATCATCATCATCCACTCCGAGTGCCATTTGGACATTCTTCGTGTGTCGGAGCTGCCAGGTTTACGGGTTTGCTTCCTGGTCACCGGCACCGGAAAGGAAAGAAGGTCCATCCCCTTCCCCTGTCGGGTGGGAGGTCACCCTGCCAGCAACGAATTGAATTTAGAATCTACTTTGTCAGCGCATAAATTTCAAAATTGAACTTCTTATACTGTTGCTGTGTGCTGTGCATTCTGCTGCTACTCCTGCAGTGAGTCCTTCGGGTGCTGCTGCTGCCGCTGCTGCTGCTGCTACACGTGTGGTCTGAGGACCTTGGTTCGCGGTGTCCGTACCCTTACCCGGGTGTGTTTGCCGGATCAGTTTCTTCGGGGGAGGGAACGTTGTTTGGTTATGAACTGTGTATTGTATTGTGTGCCTGCGTGTCCGTGTGTGTGTGTGTATATGAGTATATGGTTCAACTATTGCATTGTTGTCACTGCCTACCACCTTCTCTACCGGCTCCAGTTCGTGCTATGCGCCCTGGCGGCGAGATCATTCCCAGGAACCGGATGTCGTAGCTTCTTCTGTCTTCGTCGACGTCGAGCGCGTTACTGGCGCACTGTTGCTGCTCGGTGGTTCTAAGGGCAGGAACATACCCTCGCCTCTGAGTAGAATCCATTCTGACAGCTTCTCCACAGGGCACTATCCTTCACTCGAACTTTACAAAACCACACACAGACACACCACACACACACACGAGCACACACCAGGGGCGTGCGACAGGCAGCTCCAACTGGCGGAAGATTCCTTTGTCAGTTGTTGCGGTCTTTTCGGACGTTCCCATGGAATGGAATCTTCTCGCCTTTATTTCTGCAACCATTTCTATTTCATCTTTCGGCTCGGCTAAGAGAGAGAAACCCAAGGAAAATTGGCTATTGGTATTAGCGA
This sequence comes from Anopheles darlingi, assembly GCF_943734745.1. Classification (NCBI taxonomy): domain Eukaryota; kingdom Metazoa; phylum Arthropoda; class Insecta; order Diptera; family Culicidae; genus Anopheles; species Anopheles darlingi. The sequence goes on from NC_064875.1 coordinate 48,060,225, forward strand.
ACCGGGGTGAGCGGTGCGCGGTTGGTGCAGAGGAGGCTGGCACTTTGTTCAATATTTTCTGCACACCAAAACCTACGCCACAGTGGCCACTGTGATCCTTTTCTCCTTTCGAATCCGAATGCGCATCTCTATAGTGTACATAACCTCAAAGTTAGAGCGAACAACACAGCTATACAGTCCATCCTTGCACGCTCCTTCGCTCGCTCGCTTCCCGTATGTATGTGTGTTTTTTGGGGTAATAAATTTATGATGAAATATTATCTCCAAGAGTGTGTTCCGCTGCTTTCGCTGTAAAAAGTGGAAATGAAAATAGAGACAGAGAGCAAGTAAGCGAAAAAAAAACACAAGTCCCAAACCAAACTTTTCTACTCCACTTCCGCTAGACACACAGACCGAGCGTCGCACCTCTGGGGTGCCATTCCAGCTCGACACGACCGCCGCGCCGGACGGTGAGAAAATGGCGCCAAAATCCCCCCAACCCAAAAACCGTTCGGTACATGTTCCCTTCCGGTCGTGTGGCCAACTTTTTGATTAGTGGCTTGCCCTGTTGTGTTCTTTTTAACTCCTCTGCCCTCCTCTTTCGATGGTGTTCCTGCTTCTTCCTGCTGCTTCTCAGCTGTTGCGGCAAGCAACTCGCGCGGCACGTTCTCAGCTTTTATTTAATTTCTACGGCACGTGTATCGGATTGTCTCCACGGGCACGGCACACGGCCGGTATTCGTGTACTCTGTCTGCAAACTTTTGACAGCAGCAGCACCAGCAGCAGCAGCAGCAGCCAAACAGCCAAGAAAACCGCTTCCACTTCCGACCCGGAAGCCGGATCTGAAAATTGACACAAGCGTTTTTTGTACAGTTACTCGTACACGGTTACAGACACAATTGGGCGTAATTAAAATGCAGCAAAAGTTATATAGTCATTTGAGGTGATGACACCTTCTTTGGGGACTCCCTTCTCTCGGTTGTAGTTGTGGGAAAATCATTTCATTAAAAGCATGCATTCCATTGACTCGACTGCAATACTATCTCAACACAAATTCCAATATCGGATCTCGGAACGGTGAACGGAGGACGGAGACAGATGTCTAAACCTTCCGTCGAATTCCGTCCACACAACCACACAACACTTAACATTAGCTTACCCTGTTCAATCGCCCAACGGTGGACGCTGTACGCTCCACCGAGCACTTCCAGTGAAATGCTCCGCAATATCGGTCCGGACGGTCCGGACTTACGCATCGTCGACGGTCCGAACCGAACGCTATCGCTAGGACCCCCCCACTGCTGCGCTGTCCCTGTCCCTGCAGGCAGTACTAAGCATCGCCGGTCGACGACGAGAAAATGCAATCAGCGACCCAATTAATCGAATTTTCAAATTTCCAAATTCGTTCCGCTACCGTGCACTCCCCTTTGTTGCATAAATCATGCGCCGCGAGAGGACCTCGTGGCGCACTCGCCCTGGGACGCAACGCAACGGTGTGTTCCTCCGCGCGGCCGATGGCGAACCTCGAGGTGGACCCCAAACCGTTCGTTTAGGAAATTAGTGAAGCGGAATGCAAAACGCGGCTAGCAGCAGAAAATATGCTTCTCCGGTTCGTCTATCCGTTTTACACCGTGAACCAACCGGGGGTGGATTTGATGGAATCAGTGAACTAGATAACACGCCCGGTGCCGGACCCCCCCAAGGGGGATGAACATTTATCTCGCGATTGGGATTGTGATTTTATTTCACTTCGGGCTGGTCATCATCATGACCAAGTGCAGCGCAAATACCCTAAACACGAACCGAACGAACGGAGTCCGGTCTCAAAAAACCGCATCACATGCCCGGTGACGCTGCCGGTGTGTGAGGTCTCGAGTGTCACCGGAAATCGAACCCATTCGGCCACTCGATCCCCGTGCTGTGTGTGTGTTTGTCGTCCTTTCGGTCGCATCCTTTGGGGTAGGGTATTCCGGTTTGTGGCGGCCTGTTGCGCTGCTGAAACGTTGCTGAAAGCCGCCTCCGGTCCGGTCGCAAGGAAGAACCGCCGGAAATCCGGTGTCATCTCCCCCACAGCACGGCGAGCAGTCGCGTGTGGAGTTTCATTTTCCAGGCGGAAAACCAAAATCCACCATCCCATCTGCTGATCTGCTGCTCTGCGCTGGCGCTGGCGGATAGATGAATGAATGCGACACACATACACGCACACACCAGAGTCCGGTTGCCTAGCAGCAGCAGCAGCAGCAACAGCAGCAGCCTGTGTTCCAAACAAATTGCATTTCAAGCGCCTCTTTACAAAGAGAAGCAACAAAACAAAACCACGAATTTGCTGAAGGGAAAAAGAAATAGGAAAAAGGGGAAAAATGGACCCGATCCTCAACATGATGAACTGTGGATGCGAACAGTCCGGTGAAAATGCATCACGACGGGGAAATTGGGGGTTGTTGCAAGAGAGAGAGAGAGAGAGAGCATTGCATTGGAAATTTATTATCGCCAACGCTCGCCAACGATCGCAAAACCAGACTTCATCCTCCAGTGAGATCCCCGACTAGGGGGAGGAGATACACGCCAGGGGTATCCCTCTTAGCTCGTTTTTCCCGATCCGAAATCGGTGGCGCAGTGCACATCCGGTATAGGTATAGGTAGCCGCATTGCTCACCACCACCAGCACAATCACCATCAGCAGAACCACGGTGCAATGGAACCAACGTTTCTGAACCGTGTAATTGTAATTGATAATCAATTTTCTAAATAAATAATTTCGCTGGCCACGGATAGCCAGCCAGCTAGCAACCGACCGGCCGTTGGTGCTGTACCAGATGGTTTTCACTCCCCCCGAAATCCAGACTACTGTTAACGTATCGTTTCCGGTTGGGACGCCGATACCGCGGATTATTGTACCCGGCGTGGGGCGTGAATTGTACTTTTTTTCCCCCGGACGAAACGATCCTTTGCCATACGTTCCGCTTGGTTGCATTTTGTGGTAGCGCTGCTAAGAATTATATATTTTTGAAAGAATTGATTTAATTGTTTTCTGGTGTTGATGAAATACTCGTATCTGGACAGTGTTGTTGCAGTTATTTTTCTTGCAACCATTATTCGTATTTAAAGGGGAGCTTCGGTATTTTATTTTGTTTCTTACCATTTACTTTTCATATTTTTTAATGAGTGCTTATCCTTTCAAGAGTGTTAAATTTTTGGGAACAATCGAAGCAAAACTGACAAAGATATTGATTTTTGAAAATCCGCCTTCCATACAAGGCTCAATGCATCTCGCAACTTTGAATCGCGATTCCCAAAACCTACGTTTTCAAAGTCGGTGCCCATCATAGCATGAAAACTGCCTACTCCTACGCTTTGTCATTTCTGACAATTTTTTTTTTAATTATGTAAAACTTGTTTTTTAAGACATCGAACATCGAAAAAAGCATCACTTTTTCAACTTCAAAAATCTGCCAAAAATCGAAAAATAGGAAATTTAACAAAAACTCGACGGGGCTACCTGGATAAACTTATAATCTAACAAATGAATATTGACTTTTATCTTTCTGATGATCCGGCACGTGGCTATGATGGGCACCGCAAAAAGTACAGTTTTGCAAACTTGCCTTTCTAAACTGGAAACCATGAACGTAGTTTTGATCAAATCTTCCTCAAAATAGAATCAAATATTCTTGAAAAGTTGTAGTTTGAAATGAAATTCACTTGAAAAAGTATAGTTCAATGGTTTCTTTACAAAAAATCGTAAAAAATAAGCCTTTTTTGATCCGAAATAACCAAAGATAATTATAAAGATATGAGTTTAATATGAAAGACACTTTCCGTCGCTAGCCATAAATCATTTCACGACAGTAAACACTTCATTCCATTCCATTGCATTGCGTAAAGTTTTTCCCTTGAAGTAAAACCCGGCTGCTTCGATTACAAAATTGAACAGAGATCCCAAGCGCATCAGCGAGCGAATGAATCGTACAAAGAAAATCCATCTGCTCTATCCTTGCGTGCTTCTTTGGGAGGGTGCTCCCTGTGTGAAATTGCATCCCGAAAATTATCACATCTCATCCAACATGGTGGCCATGTTTGTGGTGTGGTGTGGTGTGTGTGTGCATCGTGATGGAAAGTAAACACTCACGAAGGTGAACGCGCACACCCGCGTCTAATTAAAGAAACTTTTAATTAGCAAATCATCTCGCAAATAGTAGTGGTGTTGTAGGCCCCGTGGCCGTTGCGGTGCGGGAACGTTGGAAACGCTTTCAAAATTTGAAAATTCATCATCATCCCATCGCCTTGCCAGCCATAGGCGGGCGCGCACCTGCTCCACTATTGCATAGTATGAGAAATGTGTGTTTCAACATCAACACACGACGACGACGACGACACACCACGCGTCATAACGTGCCATTTCTTTTGGTTCCCCCTCCCGTTTTTGGAACTCACTATTTCACTCAACGGAATGTGGGCAACCGTTTTCGGGTATTTCTTCGCGGCTGCCAATAGTGGTGGTGGTTCCAATTTCGCAAATAACCTTGGCGGATGGCCGTGGTCAGTAGCGTGGTAACGCGATTTCGCCATCTGAAAACCCACCCGATTTTGGTGGCTGCTCACCGAAACCAAATCGAATAACTTAACCGAACCGAACCGAACCGAACGAATGGTCAGGAATTTTGGGAAATAATCCCCGTACACTGTTCCGTTTTCTTCCTTTCCAGTCCCACACCACACCACACCAGGTCGTCCACTGCGTCGTGCCTGTGGTGATTGCCCTCTCTACCGTCAGCTTCCCTTCCCCCTGCTCTAAGCAAGCAACAATACCGCGCACTATGATTCATAATGCATTTAATTAATTTTGAAATTTAATTTCATCCTTCACCCCCGGTCCCAGGTCCGGATCCGGAGATTGACCGTTCCACGGTGCAAGAGGTACGAGAAGGTGGCGTGTATGCCGCAATCCTGTGTCCGTGGTTTCGTGGTTCGGACCATGGCTCTACGGTGGCAATATGGCCGCTATACTGCTGGCTGCTGGCTGCTGCTGCTTCTGCTACTGACGGCGATGGTGCTGGTGATTTTGTAGAAATGAATTTAATTCCATCCAAAACCTGGTTATACCACCACTCTTCTCCTCGGTCCTTCCCTTCCTGTCGCGCTCATTCCGAGGGATTCTCAATGTAGACCACGGTACATCGGGATCGAAAGACAGACAGAAAGAGAGAGAGCGATGGAGAGAGCGGGTAATACAACGTTCCTTTTGGTGAACACCCAATCCAGCAGAGGGAGAACTTGGTCGGGGATTGGTTTGAAGGTGGCTGATTTGAAGGTACATCAAATGGCCATTCGAAATGGCGGCGTCTCGGCATATCCAATCCGTTCTCTTGCTTGCCCTGGACCCGGACAGATCGGACGGTGGCCGGCAGCAGCAGCATCAGCAGCAACCGGATCCGGAGAAATACATTGAGAAAATTATGCTTCGCTGGCTGTTATGCATGATGAAACTATGCAATGCGCCGGACAAAGCATTTAGTATGCAACCTCGCTGCTGCTCGCTCGAGCACATACTCCGAATCCACATCCAGCATGATGATGATGGTGATGATGATATCATTCCATAACCAATATCACTAGAGCAAACAGAACCGAACCGGAAGTGGTTAGTTTGCTTTCAATCGCACCACGTACCTTGGCCGGTTGGTTTGAGAGGCCGTGAATAGTAGCGTGAAGTATCTTTGCAACCATGATACCACCTTCGCAAACCGCAATTCTGTTGGGATGAATTCGATACGCTTCTTACCTTCTTTCGCATTAATCAGTGTGAGTGCGCCTCTGACGCATTTAATTAATGCCATAAACGTGCCCTTAATATGCAACCATTTTCCACCCCCGAAAAACAATGTATGTAGAATGCATTACCGCGGTATTCGTTTCGTTGCGGAATTGCGTCATGTTATCGCGGTAGAGCCGTGGGCTAAGATAAATCAGCAAAAACATGCGGCCTTAAATCAGCGTCCTAGCATCTAATGCAGCTGTCGGCCGGTTTTAGCCTAGCAATTTATGATGGGAGCAGGGGCGCCAATTTTTCATCATTTCTTTTTGCTGCTGCCGCTGATGTTGCTGCTGAATCGCTCTTCGCCCGGAATTTTATTCATTTCTATGAGTCCACCCAGCGCATGTCGTGGGATCTTAATTAAGACCATTCATACCAATCATTTTGCTTTAGCACCTGACAGGCCGTATGTTAGTTTCAGGGCGCTACAACGTCTGCAAAAACATCAGATCGGATGTTTATACATCAGTTAGCACCTCAGTGAGCGATTTATTTCTTCTCAATTTGCGGCCCGGTTTTGCGTTCAAACAGGAAGGATCATCATTCTTCGAAAGTTGTTTATTACTATCCTTCACTAACTGAAACGGGTAAAGCAAGTTGAATATTCCGATAGATCTCAGGAAAAATGGGTTGTTGAACAGCTGTAGTCGAAAACTGTACGCAAAAGTTAATTCTTCTAGCACTTTTATTACCCACACTATTCGCCAGTGTGTTTTATCAAATCGTAATAACAGGAGAGCTGAAAAATTGTGTGTTTCTATCTGCTACACGTTTTCGACTCTCCTTCACTCGCGATCGCTCTCGATCGCCCGCGCTTCGTCCCTGTCGTCTCCGTTCTTTGCCGCTAGAGGGCCTCTTGTTACCCTCGACTGTCACCGGTGGTGAAGTACCAAATCATGTTTTGGCAACACTCCCCCCCGTACTTCTGCCACCGGTGACAGCTCTGCGACTACTTCTTCTTTCTCACTTTCTAAGTCCCTATATGTTTTCCCGTGATCGTTACCACGTGCACCTGTGATATTGTAATATCGTGTATCTCCTACCCACGTCAATAGTTCGTCCTCAACCTCCTGCACGCCTTCACTCAACTTCGTCTTCTCCTTCTGGACGTAAGTTCTCTCTCTCTCAGGCAGCCGTATTCTAACTCTATACTTTTAGGTTATCTACTGGTCCTGGGGTTTGCGAACTTCATCGCGCACGGCCTCCAGCTCGTTCTGTCGATCGTTCAACCGTGCACCGACCAAGCTGTATCGGTTGTTAATCTCAGTCAGCTGCTGCTGGATCGGAGTCAAATCGGTTAGATGGAAACCGTCTTGCGACGACCGCCGACCACCGAATCCACTCGATCCACTGGCGGGCGACAGGGGCGGTGCACCACCCTTCGTTGGACTGGGTGACCTGACATCACCTGCAAGCCGTCGCATCGGGCTCACGTTCGAGCGCTTGATCGGACTGTACCCGGAGCGTATGCGTGTTGGGCTATCGGGACGGATCAGTGCATCGTACTGTGCACCAAGATCGTTCACACGATCGATCGTAACTCCGTACTCGCGGTGCTCCTTCACGAGTGAGCGAACCTCTTCGATCTGATACTTGATCGCTTCCACATCCACAGCCTCCGGAGCGAGGTTGTTCGTACTAGTCTCGATGCTACCCAACCAGCCATGCACTTGATTCTTCAGATCTTCGTAAGCATGCGGCTGTTCGGCCTTCTGCCGGGATAACTTCAGCTTGTCCTCCAACGTAGTGTCCATCGTTTTCCACATGCTCTCCAGTGCTTTCACGCGGTCGCGTACCACACCTGTATTCGTCACGTCACGCGTGGCAACCAAATCCTTGCCCAAACGCACTGTAGCATCGTATTGAGGGCCCAGTTTTTCCTTCAGTCGGGACAGCTCGACCATACGCTCTGCCAGCACTTCCGCCGGGAGCGAAACAAGTTCGCGAGCTTCTAGCGCATCGTTCAGAGTCGTGAGCTCTTGCTCCAAGTTCGAAAAGTCGTTCATGAACTTGCTCAATTGCGCTAGCGTATCTTCCAGGAATTCTCCTCGCTTGAGCGCCTTATCGAGCAGCTTCTCGAATCGTCCGGTAACATCGCTCAGATTGCTTTCGATGTGCTTGGCAAGACGCGTGTTCGATGGTGTGGCCGAGAGTTCCTGCGCCGAAAGTGTCACACTCTCCTGGCTGGTACGGTGCGATTCCAGATCATTCAGCAAGCCACGATGTTCGCGTACCTGCTCATTCAGCCGGTCCTTGATCAACGATGCAGGTCGGTTTTGTATCTTAAACTTTTCCTCCGATTGATTGATCCACCCAGCAAGACCGTCGAGCGCATCCTGAACGCTCTGCGACTGTACGAGTGCGGTGTCGAGCAGCTTCGATCGATCACCAACCGCCTCCAGGAGCTGATTGCACTTATCTTTCACCTCCTCGACCGGTATCTCGAGCGCGGACACCTTCGAAGGGCTCAGGCGACCAGCCAATGACTTCAGTAGGGCACCCAAGCTATGCTGAACATTGTCGATCAAGCGGCCTTGCGAGAGGAACTCACTCTGCAGAGCCTTCGTCTGATTCATCTGATCCTGCACTGCTTCTGGATTGGCAGCGATGGGATCTGATAGCGCACTACTGACGCGCGGGTGCACATCACGTAGCCATGAGCGGACCTTCTCCAATGCTTCCTGATAGTCCCGCTGGCGACTGCCAAGACCGGCCCAGCGATCGAGCAGCGTATTGGTCCGGTTCAGCAGATCACGATATTGCGCTGTTGCTAGTTGCACCTCCTGACGGATGGGACTGTCGGAGCTTGATACCTGCTCGATGTGCGGCAGCCTTTCGGGCAGCGTCGTGCAAAAGTCGTTCAGCACTCCCAGATAATCCTTACATTTGTCGACGAACTTTTGCGCCGACATTGTGATGAAGCACAGATCGGCCTGATGTGCGATAACGTCGCTGTGGAACTCCTTCACCGAGTCCGACTGCGAAGGCAGGTCGTGCAAATCGGAAAGAGTGCTTTCCTTCTCCTCCAAGGTACGGCGCGATGTTTGCAGGCAGCTGGAGAATGTATCGAGCTCCGAACGCAGTTTTCCCAGCTCGTAACGCGCTGCATCCAGATGACAGAGCAGCTTTCCTGTGCGATCTTGTGCTTTATCAACTCGCGAACGCAATTCTCGACCAGAAGTCTCGAGTGCCGCCACTTCAGGTGCACTCAGAACATCTCCTCCGATGAGAACAAGCTGCCGAACCTGATCCAAACAAGCGGCCACTGGACGGCTTTGTGCGTCGATGTCCTCCTTCATTTGCTTGAGTGAGTTGATCTGATTGCGTAGATCGTCGACTTGTTCCTTTGGTCCTCCGACTGCAGCGATATCCTGTTCGACTCGTGTAATCCATTCCAATAGTTTGGCCAATTGGTCCTCACAGAGAGCGAATTTCTCGATCACCGCTTGCTGGAGCGCTGTATTTCCTTCGTCGGTGGAACCGCAAATCCGCTTTGTCTGGCGGTAGAGTGTGCTATAGCGCAGCCACTCTTCAGGGTCCCCTTTGAAGGCTGGCAGATCTTTCTGCGACCCTTTCCTCGCTGCTGCCTGCGACTGGCTCAGGTGGAACTCCTCCCCGTCGTCCTGGCTCCAGTTATGAGTTCGGCTCGGGTGTCTGCTTCCGCGTTGCGTGTAGGCATCCGGTTGCCCCACGCTGGTGGAACACATCCGAGGTTCATGCGGATCACTCATGCGGCATCCCTGACTCAATTGCAGCGGCCGGCTGGGTTCATCTCTCCATCTGTAATCTGTGCATCTCGCTTCGTTCCGAGATTCAAAATGGTAGCGTTGATCACTCCCAGCACCAGCGTCGTAGCATTGTTCACTAATCCCGACCGGGCCCCGGGGCCGTTCGCACTCGCGTAGGTCACTTATCAGTTCGTTGTCATGGTGACCCAGCCTCACTCTCCGAGCGCACGAGGGGAGTCCCAGACCCAATTCACTGGGCCACTCTCTGTCCTCACGGCACCATTCCTCTTCCGATCGACGCTCGATCGCACGTCGCGCTGAGCGGTAATCGCCACACTGTTCACTAACGCGCTTATCGTGTGATCGGCTAACTTCGGCCACCCACTCACTCGTCCTGTCCGAAGAGCTCAAGCAACTCATGTTGTACCCGCTGCCATTCTTGCTGCGGCGTTTGCTGCTAGTACGCTCAGAGTCCCTTGCTGAGACCGCGCACTTTATTTGATCGACAACGAGACGCTTCACTTCTTCCCTCATTTCGTCCATTCGCAAGTGCATCTCCGTTTCCAGGCTCATCATGGATGGGGCGTTCACTACCGTCTCACTCGCGATATCACCTGATGCCTGCGGCGCATCTTCCACCGCCGTCCCTGTCGCAGGGGCCGTTGCTCCCTGTTCGTTGGGAGCGTTTTGGACCGCCATCGCTCCCGTGCAGGCGACACCTCTTCCGTCTGTCGTTGACCCCGTGGTGGGGGCCATTGCTCCCTTGCAAGCTCCTCTTGCCGCCATCACTCGCGGGCTGGCGACGCCTCTCGCATGCGTCCCTTTGCTGCGTGTTGCTGCAGCCCGTTGCCGCTCTTCGCGAGTCCCAACCGTCTGGGCCGGCGATGCCGGCGCCTTCGCCTTGCGGATCTCCTTCTTGTGGGGACCCTCCGTCCGGGGTGACGCAGTCGACTCCGTCCCCGTTCGGCCCACTGGTGCCTCCGCTTGACGCCGGCCCTTCGTTGCCCTCGCTGACCCTTCTGCAAGGGTCGATGCTCCAGCGGCGCCCGGGACGCTTTGAGCCGCCATCGCTGCCGGGCTTGCGCCGTTTTTCGTTGGCGTCTTCCCGCCGCTCGATGCTGCACTTCGTTGCGCCTTCATACCATAACCGCGCAGTGTCGTAAAGCACCAACCAACAACTCACTAACTTTGCAATATTAATTGCACCAAACAATTTTTCACTAATTTTGCAGTTTTAACTGCTAGCGAACTCCCTGACAGTCTACAATTTTCAGTCTAGACTGTCCAACAATTTCCACCTACAACTCTTCACAATAACAACTTTTCACTAAAACAATTTTTCAGTGTAGTCGAAAACTGTACGCAAAAGTTAATTCTTCTAGCACTTTTATTACCCACACTATTCGCCAGTGTGTTTTATCAAATCGTAATAACAGGAGAGCTGAAAAATTGTGTGTTTCTATCTGCTACACGTTTTCGACTCTCCTTCACTCGCGATCGCTCTCGATCGCCCGCGCTTCGTCCCTGTCGTCTCCGTTCTTTGCCGCTAGAGGGCCTCTTGTTACCCTCGACTGTCACCGGTGGTGAAGTACCAAATCATGTTTTGGCAACAACAGCGATTTTGCTTCGAGCTATGGTGTTTCACTTGCTACCAACAAATATTGCGCCACTAATTCGCATCAAATTCGCTAGAGAAGATCCAAGATAATGATCGTGAATATTCCATCAGATTTATTTTGAAGAACTAAATTAGTGGCCAACAATTGCAACTACAACATAACACATCTGTTGGATTTGCAAAAGATTCCCCTTATGTTTTTATCAGTAACCAACCATCGACGGCATCGCGGCCAGTGAATTCGATTCCCATTTGCTCACTACATTAATTTAGGATTACCATAATGCCACTCGATCGCAACGCCGCAGCTCAGTGCGCTTAGAGACATTCGGACGAGATTGAATTGGGTAGAAATTCGCAGAGCATGTAATGTGTTGCCCATATTAATGTTGCCCCCCCCCCCCCCCCCCCCCCCCGAAATGGCCCCTCTTCTTTATGCGGTGTGATCGAAATGCTTTCGCAGTGGCCTTCTGTTCCGTATTTTACGCATAGTAATATTTCTCGAAACCACAAATACCAATTCCTCGGATTCCACTCTTTCCATCTTATTTTATTCCATTGCAGGAAGGACACCTTCTCGGTAAGGCATTCTGAAAACAAAAAGCCGTGAAGGCCCACTAGCGACACGTGCAAGAACAGCTTTACGGGTAATTTGTTTAATTTGAACCAAAATGCCGTGGAGAAAATGCAATATAACAACAGTATCTCTGCTTTGGTGCTTCTTAGATTTTGACACTAGCACAAGGACCACCAGCCGGCAACGACGATGGCTACCATGCAGCGGCGGCTCGTGCACAAGCAGTTCAACTCGCCGATCAATCTCTACTCGCAGAAGAACATCCAGGAAACGTTGGACCGCGAGCTGAAGATCCTTTCGAACGGGGCCGTCGGGTGAGTTTAGTGTTGCTTTTTGTTTTTCTTTTTTTGGTATTTTCTTTTTTAAATATTCCACAACCCGAACTCGCAATCGGTTCCACTTTTTGTTTCGGAGGCATTCCCAGCAACTCGCAGCACCCATCCGCATTGACCGCACCGGAAACGGCCGGAAAGTAGCGAGCGGCGAGGTTCCCTCATGGTCATGGCAAATATATAAATCACGTCCGGTAAATATTTTTCTTTCGGCGGCGGGAAAAGAATTTTCAAATTTACCACTCAACCTCGGCCCCCGGGGAGAACCGGGAGTGTGGTTGCCAGCCACGCCACGTGGTTCGAGTGCTTCTGAGTTGTAACACAGTGCTTGTGGTGATGGTGCTCTGGAACATTTTGTGTAAGTGTGTGTGTGTGTTTTTTTTTCGATTTCGGATTTCCACTGCTTCGAACGCGCTTGTACAATGGTGGAGTTTTTGAGGTTGTTGCTGCAACTGCTGTTGCTGTTGTTGTTGATGATGATGATGATGATGATGATGATGTTATTTTACTGGTGGTGACCAACAGATTTTTTCGTGCACCAAAAATCCCAACATCACCAGCAAAAGAAGAGACCGATGCTCAATCCGTTCGGCAAAACGGAGTACCGCAAACCCCGGGAGGAGAGCAACAAAAACTGGGCTCTACCAGGGGGAGAGGGGAGGGTGGGGGGACCCACCCCCAAAAAACCGCCAAAAACCGATTCGAACCGCGGATGGAATTTTGTATTCCGTTGTCCGCTCGGCAGACGCTCGGTCGCCGCATGCCGCACGTTCTGGCGTCAGTCAGTGTGAGGCAACCATTTTTCACCAATTTTTCCCGCTACGTGAGCGTGAACTATGTCGTGCCGGTAGCGGGTTTTCCTCACTTTTTCTCGCTTTTCCGCGCCAGGAGCGGTTAAAACAAACAACACAACACAAAGCAGACGCAAGCTCACTCTGAACTTTACACCCGAAAGATTGTAGTTCTGTGTGACAGAGAGAGAGGGAGAGAGAGAGAGAAAGAGAGAGAGAGAGAGAGAGAGAGAGAGAGAGAGAGAGAGAGGGAGAGAGAGAGAGAGAAAGCCAGAATGGTTGAGTTGAGGCATTGGAAAAAGATTTTACTCGATTCACCTCGACCTCGTGGCCGGCCGGCTGGCCGATGGGCCCTCGCCGGATTCCCGGAACAACTTATTTAGAATGGCAAACAATGTTCATCATTCTCTCCCCGGTTCTGTGCGGCGGTTCTCGGGCGGTTCTCTATCGCATTCGCGCAAACTTCCGGCAACTTTCGGCAAGCGGGAAGTTTCAATCGCCCTCCCTCCCCTAAAACACCGGACCATGGACAACACGAACCGGTTTAGTGTGTGTGTGTGTGTGTGTGTGAAAGGAAAATTCTGCAAACACTGGCGACCTCCTCGAGCGAAGCCGCTGGTACGTGCCAGCGCGTGCTGGATGCTGACCGGGTCATGTCACGCCAAAAGGAACCAGAATGGAGCATAGTGGTGGTGGTGGTGGTGGCGATGCCAGTGACAGGTGGGTCCGCCGGTCCATCCGTTCGTCCTTTCGGTCCCCGCATTTGGCCACTTGGTGGTCTCGGTGAAAGCGTTGGACAGCGTTGGGCAGCGATTTTCCGAGAGGAAACAACACAAACGAACTCTATTGCAGCAAAGCCTGAGATGGGATGCTGCACCGCTTTTCGTTTGATTAAGTTGCAATTGGTTTGGTGCTTGTGCTCGGAGGATTTTAGTTCCGGCAAACACTCTTTGGTCTCGGCTCTGTGACACACAAACACACGCACACACTGAATGGTGGCGTGATTTTGATAAATTGAGCTACATCCTGCCCGGTGTGTAGCAATCGTGACATCGATTGGATGTGAACACGATGCACCAATACTGGGAACTTCTTTAATCGTTAGAGAAAGGAATCGGTTGTATGATGTCCTGCCCGCCGTGTGTGATGGTCACGATGTTGCAAGTGGCATCCCGGAATTGGATCATATCACCTACACCGGGACAGCACTGACAGGAAGGAGAAGCACTCCACGTTGCCATAACGGAGTACCACTCGTACTAGCACACACACACACAAAGACTGTCAACGCTGCTGCTGAAGTTGGCCATTCCGGCCATCCTCTAACGTCCTACTCTTGTCGTGGTCGTTATCTCTCTCTCTTTCTTTCTCCCTCTCACGACTCACGTACGACTCTCGACGACTTAATCACAACAGCGAACCATCGCCACGGTCCACGCCGGGCGTCCGTGTTTACATACTTAAGCATCCAAGCGCCACCCTCGCCGTCCGGCTAATACCGGAAGGACGAACCGTACGGTGTCCTTCTGGAATGGTCTTCTCGTGGTACCATAGCCACCGCCACCGCCATTTGCGGAAGAAGTGCTAGTCAAATCCGTAAACGTGACGTGTAGCGACAAGTAACGAGAGTAAACACTCGGCGCAGGACGTGGACATGACAACAACGACAGCAACAACAAGAAAAACAAGAATAGAAGCGGAAAAAACAGGAAAACGGAAGGAAGGATCCATCTGCTGCGGAGAGGGTCTGATGAAAAGGAAACATGGAAATGAACGCCACACTAGGAGTCACCGACCAATGGCAATGGCTGAGCTCCGATGTCTGAGCGATTAACACTCAACGAGAATTCAATACTCTATCCAATGGTGACTACGACGACGACGACGACGACGACGACGCGAGCCGTTCCCACGGTCATTGGGAACATTGCACGCCGGTTCTTTCGGGTGCAGGGTCCCCGTTGGCCTGTGGTGAAAAGCGAGCGAAAAAGAAATATCTCATGTATGCTAATTAATTAGAGGTGCAATTAATTTCGTTCCTGCTAATTAGATTTGAACGTGAGATGAATGGATGGTTCCTACCGTTCCGTCCAGTCCACCGCCTGAGCACCGCCATTCCCGTCCACTCCAGTACGGAGCGGAACGGTACGCTCCGGAAGTTCTGTTGTCGGACTCTCGGAATATCATTACGCGCTTCGCTACCGGCTGGCGATAGTAGCAGTAGTAGCAACAGCAGCCGGAAAGCTGTCGCTTTCCTCCGTTTCCTGAGGCGCCCCGAGAGCAGTCAGTAGAGGAATCCGGTAGCTTCTCGCCTCGCTTCGGGGCAGATTTTTGTGTTTCTCTCTCTCCGCGTTCTAGTCTGTGGCCGGGCAGAGGTAGAGAGAAGACGCCTTCTGCTTTGGAAGCAGGAAACGGAGAACCTTTTCCTTCGATGAAGTAATTCTCGCTAAGAGCCTCGACATCGGTTTGGGAAAGCAAGAATCACGGAACCGGAGAAGGAGGAGGGAAGAGCCCCTGCCACCCCCCCCCCCCCCCGCCCCTGATTAAGATTAATGGGCGGAAAAAGGTGGGAGCCTTGCCTGGGAGCTGGTGACGATCGCCTTACGGGGAATGACAGACACAGGCGGACCGATGGAACGACTCATTAATGCAAAACACTGGCCGGAATGGAACGGAGTCACTTCTCCGGAAGTGTAAATGTGGATGACGATCGTTAGTCTGTCAGTCTCCTCCTCCCTCGAGCGACGACCATTTCGACAGCCTCCAACCTCAACGTCGACGACAACGACGACAACGTCAACCTCGCCTCACAAGCGCCACACAGTCCAGAGCGTACGGCTTCTGGTCTGGTTCTGGTTCACAGCAGTGGCAGTGGCAGTGGCGGATGTCTTATCCGACACGGAAAGACACCCGGACGTGGCAAAGGTTAATTAAGTTGCGCACGAAAATTTAATCATTAGTCACCGGGCCAATAATGGCCGTGTCGTCTACGTGTCTACGTCGACCAACTGTGTGCACTGATCCCCCCGGCGGTCGGTCGGTGCTGAGAAGATGGAGAGAGGTACCTTGGAATGCCACAGAAGAGGAGTCGAGCGCACTCGAACGCTTTGGCGACGAACGGTTCAATCTGCAAATGTGACAACCATTTTTGACCTCGGATCTCCTTCGGACCGTGGACACTACACTACTACTCTCATCCGGTAATGGCATGGCAAATGGGTGCATTAAGTATCGGAGAGTTCGCTTCGGCGATTCCAGTGTCCTAGAATTCTCAGGATTGTATTAAAGTTTCCGGAAGATTGTTCTTAAAGCGCAACTTCTAGTACTTCAAGACAAACCTGGGCAGACATCTTAAAGGTACACGAATGACAATTTCCGGCAATTGTTTTATCAGAAGAATCTTAAGAGTTTCTCAACCAACCTTCGGGCCATTGCACGATTACATGCCATCGTTACTGGCAGCTTTAAAGTAGCAACAACAATGGCGAGGGGATTACTTGGCGAGCTTATTATTCACCCCCAACTAGCGGCTGATTGATAATGACACTCCCACCGTCGTTATTACTGTTGGAAGAATAAGTTAATGTTTCTGATACTACTACGGTTCAACGAGCACAGGCTCACTACATCGCTCCGGTTCTTTCATTTCCGGACTTCAAGACGAAAGGCGCCTTTGGAACGAGAAGAGCGGGGGGCATCATCGCAATGATGACAAAATGTTGCTCGCCGTCTCGCGTATCTCTCTCTCTTTATCTCTCTTTAGTGAAGCTTCAGCTTCAGGAGATGGAAAAAGGAACGGGAAATTGCAATCTGGCTACTTCCGTGTCACGAGAGGGCATCCGGGTCGGGAAAGAGGTGAAGCACCATAGCATACCCATTGTACCGTCCGGTGGACTTGGAGTTAATCGATTTTAGGCAATGTGAGCAGACGAAAGACAACGAGGTGAAGCAAGACACCGGATGCTCCAAGCTAATATTGCACGGAAGAGTTACTCTTCTCGATAAGACGCTTCTACTCCTCCGTTCGCCCGATTGCACGGCTCAATCGTGTCAATTCAAATCACTATCACGCGATAAGACAATAGGGATGGATATCTCATCTCATTCACGATCGCTCATGCGTGCATCCTCCAAATTGTGTATTGCGAATTTTGCCATCATTTTTGGTCGGTCGTAGTCGCATTGTCACATGAATGGGGCCGTTGTTTATAGCTACTGTTTGCTGCGAGGTTGTTTGCCACCTTGATTATTCGGGAACATATTACTTTTGGATTAACATCGGGAAAGAATTAGGTGAGAAGGTTGGTTGCGGTTTTAATATGCATTTATGTTCGAATTTAGCTTCGATTGGAATATGGAATCGTTGAAATCTCTCCTGGTTGGATGACTGTATAGCATTATTTTCCCAAAATTCTCATTTTAGCCAAGAAGGTTGCTAAATTAAATGCCAAAATGAATTCTTTTCTCAATAGAACTCCCGGTCTACTTGGTCCAATATTTTGGATTCGCATCTTCAGATAAAACTGTTTATTTTACTAATTACTTTTTACCATGCCGAATCGAATATCTAATGTGCATCTTTTTATTAGCATTTTATATGAAATTTCACTCAAAGAATAAGTCAACCATATTTAAGTTGCTTGAAATCATGCCATTCATACAATACAGTTCTACACATAATTAAAAATGTTTTAAAACTATCCATTTTTAAAGTCTACTCTTTGCCCATTTTTAAGAATTCGTATCATTAGAAGTAAAAAAGATTTGATTTAACATGCAGAACACAAAACTAAGTGTTTATGCAAAAAAAAATTATTTACTATTGAGAGACACTACCAAAAATACATTTCTCTTTAATAACTTCCCTTGATAAGATGCACCAAAAGGATCGAGTACAGCAAATTAAATTTCCTACAATAAACTTATTTTTCGATTTGGAGTAAAGCGCTTCCCTGCATTAGTGTGTTATTCATTTAAGTACGTTAAAAGCTTTTAAAATCGGGATGCGTCTGGATGTTGCCACTGATGCTCAACAGCAAAACCTGTGAAAGAATTATACACAAACCACAAACCCCATTACCAGCATCAATTCAATTACGGCAGTCAATTACACCCAACCCACCTTCCCCCGATCTGCCGATCATCCGCCTAATGCACAAACCAATAGGAGATCAAAAAACGGAGACCGAAGCGGATACCATCGTTGGCGAATTGGGCCAACTCTTCAAGCCCATCCGACCCAAAACAAACTCACACAGACACACGTCCATCCTAAGTGACCTATCTTTACGTCGGTCTGGGACACGTTAGACCTATGAATCAGCAATAACCACGATGCAACGCTCTGCACGCTGCATTGTAGCCTGTGCTAATCGGTGCTACAAGATACAAACCCATCCTTATACCTTCCGCCTTTCCGTAGGGGGGAAGGTCCGAAAAGGCCAGAGAGAGTCTACGCGAGATTAGTCATCGATCTATTATCGTTCGTAGGGAACCGCAACCGGTGCGCTGGTGGTGTTGGAGGGAATGAAATTGTGTCTTGGCGGAATTTAAAAATACACTCGCCATCACGATTTCCGCGCAGTAATGGTGGTGATGGTGAGGACGAGTGGTGGTCCCGTACATTACTCAGCAATGTTTTCCCCGGTGTTCAAACCAAACCGCTTCTAGAACTTCGAGCGATGTTCTTTCAGGCAATGCCCCTCTCACTGCCGTGTGGAAAATGGCCGTGAAAAAGTGCCGACGAACGATTCGCGTGTCGCTCGAGAGCAGCCGGTTTCAGGCGTCTTCGCGAGACGCGCAAAACGCGAAACGCGAAAGATTGACAGCCGGCCCCGATGGTGTATCATCATCATCATCATCAGCGATGCTCTGCTCTTGAAATCAGCTGTCTCGACGCAGAAACACTTGACGTCAGCACCGCACGGCCTCCTCGAATCGTCTTGGCGAGAGTAAATAAGAAATGAAAATACGATACACTCATCGCGCCGCGCGACTGGCCAATGCACTCTGTCGTTGTCGAGTATTTTTAAAGAAATGTTCTCATCAACACACACCTTCGTCTAATTGTTGTTGCGGGTGTGCGGCCTCTTATGTGCCTCTTTGCTCTTCTTGAAATTCTTCCTTTATTTTTTCGCTGCTCTACCTCTGCTGGTGAGTGAGATGTAGTTATTTTGTTGGTTTTTTTTTAATGCCTTACTCGAACCCTACGGCAGGCGGTAATGACTAGTTTTACTCAGTCCAACCTGGCTGCGCTCTGCCTGCAACGAGGGAGGGAAGGCCATACCTATAGTTGCTGACGGTGAGTGAAGAGGAGAGGGAACAGCGAGAGGAGGAAAATCCGAAAAGAACATGATGCCTCGAGCAGCTCGGGCAGCCGGGACCGCGATCGATGAGTCCACTTTACGCGAAACGATCCAACGATCCGGACACACCAAGCAGAATCTTCACCGCGGCGCTCCCAAGTGCTGGACGAATCTGTTACCGAACCGTAGCGGCCATTTCTTCCATTTCTTGTGTTACAATTAGCGATTAGCGTTTATTAGTGGCCGACCCAACCAGTACGATTCGGCGATTCGGAAGGTACGCCCGCCCGCCGGGTGTTTTGCTTGTGTGCTACTGGAAGTACTCCTTGAAAACCGGCTATCGAATTCATTAATCGACCTCTTCCCGACCACGCGGTGTGGTGCGCGAGAGTTTAGTGCGGCGTCGAAATCGGCATCCAAGTGTCCAATACGTTGTGCTCTTGTACGTTGTCTCAATTGCAGCCAAAGTTACTGTCTCGTTGACAGCAACGGTGTGCTAACGGTGCGGTTTGAGTGTATAACCTCGTAAGTTCGCGCGTTCGCGGCAGTATCAGTGACAATGATGGCCTATCAGCAGTATCGTGTGTCTCAGTATCGAAGCCCAAGAAGGTACGTCTCGAGCCTCTACCTTTACGTGATGTAGAACGTAACGTGCAACTTTCCCCAAAAGACCCTTCCAAAGGCTCCATAGGAAGGAAGGAACGTTGTGCTATTGACAAGTGCACCAGTATCCCTTAGGTTTGGTGGAAGTCTTCGTTACTTCAACATTGCATTGTTCTACTATTAGCGCTGTAGTTACTGCGCCTTAGTCGGTCGGTCCCCACCAAGGAACAACACTCCTTTCCTGTAGTGTAACGGTCCCCCTATTCGAATTCGGGTGTCTGTGAACGGCATAATCAAATTAGTGTCCCTTTCAAGCCTATCAGCACCGTACGGTCTGATATCCTGCGGTACAGCATCACACAAAACTCGGAGCAGATGCGATGTAATTATGACACGGTGGTGGGGCGCCCCGTCTCCGCAGCAGACTTCCAACTTTTCCGTTATTGAATTCAGATACCACCCGGGCCTGGAACAATGGCATATGCCTCAATCTGCCTTCAACCCGGGAAAGTGTGCGAACTTTCCGCAGAATATGCCCTCCTCTGGGGGGGAAGGACGCTGAAGGCACGGTCGCCTGTCATTAATTAGCCCCAAACTGTGACGATGTACCCGCCCGAGGTCGATGAAGAGCGGATATTGGCGCAGAAAATTGACGTCAGGTGCTCTGCGCCTTCGGGCCGGACCGGAAGTCGCTGTTGAAAGTCTTGAATATCCTGTAATGGGATTACTGGCCGGCCGGGTTTGGAGTGGCGTTTCGATTCTATGCTTTGAACCGTGTAATCGAATTATGTTTCGGCGGCAGATAACCACTGTACGTCAGCACCAATTTTAAACAGCGCCAACCACAACCAGAAGCAGTTCGATCTTTTTTCCGATCCGACGACCCGCAATGGTCACGCAATCTGTTATATTTTGAAACAAGCACCTTCAGTTGTGTGTTATATATCTATATCTATTACAAAGGATAATGAATATATCGATTACAAAGGATTATGGTCTGCAAGTTATCATCATTCGAATAATCAATTTATTATCAGATTTGTGTAACAAAACTGAACAAAACACAACCATATTTCGATGGAAAAAACATCAAACAGAATTATCAGTATTATTTGAGTTGCTACTCATGTTACAAAGGATACAATGTTACTGTGCAATAATAATACACAATACCTAGCGCTAGCTACTCACGCTTTACGCAGGATTCTGCGTTCCAATTTCGCGGCGATTCTCGGAGACCATTTAATCAATTGCAATGGCGCAGATGATCGCAAATAGTCAAACGTCACCATTATCATTTCCATGAAATCATTATTTCACTATCAGTGAACAATTACCTCGCCGGGGCCGGGGACAGTGCTTCAGCGATCGACGACGTCGCAGACGACGAACGTATTCGCTGGCGCGCTCATAAATAAGTCGCACGCATCATTGGCACAGTATATCACAGAACACAGTCTCCTGCTCCGCTTGCACTTCGATGCCATGGACAGCACACACCAACGGCAGCAAGAACATAAATACAGATCGAACAGAAAAGTAAATGGCACCGGAAATCGGAGAGAATTTTAATTTACCGAACTGTCGACAGCAGTCGCTTCACTCTACCTCCTCCTACGACTCGAAATGGCATTACGAAACATGAAACGTGGATCGCACCCGGAGTGGTGCCGATATAAAACAAACATCCAATGCAAACGAGCCGGAACCGGGAACCGAGCGAACCGTCCATGTCGACCGGCGTGTGATTCGAGCCACATTCATCGGCAGCCCGGCAGTGACCGTCCGTTGTTGTCCATGGTAGCAGCATAACGGTCCGGGAGCCGGGGATGGACATCATTACGGATTCCGTTTCCATTTCGACGCAATCAAAGCGCGCTGAGCGCTTGTTAGCGTAATTGATTTATTATAATCATTACAACAAGAACTTCTGATGTTGTGATAGTAATTGCAACGAAATACTCTACAACGAACTGGCCAAATGCGTGTGCTTTCTGGCGCGTAAACGCCTTTCCGAACGTGATTTGCAAGTCTCACCGTCGCCTGTGGCTACCGTCGTATAAAGATGGCATCCGCAAAGGCCGCGACACATAATAATTAATAAATTCGTTCATTAGCATTCATCATCCTGAATGTGAACAACAAAGGGTGTGTAGCAAGGGCTCGAAGGCTCTGTTTCGAAGTTAATCTTCATCACCAACCATATGTCAAACCCTTCCCCCCATTACCAGCGCGCACAAAAACAGCACGAGCCCTACGTCAACGTGTATCCCAACGGCGAGCCGTTAAAATAGCCACCACCAACACCACAAAGGATTGTCGGAATCCGAAATCTGAGGAAACCGTTCGGTCGTGGGTTGATTCCTGGTTCAAGGTTTATTATGTACCTCATCGCCTGTATGCGAACCCATCATTGTCATTGTCTGCTGTGGGCGATCCCAAATGACCGATGCGATGGCCGAGAGGAGAGAAGGAAGGACGAGTGGTTTTAAGCAAATTGGATTATGAATTGTAATTTATGACAGCAATTTGTTCGTCCAGCCGCAGCACCAGGAACAACCACGGAGTCACGATGACGCACCAGACCCTCCGCAACCTCAGGAGAAGTCACACCACGGAACACCTTTTGCGTCCAGAAAAAGTCCCAACCTCAACCTCAAAACAAGTATCCGTCACGGGTCACAGGTACGAGGGTGCAGGACCGGCATCAGCAGCAGCATCATGAGATTAGTGCAGCTTAAATCCGGGCCCACCGTTCGTTACAGTGACCGCAGGATTTCTCGATCAAGGATTAGAAGGCTCGAAGATTGATCTGAGAAACATCGCAAAAAAAAAAACACCAAAAAGCCAAAGTAGAAAGTATGCAATAGGGGTGGCGGGGACCCCTTTCCAGCGATTGTTTCCGACGAAAGGTATGCGAAGAAAATTGCTTTATTACGATTATGAAGATGAATCGCTGTCAGCGTCCAAAGCCACGTGTCACTTGGTCCAGCAGTTCAGCTGCTCCTGCTGCTGCTCCAGTTCCTCCTCAACGATGAAGCTCAAGCATCAAACGGACGTGCAGACGACCAAACAGTACGGTACGGTACGGTGCAGTACGGGTCTGGGTCCAGGCCAGAATCCATTTTCGTATCGTATCGTACGATGCGGGCTACCGGTACCTTCGGGAAATCAACCGGAGTTAATCGTCGAAAAACAAATTACGAACTCACCAGCAAGCACCACCAGCACCACCAGAACCACGAAGCCGAACCCGACATTTCTCGGCGTATTGTTCTTTTACGAGCTATTAAAACGGAATTTATGGTTCCTCGCACGGCCTCGCCGCCCGTCAGATTATGGACGTAAGAAACGAACTGGCCAAGTGTTAGATAGACAGAGGACGACAGAGAGAGAGAGCGAAAGAGCGAGTTACAGATGTTTCCACTGACATGTGGCCCGGTATGCGGCCCGGAACCGTACGGTATGCTGCCCAGCGGATGGCATTCGGCATTGTGAAATTGTGAAAGCTGTTCACATGCTCTTCTGTCACAGGAGGACAGCCTTTTGAGATCCGGATCGGTTCGCCCCTACGCTCCTACGGGTTATCATTATTTGAGGTTGATATTTAGATTGATTGACTCGCACCGGTACCGGTACACGGGACGGGGGAATCGTTGCTGGGTTGCTGAGTTTCACTTCATCGACCGCCAGCTACATCGTTGCCGTTGATCTGTGAAGATAGATATCGCAGACGCAGACGCAGACTTGTGCGGTTCCGGAGTTCTGGCTCTCATAAAACAGTCCAACCGTGACGATGTGGGTTGCCAGTGGTGGTGGTGGTGCGTTGAAATGTACCACCAGGGACACCGGTGGTCGGTAGTGACCGGTATCGAGAATCCCTCGCACACCAAATCTCGTCCAAAGATCTCTTGCTCCGGTCTGGCCGGTCCGGTGATGAAATCTGGGTTTTGTTCGGAATAAATGGTCCAACCCATGGGGTGACAGAAGTTCCTTTGACAACCGGGCACCAGCTTCTCGGTGTGTGTGTGTGTGTGTGTGTGTGACGGTCGAAGTAACCGATGTTTGGTCCATCGAATGAACTGAGAACCGATCTGCGACTTCTCTGCAGGATTTTTGCAACCTTATGAACACGCACACCTGTTCGTCTGTAGCGAGACAAGAACTACGGAGTAGATTGCTAATGCTAGCTTTGCTCAATACCATTACAGAACTCAGCCATCAGCCCTCGATACGTCATGGGTTTTGGTCGTTTTTGGAGGAAACTATTCAACAGAAATTTAACTATTTCCTGACAAAGTGTAGAGTAGCTCGCTGTGCAGCTTTCCGAATTTCGGTCAACAGTTGGCCAGCATGAATGCGTCTCAACCCTCCCCGTTGGTATGGCACCTTCCCTGCTATGGCTCCCGATGCGCCATCCCCTAAATAACAAAAGAGCAACACCGGAGTGTCATGATTCGTTTTGAGTGTACCCCGTCCCCGACTTAAGCGTTTGGCTGCATAGAAAAGTCAACTCGTCTCTCTCCTTCCTAACACTTCATCCTCCCTCCGGGCGGTTGAAACCATTATTTAGTCACAGCGTCACCCGAAATATGGTTGGCACTTACAACGGACTGCACTTTCCATCCGGTTACCGACCGAGACCGAGAAGCTGTTTTGTTGGCTTCAACTGGCTGCCCAGCTGGCTAGCTAACTGGCCACCACCTAGGTCCAGCAAAAGGTGATTTGACTTACTTTTAGGTCCACGGGTGGTAGTGCCCGGTGTGTGCTACCAGCCAAGAAGTAATTGGGAAGATCCGAGATACCGAGTATAAGCATCAGTGCATCAGGATGAGGATACTGCTGCCAGGGCCCACGCAGAGCACCCTCTATTCACTGTCTCCCTTACCCCCTTTTTGTCGTCTAGTCCCCACAATTTGGTGGACAAATTTCGGTGCATACGGTAGCAGGCGAACGAACGAACGAACGAACGAACGAACGAACGGGAACGACCTTCGGAAGTAAGTCCTGGTATGATTTATTGCCTATAGACACACCATCCAGGGGTTGTTGGTGGCCCAGACCCAGCATGGCCACTGCTATGGTTCTCACTCTCTCTTTCTCTCTCTCTTTCTCTCTGTTTGCCTCCCTCAAGTGATTAAATTGTTGTTGCGCCTTGCCTCTTGTACATGGCAAGCACCTCATTCGAAGCACTGGATTGGACGTGGTCGGTTCCGTACCATTTTCGAGTGGAAGATCCGGAACAGTAGCATGCACCCATTCACCCGGTGCTCTCGCTACTGATGAAAGGCCGCCGTCGTCGTCGTCCTGGTCGCCGACGACGTTGCCTTCAGGCAAGCGGGCAAGCTCTTCTCTGCAGCCGGGATCCTGCGAGCGCCTGGAATATCTAAATGTTTATCTTGATGGATTTATATCTTCATCCGTACCGACTCGGGCATGTAATCCGTAATCGGTTTTGCTTATCTTCTATCCCAGCTGTTGAGCAATGGTGGCTTTCAGTGGAATCGTTTGCGGAGCAAATTAGGGGACCATTTTGGGCATTCTTCCAACGAATTCTCTGCTGCCAGTTGGCGATATGCAAATGGTGCTTGTGACGAGATTGTCGACGACGGGTTCTGTAAAGACTAAAGTGGCTGTTACTCTTTTCGTGTTTACGCTTTGCAAGTGTGTCTAATGTAACAATCGGTTTAAAATCTCTAATCGCTCTCAAAATGTCACTTGAACATGGAACTGTGTACGCCTTGATATTTGCTCGGTTGCCTCAAAGATGATGGACCGACCGATGACCGATCCTCGAATGGATTGCCTTCCCTTATTTCCGGTTATTTGCCCTCTTTGTTATTTCGGGTCAAACAAAGGCTTATTTTTGACGATTTATTGTGCAGAAACCTTTCAACTATATTTTTCTAGTGAATTTCATCTCAAACTACAACTTTTCAAGAATATTTAGTTCTATTTTGGGGAAGTTTTGATCTAAACTACGTTCATGGCATCCAATCTTGAGAGACAAGTATGCAAAACTGTACTTTTTGCGATACCCATCGTAGCCACGTGCCGGGTCATCAGAAATATTCAAATGAATATTCTTTTGTTAGATTATAAGTTTATCCAGGTAGCCCCGTTGAGTTTTTGTTAAATGTCCCATTTTTCGATTTTTGGTCGATTTTTGAAGTTAAAAAAGTGATGCTTTTTTCGATTTTGCCTCAAATAATGAGCTTTACATAATTAAAAAAAATATCAAAAAAAAAGTATCAGCTATTTTAACAAAAACTCGACGGGGCTACCTGGCAATTAGAATACAGATTATGTGTTCGAAATTTCAAATCGATCGGTCCAGTAGTTTTCATGCTATGATGGGCAGGTTTTGGGAACCGCGATTCAAAGTTGAGAGATGCATTGAGCCCAGTGTGAAAGACAGTTGTTCAAAAATCAATATCTTTGTCAATTTTGCTTCGAATGATTCCAAAATTTTACGAAATACTCTTGAAAGGATAAGCACTCATAAAAAAATATTTAAAGTGTAAATGCAAAGAAATAAAATAAAATACCGAAGCCTCCCCCTTAATAGACCTTGCCTCGTGTCACGATGCGGACCTTACTATCGTCGATCTGGTACGGGCTCGATATGAAACCCCACGCCGCTTGTACGAATACCAGAATAGTTCTAATCAGTGTGGCCCTTAAAATGAATTAAAACCCACGCCCCGGTCTCGGGTGCCCCGAAAACTTCTGCAACTCAAAACCATCTGGATCGGAATAATGCTCCGAAGTTCCTTCCTTCCTTCCCTAACTATTCCGAAGCAGCTTCTGCCGGGAGCCTTACCAGCCAGCCAGCCGGTGAGGAGTAGCAGCGGGATAGGCAAAGAAGAAATTGTCATGTTTGTAAACTAATCCGACAAGTGTCTGATAAAGATTTATCGTATCAATGATTTATAGACTGGCATGAGCATGAGGGCGACCAAACGACGTGCCAAAAAGATGCTCCCTGCCGCTGCGCTGCTCAGCAAAACTTCTCCGCACAACTCTCGCCAACGACGGTCTTTCGGTCTCTTATATCCAAGGTCTCTTCTCTTCGGCGTCCAACTTTGGGACCCCCTTTAGGGCTGGGTTACGTTGGGTTGGGTTGGGTTGGGTTTTTGGGAGAGAAAACTTTTTGAATTATTCTTCACGCGGCCAGGTTTGTGTTTGTGAGCAAGATGCCAGGGCAAAAGGGTGGGTTTGAGTTGAGGCACTGTAAAGCAAACAAATAGCTACCCTTTCACCACTATCGCCGTGGCGCACGTATCGATATCGAGCCTCGGAGGCGATGGTCCCTCCCTTCGGTGCCAAAGCCGACGCCAACGCCAGCAACAGGGAGCAGAAGAAGACGTATATATCACTTTCCTCTCCGTGCACATGGGGAGGAGGTTGGTGGCACACCGGCATGTTTGCATATGCTCCTGTACTCTACACACACACACACACACACACACACACACACATTTGGAGAGACCGGGAATTCGAAGAAAACGCCGTCTGCTGCTGCTGCTCGCCAATAACTTTTCGATGCTACCACGAAGGCCACTGTGGCTCTGTGTGTGTGTCTGTGTGCGTGTGCTGCAGGTATAATGTTTGGAGGGAAAGAGAAAAATCTTTTCCAACATCCACGCATTCACACCGGCACGACGCTATGTGCCCCATGTGCGGAACGTCCTATACAGTCAGATCTTTCAATCATCACACCACACCATCGTCGAAAGTAGAACCTGAAGACGGTCGTCCTAGGCCAGCCCCGAACCAGACCAGACCAGACCAGACCAGGCCAGGCCAGGAGAAAGCCAGGTGATGAGCACTTCAAACCCGGACGACGACGGAAAGCGGGCACGAAAGAGAGAGAGTTTGCCGACCAAGTGGAAAACGAGCAAACTTTTCCTTTGCCTTTGCCAAATTAGATAAGCAAATATTTTCGCCATTCTCGGCACCGACACCGTCGAGGTCGTCTTGTGGCTCGCCGTTATAGTACCCGTTGTATGCCGAGGAGATGAGGTCAGGTAAGCTGCTGCTGCTACTGCTCCAGCTTCAGCTCTTCATTTCGCTTTCGGCAGGAGAGTTTTCATATGAATAAAACTTTTGCCAAAACATATCGTTAACCCCGGGTGAGCAGCCAGCCAGCAAGCCCAGTGTAGCATGTGCCATCGGGTGGTACCACCCGACTGTGCCACTTCGTGCTTCATTACACACGGAACCCGTCGGAAGTTAGTGGGTGGCGTGCTAGCATACACTAGGGGCCTGTGTTCGACACGCACGGTCGTGCATCGGTTAAATCGAATCTGGCCAAATTTAATGCGACGCTGATTCCACTGCCTGTTGGCCACTCTGGAAGTCGGGCTGTCTATTATGTCGAGTTGTTCACGAATGTTTGGTATAATCATGATCAATGGAATGGAGTTCAAATGGAATGAAGAATTCATTTGGACTCTCGACGTACGGTCAACTAGTGACTATCAGCTCTCTTTTGTGACAGATGTTCATAGTTTTGACAGCATTTTCTATCTGCAGTGTATGTTTCTTATCTCGGAAAGTAACGCGAAAAAAACTTTTGAAGTTAGTTTGACACGCTAACATTAAGACCTTGAACAGTGATGGATCAAACACAAAAATTTCTAAAACCGTATCTTAACGTTCTAACAGACCTCATAACACCACATAGTAGTGCTCGTTGTTGTTTGCTTCAGAATGTATTGCAGAACATACTACTGTGTACAAAAAATAAGGTGACATTGAATGTATTTTGAAAGTTCCTTAATTTTTCTTCCAAATCGTTTTTTTCCCATCAAAGTAATCTCTCCCAGACACAATGCACTTATGCCGACGAATTTTCCAGTTTTAGAAACTCGTGAAAAAAATGACTTTAGGAATAGCCTTCGGTACCTTTTTCGCAGCGGCTTGAATCTGCTCTATCGTGTCAAAACGGTGTCCACGGAAATTTAGGGCTTGTCTAATAGCCAGAAGCCAAATGTAACCAAATCAGGCGCATACGGTTTTATTGGAACGATATGAGTGAAAATATTGGCAAAAAAGTCACAGAAAACCAACGAAGTGTGAGATAGAGCATTATCGTGATCGAGCGCTGACGCACTTGAGATGAAAAACATCCTTCCAAATGTAATTAACGGATATGTTTGATATGCCAATATCATCAGCAAAGTCTCCTGATGTTAATCGACGGTTTTCCAACACCAAATCTTTGATTTTTTGGACGTGAGCGTCATCGATTATCGTTGGTGGTCGTCTAGAGCAATCTTCCTCTTCAAAACGTTCCCGACCCTCCTGGAAGTCTTTCCACCAACTGTAAATATTTCTTTTTTGACGTGGTATCGTCATTAAAGGCATTCTGTACCATTCACATTTGTATATTCGCAGCAGAAAAAATATTATTAATGCAAATTCTTTGCTTCAACATTTGCGACATGGAGAAAAACGAAGAATCCACTTTTAGCAGTTCACAAAAAAATAAGTATCTCAAACACTAGTGAATATTTTGACGTGAAACTTGCCATGCTTGTCAATAACAGTGCTGACAACCTATAAAAAATACAAAATTTAAGATATCCATTTACGCAGGCAATTTGGACACCGTGTCACCTTACTTTTTGGACACAGAAGTAAGTTTCGAAGCAAATGCAAGCTCTTAGTCAGTAATTTGTCCAATTCTCTTGATGAATAACTCTTTAATACTCGTGTGGACGACAATAACTTAAACATCAATCGGTGGTAAAACGTACGTGAAAACATTTGATCGATTTGTCAACATTCTTCATCGACTATGTACAGAGCATTTGAAAAAAAAGGGTAACAAAAGTGTTTTTTTACACAGTTTTGGCCCATGTCCATATTTTAATGCAGATATAATAGAAATATAATTTAAATGGTAAACGTAATAACTGATGAAATATTGCGTTTTTGTTAGTAAGCAAAAAACTGTTGTTAAACTTTATGCAAAAATGGGCCAGCAAAGATATATTGCAATATGACATATTGCGATCCTTTGACATCCTGTTATGTTTGATCGAGTTTTTGTTGCTAGCACTATAACGAAGAGTGTCTTCGATAAAACCAAGACGGCATGTTCAGCAGACTACTTAAATGTTACTTCTTACTCGCAAAGTGCAATCCTTTATGCAGAATTAAGAAGCAATAAGATGGATAACGAATGTGCAAAATATTGAAGACACAGAGTTTATCAAGCCAATCAAACCAATCATCCAAATTCTAAATAACAAGATCTTGTTAGTTTAGGTCTCTAGGTAGACAAATTGCTTCTTCGAAAGCTATCAAAATCATAGATCTGTTGACAGCAATACAAGACCACAACCTCCTGCCACACAATAGCAAAATGATCCAAACTCCTAGACGCAATTCAAAGAAATGGAACAATTAAGACGAGAGAAACATTCAAATTAGAATCCTGGAGAGAGTGTGTTTAGAATGTCTCTTCGCATGCTAGGAACATCACAAAACAAGCATCCTCTTAACTAACTTCATTCGCATCACACACCATACCATACATCCAGATTCAGTGGAATTAGAAATGCTCATTCCATATCCGGGATGCCATCGAACGGCACAAAGGGGGGACGCTCGTTTTTGGCGTAAAAGAAGAAAACACTCGCTACGGCCAGAGCAACACCCAACTCCGGAACCCCGTGTCAAACGATTGTCAGACGGACACTAGTACACACCGGCCTGTAATCTGTAGATTAGCTCACACAACTGCGTCCGAACTTCACAACATGGATGATAAGTTGTTGGTTCGTTGGCGTTGGTTCGTTTGGTTGGCGTCGGTTGTGGATTTAGCAATTTCTGTTCAAATTAGATGCGCGCTACTCCACCACCGGGCTCCTTGCCCCACAAAACCTCACTGTTCGCTGACAGTCGGACAACATGTCGGTCGACAGGCGGCAGAGAGCGATGGTCCGATCCGAGAAGATAGAAACACAATTCGCTCGGCTCCAAGGCAGAGTGTTCCGGTGAGGTGGGGACAGACAATCCTCGGGACTACGGGATTTGCATCACATCACATCACTCTTACACACGCAATCGCCGCAACACTGGACACAGGTCGAGGGGGACGGGTAACCTTCGGCCTTGGACTGGCCAGTGTCCTCAGGAATGTCCCCACACCGCCGGTCCGTCCTTTATCCCTTTCTGCAGTGCAGTTGAAACATTGTGGAATTTGATTTATTTGTACTCGAGATATCGTGTCGAATAAGAGAGCGAGCGAGAGAGAGAGAGAGACAGAGAGAGAGAGAGAGAGAGAGAGAGAGAGAGAGAGAGAGAGAGAAAGAGAGAGATTACGGTTCTACAGCTCCTACAACCGCAACACATTCCATTCCAGAAGCAACACCACTACCCTGCGCCATCGCTTCCTCACTCTGTACCATAATTCCGACCGAGTGAGACGATGAAGGTTCTTCTATCTTCTGCTCTCTCCCTCTTTCTGTCACACAGCTGCACTCCCACCGAAAGCATAGAATTATCCATTTAAATTAGAATTGTACCGCTTAGAGGCAACTCCGATGGTCCTGGGGAGCGTCGGAATTTCCAATGTTCTCTGCAACGGTCAGATCGGTCACTGTGGCCACCACTTTGCTCGGGAAAACTATTTCATCTCACTATAAATAAGATGAGCTAAGGATTTCGAATGTTTTGTTCAAAACTTTGCTCGAAAATCGAAACCGATTCATGCTGGCATGTCATGGCATCCTAAGCTCTAACACGTCTTTCCTTCTTCTTCTTCTTCTATCTCCCTCTCGTTGACACAGAATCGACTTTGATGATCCATCAACGACGAAGCCACCGAGCCTGGCCAAATCGGCCGTGCTGGCCGCCCTGGAGGAGGAGGAACGTCAAAAGTCTCGCGGCACCGGTAAGTACACGACGTGCGTCCGTCCTCAAATGCCTTCCAAATGGCTGCGGCCGAAAGCGGCGGCGGCAACAAGTGCAACAAGTATCTAATAATGTTCGTCGTAAATGAAACTCATTAGTGCGTCGTCAGCGTCGTCGTCGTAGTCGTCGTCGGCGTTCCTTGGTAACCGAACTACCGAACACTAACCGAATCAAGGTTCTCGTCCTGCGATACTAATAATCATTAGGGCTACTGCTACCTACCGATTGCCACCGTGACTGGCCGTGCGTCACCGGCAACACACACGCACACACACACACACCTTTACACATTTTAATCATCGACCATTAGGCTTGGCACCGACCGGCACCGGTCACTGGACTGGACTGGACTGAACCGGGCTGACGCATCAAGGGCGCATCGATCGAACGGTGAGCTCCTGACCGTCGCCTGACCGTTCGCAACATCAATTAGCATAACTCGATTTGAAGTTCACCTGTCCGGTGGTGGTGGTGGTGGTGGACCGCGCCGTCCGGCATATCGTACGGTCGGATATAAGCCGTCATGTATCACATCCAAGGCGCGTCTTGATGATGTGCGCTCTCCGGATCGACGGGACGGAACGATTTTAAATAATCGATCGCCCGGAATCGCTTCTGTACGCTGTACTCTACGACTACGGTGATAGCGATCCGTTCCGCCAGCGAACGTCAAACACGTTGCACGGACGCTCAGTCCACAGTCCTGTCTGGCAGACTGCTGCCAGCAGCTTGAGTGGTGTTCGTTATCTTATCTCGCGTTTAATTGACGGTAATTGGATGGCCAGTTCTGCGCCCTGCGATAGAGAGAGAGAGCAGCATCTTCCGTGCAATCTCTCACGGCGATGCAGCTCGGGCCCTACCCTGCAGCCATCTAATCAATGCGTCGAATGGTGCCACTTTATCCTCTCGAGCTCGAGCATGGCCTGCCGACCGGGCAGAACTTGAAGGGCCACGATACATGATAAGCGTCCTTGGTAGGACGCGTCCGTTCGTTTAATCGATTGTGCCCGAAGGTGACCACCAGGCGAAGTGTAGCACCCGGAACCGGTTCCGGAACCGGTTAAGCCGCTTAAGGTGCTTTTTGCACTCGATCTAATGCGATCAAAGCCGGCAGCTGGAGCTAGTTGCTAGTTGTAATTGCTAGCGCGAGTGAACGCCAAGGAACCTCATCATCAGCTTTCAATCATTCTAATCCCCGTTCTGGTGGCGTTCCCTATTTCAATTGGAATCGAATTTCGAATCGCATGCACACGCACACAGCACTCAATGCAATGCAACCGTTGCTGGAGTGTACTCCTTTAAAGGATAAATTAAGGACATTCTGCAATCGAGTTGATGGCATCACCACCAAACGGTCCGGTCTGGTATATACAACACGAAGCATGCAGCTGCAACAACAACAACAGCAACATTCACCAGGGACAGAAACCAACAAACGGGACACTTGAGGATATACCCGTATGGAAAACTTCCTTGACAAGGGTTGACCGAAACCAAATTTACTGACCGACTGCTGGCCAAGGAGATGGGAGAAGTATTTTACGATTTCGCCACCAAGGCGATACCGACGGAGAAACTGGTCCTCCCACAGGAAGGGTGGGTCCGGGTGCTGGCCAGGCGAGCGTGACGAGGGATCTGACCGGCAATTGACAGTTACTCGATTGTTGGCGGGGATATTGATTAAAGTTTGCGCTTGCGAACACCGGCTAGAAAGGTTTTGTCGGATGCCAGCGTCGACATCAACTCAACCGGATGACACTGAAATGGTTCTGTATCCGGGTCCGGGGTCAGTTGACACCTCCCTGTACCATCGTATGTTCGAAAGTGTCACTTTCAACGAAGGGGGGCGTCCCTTTGCCGGTGGGACCATCATGATCATTGAGATGATTGATTGAGTTGTAACCGCGGTAAAGGTCGGTTTGTGTCACATTTCACCAAACAAGTCGGCGGCGACCAGTTCTGACCAAAATGAGCACGATCCGTGTACGGTATTGGTTTATTTAAACTGATCTTAGTTCACTTTGGATTCCTCTGCTTTACATATTACCCAGGCTAGCAACCCAAAGTGAACTAAGATGCAACCATAACATTATTCAACAATATACAACAATCCGGTTATCCGAAAAATGCATCCAACATTCGCTGCACTCTGTTATGTTGGACCTACCATTGGAACGCCAGTCGCGGCCGTTTATTAGAAACGCTTAATTTTAATTGCTTTCCGGGATTTTCCGCCCTCCCCCCTTGAACGATCGATTAAGTCAGTTGAAGACAGGAAGCTCATTTCTGCCTTCGGAGTTCCGTCACGATTTCCGTTGCAGCCATTCAGGCGCTTCACTAGACTCTACGCGGTAATAACAAAGGACAAAAGGCAGCTAGACGGTACCACGAAATGGTTCACGACTGTTGACGAAATTGAAGGTTAAAAGCTTCGTTTTCCAAGATGTCCCTAAACGGTTTTAACAACATTCCACCCCGAAACAGACCTTCCCCAAAAACTTAATATCATTTCTGTTTGATCGACAAATGCGATAACATTGGTCTCGCGCGGACTCGCCCAAAAACGGTCAAATACGTAGAAACATTCTCAAATTAAAGCTTCAATTAGCATCGATTACAAAGCAAATGGATGCCATCGATTCGAACCATTTCGTACCGAACCAACACGAGCACCGGGTTCGGGTTGTTCCATGAAGCATTTCACCAATTTCCAATGGCCGGCCCCGTAGCGAACAGCCTATCGAACGAGGAGGGCGGGGATGCTTTTCATTTTCCATTAATTTAACTCTCTCTCTCTCTCTCTCTATTTCGCTCACTCGCTGCAAACGTACAATAATCGAAGCTACTACAAATGACTCGTTCTGTTTCTCTGTGTATGTGTGTGTGTGTGTCTGTAACGTGTAAAGCCTTGGCCAAACAAATCGTTCGATTTGTAATCGAGCATTCGGAAAACATATATTCCATTTGCCATCCGATGGGTCTGGTAGGCTGCGGGGATGGTGAAACTTCGGTGATTAAATTCGGCCAGGGCCATATGAACCGGTTCACGTGCCCGGTTCGAATCCGCTTCGATTCGATCGTTTGTGCGATTGCGGACACCTACACAGATGGAAACAGATGGAAACATCATTTACCGGCATGCGGGAAAATCGGTGGGAAAAAAGAAGAGGTGGGGACCTCGCTGGAAAGTAAGCAACGCGCAATGATGATAGTGCATGTAAATCGACTCGACTTTTGTCTGTTGCTGTCCCTTTTGTCGTGGTCGTTTTCGTCGGTTTTTTTTTTCCACTCGCAGACTCTTCGATCGATATCCCGATTGAATATCCCGGATTAAGCCCGGCGTAACCGGCACGTGCTGTGCGTGTGTGTGTGTGTGTGTGCTGGGAAAGCGTGGGAAATTGAAATCGAACTTGGAAAGAGTTGGAGCAACATTCGGCGTTTGCTCTTTACAACCTCTCGCTTCGCTTCGCTTCACCATAAAATACACTCACCTCAGCCACTCACGAATTTTACGCCCCACCAATCATATAATTGCTGCCACGAACCTCCCCCCCCCTTGACCACGGCCACCTCCACCCTTCACAACCGGTGGTCGATATAAGCCCCGTGCCATGGTACGTGTTCCGAACCATTTCCACACTTCCATCCGGGGCGGTGAGGACCGATCATTCGATCATTTTTCACTTCACCGTTCCCGATTTTCACTCCCGGATGTCCGCGTTTGGGAGAGGAAGAAGATGAAAAGGAGTAGAAGGAGGAGGACGAAAAGCACCAGACCGAAGCTCGGCCACGGGCTGATGTTTATCGGTTTGCATCGTTGACATTCGAGCAGCAGCAGCAGCAGCAGCAGCAACATTACGAGGCAACGACGACCCAGTTCCAGTGCCGCTGCTTTTCCACGGATTGTGTTTTTGTTGTTTTTCCGCTCGTATTTCCTTCTTCTTCTTCTTCTTCTTCTTCTTTTTTCTCCATCATGATTTTTGTGATTTCATGTTCCCTTGGCCCATTTTTAACCTCTCATCGAATGCATCCGAATGCATCCATTCAGCATCAATCATCATTCTCACAGCCTCGAGAGCCGAGCAGGAAGCAGGCACCACTCGGCACGGTGCCACGCCTGGAATTAATTACAAACATGTGAAGCCTCTTCAACCCCAACCCATCATACAGACGACCTCTCCCCTTTTGGTCGATGGGTGTCGATGCGTCGAACATCAAGAGCGCACTTGACAGATGGGCGCAAAAGGGAGGAACGAACGTCTGAGTTTGCGCGTGCATTGAACAAAGGGGAGAAAGGGATGTGTGGGGGTGTGTGTAGGTGTGAAGGGCGATAAGGCCCGGATAAGGGTGCACCGGCGCGCACCTTACACCGATCGATCAATAGAACACTCATTTGAATGGCAGGAATTTCCATTCCTGGAATGACTTGCCCGTTTTGCAAACCTCCCGGAAAGCGCCTCCCGGTAATCCTTTCAGTCAGCAAATGAAAAATCGCAAAAGGATTGATGAGCTAGAAGGAGAGAGACAGAGAGACAGAAAGAGAGAGGAGGGATGCTGCGTGCAATGCCATGCCAAGACTTCAAAACAGAACCCAGAGTATTAGCACAAAGGGCATAAAAACACGAACATCCGCCTTCGGTTCCGCGTTAGTGTAGCTTGCGGAGCGGTGCAGAAAGAGGTTCCCGATGCTCCCGATATAGACATCTTGACACGATCCGGATCGAACGGCACAAAACAAAGCCACTTCCATTTCAATCCTTTTGATTCAGGTCCAGGTCTCCGGGAAAACGGGAAAGAAAAGAGTTCATCTTGCGACGGAAGTTCATAACAAATTTCCCTGACATCTGACTTGCTGTTGTCTTATCGAGATCGAGAAGTGAGTGTCCATTTTAAAAAGTGATTAAAGTGTCCATTTTTGTGTCAAACATTTGTTTTAAACTGAATCCATTTCATTTCATCTGGAACCGCACGTCTATCGGACTGTCATAACTGTAAGTGTCGTGTATATGTGTCAGTGTTTCTGTGTTTGTGTGGCTGTAAACAATCGTAGTTGACGTGTGTGTAAATATCAACAATACTTCAAGTGAGTAATCCCGCACATCAACCCAATGGTACGTGTTTACTCATACTCATCTGCACAT